>NC_138026.1:96115747-96496874 GCF_964106645.2 Podarcis pityusensis | reverse complement strand
AGGGTCCCAGAGAGATATTTCACTGTCCCCAGTTATTCTTTTCCAATTGTTACTCTACGTTCCATGGCTACTAAGCCTGCTCCGTCCTTGCTTGTGAGAGGGTTGCCCCCTTAGGCTTTTAAAAATTATTTCTTTTTTACTTCTGCAAATCTCAGTGTTCCTGCAGATGTGCTGATAACCGCCTCTGGTTGTTTAATGGTCCCCATTTTGGCTACAATCCGTCAGCATTCAAAAGCCAAGTTCATGGTTAGGAGTGCTGACGACGACATTAGTACTCAGCAGTAGGATGTAATTTACAATACTTGGACAATTCTTAAAGATTTTTATACAATACCCCCCCCCCCCCATTTCTGCTCCTTTAATTGGAGTGTTTTGTTACTGCATAACTGAATCAAGCAATAGCTGTCAGCAAGTAAAGACATAGCTGTTCAATGCACTGTGTTGTTTTTTAATTCTCTCTACTTTTAACCAAGTGATAATACTTAAGCTGAACAGTTAGAAAGACATGCTAACTTCGGCAGCACATATACTAGAACAGTTAGGCAGAAATACAGAGTGAATGTGATAGAACCCAAAGGTTCAGTTGCGAGTTATATTTTCCACTTATCAGTGAAATGCAAAGAGGTTGTAGTGATTGCAGCATGGTAGATTCCCAGAATTATTGGTCCTTTAAGGTTCTCAGCATGTAAATTTCTGAAAGGTTATACCAAATATTAAGATTAGTGATTTGTGAAAGTATGTATTTCCTATAATGTAAGCATTGGCCCACATTTATGGGCCATTAATCCATCTTCTGACGTTTCTTCATCTGTTATCATTTTGAGACATGGATAGTCATTTGTAGGCAAATATATTGGTTTCACTGCAGGTGTATTTATTTATTTATTTTTACATGATAATGTGCATCTGTTGGTGATAGTGTGGCTATAAATTATTTTAATTAAAATGTCATTGGAGTTTTCTTGGGCGTTGGATAAGAAAATATTTTATTAGTATATAGATTGTATGAACAAATCATGTTTTACAAAAAGAGAAATACATTCAGGATATTTTCTGCTCAGGATATCTGCTCATTTGTACTTTCTGGGCACAATTCAAAGTGTTGGTGCTGACCTTTAAAGCCCTAAACAGCCTCTGCCCAGTATTCCTGAAGGAGAGTCTCCACCCCCATCATTCTGCCCAGACTGAGGTCCAGTGCCAAGGCCCTTCTGGCAGTTCCCTCACTGTGAGAAGCGAAGTTACAGGGAACCAGGCAGAGGGCCTTCTCAGTAGTGGCGCCCACCCTGTGGAACGCCCTCCCATCAGAAATAAACAACTATCGGACTTTTAGAAGACATCTGAAGGCAGCCCTGTTTAGGGAAGCTTTTAATACTGGATGAATCATTGTATTTTAATATTCTGCTGGAACCACCTAGAGAGGCTGGGGAAACCCAGCCAGATGGGCGGGGTATACATAATAAATTATTATTATTATTATTATTATTATTATTATTATTATTATTTCCCCAAAACAAAATGAAACCAATCATTTGTTATAGAAGACATATTGGGTCAGCAATCCTCTACATGCCTTCTATGTTCAGTAGTGCTACCTGATCAGGAAGGTCTGGTATGAGGGAACTTCAGTATTTCCATCCATTTATTCCCAGGAAAACCTTGCATCCAGCTCGTAATGGCACAGTAATATGAAGATATTTTTCTAGTAGAGAAAAGCATAGTATAACTGCTAGGGAGAAAGGCTGTGAATCTGGGCCCTGATCTGACATATGGCTCAGGGGTGTTAAACTCTTGTGTTCCTGTCACTTTGTCTCAAGATACTAGGACAAATCTTCCTGTACTTCTGTTATAAAATTAATTGGAGTTCTTTAAGAAGACACCTGTTGTAAAGAGTTACAGTGGTATCTCAGGTTACATACGCTTCAGCTTACATATGCTTCAGGTTACAGACTCCGCTAACCCAGAAATAGTTCTTCAGGTTAAGAACTTTGCTTCAGGATGAGAACAGAGATCGTGCTCTGGTGGCGTGGCGGCAGCAGGAGGCCCCATTAGCTAAAGTGGTGCTTCAGGTTAAGAACAGTTTCAGGTTAAGTACGGACCTCCGGACCGAATTAAGTACTTAACCCGAGGTACCACTGTATATGGTTACATGCCCCTGAATAGCATATATTAGTTTTAGGCTTTCTGGATACATCTGGTTGGCCATGTTAGGAAACAGGATACTGTGCCAAATAGGCCTTTGGTCTGGTATAGCAGTGCTCTCCTTATATTCAGATGATAATAATAATAATTTATTATTCGTACCCCACCCATCTGACTGGGTTGCCCCAGCCACTCTGGGCGACTTCCAGCATATATAAAGGCATAATAAAAGATTAAACCTTAAAAAGCTTCCCTATATATGGCTGCCTTCTGATGTTTCCTAAATGTTATATAATTACTCATCTCCTTAACATCTGGTAGGAGGGCATTCCACAGGGTGGGCACCACTACCAAGAAGGCCCTGTGCCAGATTCCCTATGAGACATTCTTAGAGGCTATTTGGATACTATTTCATTCTCATCATTAAGAAGAAACACTGGGCATATCTGGTGCCCTTAATCCATTGTTGTTGTTTAGTCGTTTAGTCGTGTCCGACTCTTTGTGACCCCATGGACCAGAGCACGCCAGGCACTCCTGTCTTAATTCATTAGCGGAAGGATTTATACTTGTGCAGTGGAATGTTGTCTCCCCAAATCTGCTCCAGAGGATGGGGGAGGGGACCCAGAACAGATTTGGGGGGCAAAGAGGGAGGAGATGTGGAAAAGTTATGTTGTGCAAGTGTAAATCATTGTGCTGATGGAACTACTTTGGATACAATCCACTTTTAGGCTATTCTACTCCTTTTGCACCACTTACCTGCTTTCAGTTCTGTTGGGTTGAAAATCACGACAGACGAGTGGTGAGTGTCAAAGGAGAGGCGTCTGCCGGGGCAAGCCCCGGGAACTCTCTTTTACTGAATATTACAAACATTGCCACAGGTGTGCTTGTGGCTGATTGGTTGATACAAACACAAAGCATCTTGTTGCTGATTGGTTAACATAGGTACAAGGCGGGAATAACATATTACATTAATCACTGATAGTTCAAAGACTGGGAACGGAGCTGGAGCTAGACAGGCATGAATCCTCCTAATTAAATTATAACTAAAGATTGATATTGAGAGAACATAACATGAAGGAATACAACAATCACGTTCCGTAAATGTGGTCAGCAATGCATTAAGAACAGGTCAGGATACACTGTTTCATGAACTCAATGGGAACTGTTCAGAACATTCTCAGACTCTTGTGCAGAAGCAGAGAAAAGATTATGAGCAAGACTTCCCAGAATCCAAGAGTTATGTGCAGTAAGAGAACTGCAGAAAGAGAACTTCACAGTGAGAGAACTGCAGAAAGAAAACTTCCCTTCATCTCCCCCTTTCTTTTCTTGTTTGCGAGGCGTTCTAGGTAGATAAGGCAAAAATACTTCGGGATTAGTGGTGTGCCAGCGAATGCCCGAAATAAGCCTGCCAGGGTCGATGGGGCAAAAATACTTCAGGATACGTGGTTTGCCAGCGCATGCCCAAAATAAATCCGCCCACATCTCCCCTAAGGTTTACTGTTGGTGTTGCCATTTCGCAATGTAAGCAGCAAGGAGTTTACTGGGTGGTGGAGGGGGGGAGAGAAGCCGAGAGAAAAGACTCAGGAGGCTAGGAACGCATTGAAGGAAACAGCATAGTAAAATAAGAATACAAATTATAAAAATAGCATATTGAAAGAGATTACGAAGCCAATTCAAGTTTGGCAACCAAGCGGTAAGCCACTGGGTGAAAGAATCCCAGAGGCCAGGAAAATCAATGTCCTGTTTAATGTGTAATCCCAGAGGCCAGGAAAACCAATGTCCTGTTTAATGTGATGTGTAAGATTTTGCAAATGAGGGATTTGACTTTGAATGGCTCTTGAATTGTCAGTAATATTGAAACAACACATGTCATTCACTTGTTCACAGCCATAATGATGAAGTATCAGCAAATAGTGATAGCAGCACGATTTCGTAAAAGTCCATTATATAGTCCACTCTGTTCTTTATTCAAAAGGTGAAGAGGTTGTGAAGTAAAATTCAGGGTTTTTGCTGCATAATGAGCTAAAGAAATAATGTTCATTCGATTCCGTACAGCCAATCCAGGGACTCCTAAGAGAGAAACAGCTAAAGAGATATATTCAGACCTACTGAGAAGAGAGACAAAAGCATCACAATCATTAGTCAATTAAATATTGCAGCGATAAAATGATGGACAAACAGCTTAAACAGCAAGGTGTGCCATGGCTGATGTTTGCTGGAATGTGATTAAACGTATAGCCAGGACACGACCAGAAGATTTCCAGTTGAGGGGAAGTGCAAGCTTACTCATTAAATTGAATGGTAGCTTGTAATTGCTGTAGTAAGTCTCTTCCCCACAGATTGAGGTGGATTTTCAGCACACAGGGCTGGATGTAAGCAATGGTTTCAGAGCTATCAGGCAGAGAAACAGGCAGCCACTGTACGCTTTTGGAAGAGGTTTGGGGGCCACCCACACCCCAGACAGCAGAGGCAGACTCAAGGGGCCACGTGGGGTCCCAGCAACTACTAGAAATTACAGAAACGTCTGCGCCTGTGTCAATCAAGCCTTCCAGCACAATACCATTGATTTTATACTTACGAAGAAGTTTCTTCTCACCAATCCTCTGGACTACAGCTAACAGCTGTGGAGGGAAAGAAGAGAGCTCGTGCAAATTAGTATCCATAATAGAAGCAGTAGGATGAGAAGGGAGCACCACCAAATGCGCCCAAGACTCACCCTTTTTTAATTGCATGGGCATATGGCTCCAGAGTTGAACCATTATTGTGCCTACATAGTCAGGATCCAGAACTCCAGGAATAACCTGGATTCCTTCCTTTGCCGCAGAAAATTTGGGTAAAATTAAACCTGCGACTTTAGGAGGCAGGGGACCTGCCAATTGAGTGGGCATAAGCACAATTTCACCAGGTAAAACAGAGTCTTTGGTCTCTTGATTGATCAAATCAATGGCAAATTCAGAGGGTGTGTTTTTTGAAAAGTTTGCAGCAGCAGAAATTAAAGGTGGAAATCTCTCTAATTGCCCTGGCCCGAGAGAGAGGCCGTAATGCAGTTTCCCGAACTCCGGCATTGATTAGCCCAATGATAGCCTTTGCCACATTTCGGGCACTTTTTAGAAGGTTTAGCCTTAGAGGCAGCACCATCCTTGTGTGCCCCCCCGCCAGGGGCTCTGCATTGCTTGGCAAAATGGCCTGGGCGCTTGCAATTAAAGCAGTTACCAGTAGGCTTAGAGGTTGCTTGGATTGCGCCGGCAAGCAAAGACATCGCATGGCTCTGGCTACCGACATCCGCACAAGCTTGAATCATATCGGCCAGTTCATATTTAGGGCGATGTATGATTGACTGCAAAGCTTTCTTGCAATCAGTGTTTGCGTTTTCAAAGGCCAATTTTTTCATCAATTCATTTTGAGCAGTGGTGTTATCAATCTGCCTAGTGACTGATTCTTTCAATCTATCTATAAACTGATGGTATGGCTCCGAATGCTGTTGCTTAATATTTACAAAGGAGCTCAGCGGTTGCCCAGAAACAGGGACTTTCCGAAAGGCGCGTTGTACACAGGTCGCGGTGCGAACAAAATGTACAGGTGTCAGTGTTGCTTGGGCAGTTATATCAGCAAACTGACCAGCGCCATAAAGTTCATTGGCAGTATGTTGCGGATCAGACAGGGCTGAAGCGCTATGTTTAAATTCACTCTCAAACACCACATACTGAGCAGGGGACAAAAGCATGCGCATCAGGTCTTTCCAGTCCTGAGGTAGCATAATGTAACCAGTTGCTATGCTCTCTAGCATTCCCGTCACATAAGAGGATTTCAGACCAGAATCAGCAATGGCTTTCCTTAATTCCCTCATTACAGAATAAGGAAGCGATTCATAATAAATCTGCTGTTGAGCAGTTCCAGGGTTTGAATAAGAGATAGGGAAAGCAGATGGCATTTCACCTGGCCACTCAGACTCCTCCTCTAAGGACAGGAGCCCTTTCTGCCTTGCCAGAGAGAGCGCAGCGCGCACAGCTCCTATAGAGCAAACAGGGGCTGTGGCAGGAGGAGGAGGGATGGGGGGGGAGGAATCAGGCTGAGGAGGATGAGACGCAGGGAGGGATTGGCTGGGAGAAGGAGGTAAAAGTTTCGGGTAAGGGGGGGGATTGTCTGCGATGGCGAAAAGTGCTGGTGGCGAGCGAGACGCCTGTGGTAATTTAGCAACGGCATCAGCACATTTCTGCCAAGTGAGCAGACAATGAATCGGAGCCCTAGGTTCAGCAAACAGGGTCTTTCCGATCTTTTGCCAAGTCTCTACCTCCAAGGAACCAGCCTCAGGATAAAAGGAGCATTGGCAATTAATCTCACATAGCAATCGTTCAATTTCTTTTAAGGAAATATTAACACCCACCTCCTGCTGTCTAACTAAATAAAGCAATTCTTTAGCATGCTCTTTCTGGAATTTAGTCAAGTCCCCTCCCATACTCACGAAGTAGCGCGCTGAGACTTTTCCAGTCGGGTGAAGTATGAGGTTTGGCTGCGTAAGGGATCTGGCACGTCAGGGGTCACCAGATGTTGGGTTGAAAATCACGACAGACGAGTGGTGAGTGTCAAAGGAGAGGCGTCTGCCGGGGCAAGCCCCGGGAACTCTCTTTTACTGAATATTACAAACATTGCCACAGGTGTGCTTGTGGCTGATTGGTTGATACAAACACAAAGCATCTTGTTGCTGATTGGTTAACATAGGTACAAGGCGGGAATAACATATTACATTAATCACTGATAGTTCAAAGACTGGGAACGGAGCTGGAGCTAGACAGGCATGAATCCTCCTAATTAAATTATAACTAAAGATTGATATTGAGAGAACATAACATGAAGGAATACAACAATCACGTTCCGTAAATGTGGTCAGCAATGCATTAAGAACAGGTCAGGATACACTGTTTCATGAACTCAATGGGAACTGTTCAGAACATTCTCAGACTCTTGTGCAGAAGCAGAGAAAAGATTATGAGCAAGACTTCCCAGAATCCAAGAGTTATGTGCAGTAAGAGAACTGCAGAAAGAGAACTTCACAGTGAGAGAACTGCAGAAAGAAAACTTCCCTTCACAGTTCTAGATTGCTCTTTCTGTCTTAATTCCTTAACCTGGCCTCTGATAATCTGGCAATGCCCCCTATCAGGTTTTTACTCTCAAATCTGTGTCATCATGCTTTGAGAGTATCTTGGTACTTGTATCCTGGAAGGGAAATTGATCAAGATTTCAGCTGGTCGCATGGTGTCCACATGCCCCACCTCATGAGTAGTCAGCTATACTAAGGCAGAAAGAAAAGAGAGACAAGTGAGTCACATAAACTAGATTGTGTGCATGTGTTTGCATTAAGTTAAATATTTTGCCCTTTAAATGCTATTTTGTATACTACTGAATAACACTGCTGAATAACATATGCTGGGGACAAACAACAAGGAGGGGGTGTTGCTTTCATGAATGGCTTGTTGTGGAGTTCCTGGAAGCATCTGTTTGGCCAGTGTTTAGGAAAGGATTCCGAAGTAGATGGATATAAGAAAGAACTTGAGCAAAACCCTGTTGGATACCTACTCTAGCATTGTGTTTCAACAGTGGCCAAGCAGATGCTTCTGGGAAACCCTCTCTCATTGTTTACCTCCCAGCAACTGGCATTCAGAGGCACATTCCCATTTATTCCATTAGCCTGCAGGCTAATACCCATCAACAGACCTGTCCCCCAGAACTGTATTCAATTCTATAAATTAATTATGTATTCATCCAGCTTAAATATGCTGCCAACCCACTTCATTGGGTAGTGCATGAGTTCTAATATATTTTTTAACATATTTTTTAATAAAGCTCTAACATAATACTCACAAGCTGTCTTTTTTTCAAAAGTGACACTTTGGCATAGAAAAAAAATATCCCACCACCTCTCTCTCTCATCTGATCCAACTGGATTCTTGCACTCTTAAATTATTGCCCCTTTCCTTTAAGGGTCCTATGTTGTAGTACAGCTATTTTTCCTTCTATGGTCATGGTTGAATAAGACATAGCATGGCATTAATTGTTGCTGGACCAAAAGTTACACTTAACATGGGCAGGCTGCTTGGAATGGGGTGCCATGTTGAGTGCTTTCTGCCAGAGGTTCCCTGCTCCTGGCATAGAAACTCACAGTGTGATAGTAGTGATCCATGTGATAAGTAGTTCTTACTGTGGTTGTTGTTGTTAACATTTATTTATATAGCACCATCAGCGTACATGGCTACATACACAATTTAAACAGGAAATTCTACCCCAAAGGGCATACAGTCTGAAAACTGTGCTGTCCAGAATGGAGATAAATGTAAACCAGCCACTATGTTGATTAATATCCTTAGTCAGTTAAATGTGTGCTCTGACCCTTAAAAAGGAAAGAATGTGTTTAGGTACATTAAGTGCTTCAATTACAGTACTTTTCTTTTGTCTACTCAGTGCACTACTACTTGAGAAGGGACTATAACACAAAACTGTGCCAAACCTAGTTTGTTCAGCAACTGTTACAAATGTGTTTTCACATCATTATCTTTCTCACTTTTGCAGTCTAAACAAGTGTATTCACTGTTTCTACAGAAATGAAAAGCATATTGTGCTTTAGTTCATGTTTCCTTGACTAAAGAAAGATACTGTTACATAATGGCTTTCATGTGGACTCCCTCCCCCTTTTATTCCGATTATATGAAGTCAAGGTACCACAGCAAACTTTCTGCTGTAAATCATATATATCTATTTCCTCTTGAAATGCCTAGACCCATTTGGCATTCCTTTAATCCAGAACACTAGCACTTGTAATAAACGAACCCATTCATCACAATGGTTTTGGAACTATTGTTGGCAGTAAGTACAGAGTAAATTATATGATTTTTTTTGTGTGTTGCCAGGAAGCTCTAATGCATTGCATTAACATGCTACCTTGGAGGATTTTTTTTTAAAAAGAAGGAAATTACATAAAAGTATTTTGATTTATTTTGTTGGAGCATTTGTATTCTTTTGTAGGCAGAAGCTTTTCTGCCTTGCAAGCTCCCAGACAGCACATAAAACAAGCTCTTTTTATATATATTTCCTATGTGCCCTGCCAATATAGGATTCTTTGTTGCAATTGTGTTTGGCAGTCACTGAAGAATTTACTTTCGCTTTTGGTGAAAGGGGAGTCGATTTTTTATCCTGCAATACTATTAAATATTGCTGGTCCCAAGTCCAAATAGCTTGCAAACATCATCATAGTCTTCATGAGAGCAGCCCTGTGTTCTTTAGTTTCTTGTAGCTAGAAGCAAAAGGTGACTTGGATGAATGTAGAGAAGGAAGAAAACAAGACAGGGAGCTTGGCAACAGTGGGTAGCAGTAAAGTTGCTGGGAACAATCATGTTGGAAGTGCAACAGCTGAGATCATTCCATGTGTGACTTAAGGGTTAAATTCTGCTATCAAGAAGTCAGTTAACCAAGAAGGGATGGTGGAGCAGCCAAGCAAAGTGGTGCGATTTTTGCTAAGGAAGCACACGACTGGATTGGCTGTGTCGTTCTGAGATTATTTTCCTTTGCTGTAAAGCTATTGGAGGGCTCAAGACTGCCAGAAGAGGAGTTCACTCTTGGGTACTCCTGGACCCAGCTTTGCTACTTAGGAAACTGGTGGTGACCATTGTGTATGTGGAGAAGGGCTTTTAACAGTTAGGTCAGCTCTGTTTCCTTCTGAAAATCAAGCATCTTGCCACTCTCATCTATGTCTTTGAATAAAAGCAAGAAATTTCACACAGAGAGAAAGATAGCAATCCTGAAGCAGCTGTGGCCAGACATACGCAGTGGACTCTTTTCCCTATGAAGGGACAGGCAAATGTTTGGTAGGATTTTAAGCAGCATTAAATTTCTGTGGAAGAATGAACTCTTGCCTATGGAAATCACTGAGAGATAAAAGGCTAAGGTTTGGCTGGGAAGTCGGGAATCATGTAGAAACACAAGAGGACACCTGTTGTTTATCTTCATGATTCATTGCTCTGGCATGGTCTCCTTTCAGTCAACCTCTACATGGCACATATAATTCTATTAAGTCTTCATATCCACTGTGACTGGACTGTTCAATCACTCCTAAAGGAGAAATGCACCTCAATTATCCGGTCCTCAGAGGAAGCTGCCTGTCACAAATTTTTAGCTTTAGCTTGCTTGCTTCCAATCATGGTGTAGGCTCCTCTGAGGATGGGTAATATTTACACCTTGTAAAAGTAAACCACCCTACGTGTAACAGTGAATTGTGCTTTCCATCTCAAAACAGAAAAAGTGTGCCTTGCTTATCAGAAGTCTGAGAAACAATATAATCTTCCTTACGTTCACAAGTGCAGAAGAGAGAGGCAAATGGATATATAATAAAGCATTTATTGCTTGTAAGACTGTTTGTTACTAAACAAGACGAATGTAGTCCATACGTTATGGCAGCCTCATGTCTCTAGCGTTCATTTTTAGCATTACTCCCTCTCAGGGGTTTCATGTTCTTTATTATACTATTCAATTACTCAAGCACCAATTTGCTCTTTTGATATTGTGGCCCATTGGTTTGTTTTAATAGGTGTTGTCCCTTGTAGTTCATTTTCCTGGGCAATCAAGGGCTGTACAACACACATTGATCACTCAATTGCCTATCAAAAATATGCTAAGATCAAGAAGCTTAATTAGCTGGAATGAGATTTCTGATGAAGCTCAATTTCAGAGGCAGCGGAGTGCCTCATTTCCTTAATATGCAGTTTTCAAATCATGTAGTCCTCCATTTTGTAATACTGTAAAGTAAGTAGCATGGAGATTGGACTTCATTCATTATTATCATTGACAAGGATGATATTATCTTAAGTCAGAAGTAGGGGAACTTTGTCTGTTTGAGGGCCACGTTCCCTTGTGGACAATCTTTTTTAGGTGTTGGGACCATAAAGTAGGCAGAGCAACACATGCAAAATTTGCCCTTATACAGTAGGCTACTTTCTGCAGACAAGCCTTATTCTGTAGCTAAGTGTTATCAGAGTTCACGGACACAATCCAGCCAAGGAGGTCACGAAGCAGGGTTTGGCTTTTTTGCAACTCGGGGTTCTGGGGCAGACAGAGAGGTTGAATATATGTGTATGTTTATATATTATATACAGTATATTAATTCCTGAATATGAATTTCTATTCAAAGGTTCTTATATATAGAAAGAAATAGAAACTTGCCAACCGTAAGACATACTCTGTCTTTTGGTATTTAGTAATAGTGTGTATTGTGTAGCTGGAACATTAAACCTTATGCTCTTTGATGAAGGATATTGAGCATTTAGGCATATATTAACTTCTGCTCTTTGATGTCTGTATCATATGTGAGATCAGCCACCAACACTATATTAATCTCATGAACAAGTCTGAAGGGAAATAACCCAAATGTCCTTTTTAAAAATAGCCTTTTTACGAATAATGAGAACAATGTTTTCAAACATTTTACATTTTACTGTTAGAGAAATGCAATGCTGTATGCTTTAAAATTCTTATAACACCACTCCCACACTTCAGTTTATCCATTTTGATATCATTAGTAGTTTAGCCCTGAGAACTTTGTCATTGATTTCAATGAGAGGTGAATTGCACATGAGAGTGCATTTAAAATGCCAAAAAATGCTTTGTGTTAAGAAGGTGTAGTAGTGGTGAATTTTCAGTAATTCTGCATGTGATATGCTGTAGGCTATTGTATTTTTTATTCAATGAATTTATACATAGCCTTTACATTTTTAAAAAAATTGTAACTTCTTTAATGCCCCCCGGTGATAGCCAACCATGTATGAATAAGATTTGATATCACCCAACTTCATTAAAATACAATACAATTATAATACAATACAATACAATTATTAAATACAACAAAATGCAATACAATACAATTACCAGTTACAATCTCACTAAACCATCAGAACACAGCACAGATCAATGAAACAACAATGAATATCTCAAAAGTAGCACTGAAATTCATTACATCAAATAGTTTTAACCTGTCACCTAAAACAATTCAGAATGGGTGCCAGACAAATGTTGCTTGGAAAGGTATTTTGCTACTAGGGTACAGAAAACTCTCTCCAGTTGCCACATGTCTGACTTCTGAAGTTTGGACTCAAGACAAAAGGTATCAAAAGAAGATATTGGTTATTGGACAGATTCATATGGGAGCAGATAATCCTTAGTTACCTAGTTCCCATGTTGACAGGAACATACAAAAGCAAACTGAGTAAGACATTGATGCTCAAGCAAGTCTTCACTGGAAAAACAGTTTATTCTCCTTCCCCTCCAGGTTTATCAAAGAGCTATTCTGGGTGAGTGGGGGTCTGTTCAGGGTTGTTGTTGTTGTTAGAGTTTGTGTGTGGCCACCTATGCTGAGGTTGCAAAATGCAGTTCACCTGCATGGTGAACCAATGAACTGCATATTGCAGCCATTGCATATGCCATTTAGTGATTTATTTCTGGTACCCCACCCCTCTAACTGGGTTGCCCCAGCCACTTTGGGCAGCTTCCAACAGAGTGGAAAAGAACACGACACAATATCAAACATTAACAGCTTCCTGAAACAGGGCTGCCTTCACATGTCCCCCCCAAATCACATAATTGTTTATCTCTTTGGCATCTGGCCCGAGGGGAATCCACAGGGTGGGTACAACTACCTGCTAAGTTGGAGCTCTAGGAGCTCCTGGTAACATGGCCCCCATAGAAAGGAAATAGCCTCCTTTGGGGACAGCAGATTATGGACTCCAGTACAGCAGAACAGCCCCCCAATCATTGTGAGTTTGGCATTAGTAGACCAGATCATCTGAGTTATCTGAAGAGCCAACCTTTCAATTGCCCAAGACTCCATATTCATTTATTCTCTCTTGACTGAAACAACAATAGACTCTCCAGGAGATGACAGAACTCCAGAGGTGTACTAGATTAAAGGCCAGCTGTGGGTTAAACCACAGAGCCTAGGGCTTGCCGATCAGAAGGTTGGCGGTTTGAATCCCCACGATGGGGTGAGCTCCTGTTGCTCGGTCCCTACTCCTGCCAACCTAGCAGTTCGAAAGCACGAAGTGCAAGTAGATAAATAGGTAGCGCTCTGCCGGGAAGGTGACCAGTGTTTCTGTGTGCTGCTCTGGTTCACCAGAAGAGGCTTAGTCATGCTGGCCACATGACCCGGAAGCTGTATGCCAGCTCCCTCGGCCAGTAAAGTGAGATGAGTGCCGCAACCCCAGAGTCGTCCGCGACTGGACCTAATGGTCAGGGGTCCCTTTACCTTTATCTTTAAGGGAATGGTATTTTGACATGTCACAGGCCTATCTATGTTCTTCTCCATAGATTTACAGAACAGGGTGGTGGTTTTTTCCTTATAAGGAGCTGTCCATAGTACTGAAGTTTATGTATCTGGTCAACTTCCTGCCTTACCGCTTCTTTTCCTTGTCATACTTCACCTTTGGTCCAGGTATCTGCTTTCAAGTCACTGCTGATTGCTGCTTCCAGGTGACGTCTATCTCTGCCCAGTCCCTGAGGACTGTGATTAACAGGAGTGGCTGTTTGTGTACCCCAAATAACCAGGCAATTAGGGTTGATTTGGAGTGGCTTTTCAGGTTACGAAGTCAGATTGTGCCATTAACAAGGCATATTGAGATAGAGCAGAGACTACCTAATCTTCTCAGTTGCCTCCTTTTTTCATAAGCTTAAATGCAGTCATTTCCCACTACCTTTAATTTTTTTGTGAATCGAAACCAAGCTGACTGGGGAAACACCCAGAGCTCAAGAGCGAAGGGGATGGAGAGGTTTGCATACCTTTCATTTTGATGGACTGGTGCCACTTTTAATCACAGTGCACTCCAGTCACCATGATTTAGGGAAGAGATGTTGAAGTAAGCATGTGGGTCATCATTCTGCTGCAAGTTTTGGGTATGAGTGTAGGGTAAGCATTGGAGTTAGATTATTGGGGCGGCCTGCTTCTTCTCCTTTCCTTTCAAACTTGAAGGATTATTCTCCAAATAACAACAGAAAGAACGTGGAAATGTGCGGAAGTTTTGGAATTATGGAGCCTGAATCAGCCAGGAAACTGGATGGCTCTTTCGTGTATTGAACAAAACCCACAGCCTTTTGTTCATGGTAACCTCATCAGAGGAACAAGAGGGTTCTTGATGGAACATTAGTGTTCCGGGACCTGCTTGACCATCAGTAAAGCAATAGATGGTTAGCTTGTGTGTTCGAAATTTATTCCCATCCCTCATAATCACCCAGATGGATTTTAAAAGAAACACAGGTTCCTTTATTTGCTTTCTGAACCATTAGGCCCTATTGAAGTCATAATTTTATGCTTTTGTCTGCAACCAAAAGAGCTGGAAACTTTTAAAAAGACATTGGAGTGTCCTGCTAGTTTCAGTTTTTTCAGAAATTAATCTCGCTGGCAGTCTTCAAAGACAAGTGAACTAAAAGTGGAACAGCTTTCCTAGCCAAACAATAAATTGGCACAAGTACCCCAGCAATCACCCTGCTTTCTAGTGATTCCATCTGAGCCCATCTGTTTTCAGAAACAGAGGCAAACTTAGCTGCTCCTGAGATGTTGAAAAAAAGATTTTTGAAGGGAAAGACAAAACATTCTGTACTCTAGTCTTCTGCATGGATAATGTGACACTTAAATTATTCTTTCTAGTTAGACTGCTGTATCCTCAGGAGGTTAATGGGAAGTTTTATTTTTAAATAACTGACAACTACATCAGCAAAAATGATTTCAGAGCTTCAGACAATGCATTAGTCATAATTGTTAGAAATTATAAAAGAGGGAGTTCAGTACACTGAAAGCATCTCAAACTTCACATTGAAAATCATATGCATTTTGTAACAAGGATGTCTATGAGTTACTTCATTCAGTTGTTCATTTAGGACAGTTCTGTTAGGCACACAAGGCTGTGTGACTAGGCCATGCCCACCGGCCACTCAAGTAATGACATAGGACATCAAGCCCAGGACAGACAACTGCAAAGGAACAGTCAGGCACCTCCTGATTATTCCTTTTCAGATGTGGCTTGCATTCAGCATTTAGCGCCAATACAAGCCATACTGCTTGTAACAGGCATCAGATCTGCTATGGAAGTTGGATTGGAAGGTTTAGCTACTTTTGGATCTGGCTCTCTGCCTGAAAGTGGTCTCCCACCTCCCTTACAGACTGGACAGGACACAGGGGAGACAATTCCATACGGACAATAAAGAACATTCTGCTCTTAGATTTTAAAAGGTTAAATCACTTGAAAAGCAATGACAAACCTAGACAGCATCTTAAAAAGTAGAGACATCACCTTGCCAACAAAGGTCCGTATAGTAAAAGCTATGGTTTTCCCAGTAGTGATGTATGGAAGTGAAAGCTGGACCATAAAGAAGGATGATCGCCGAAGAATTGATGCTTTTGAATTATGGTGCTGGAGGAGACTCTTGAGAGTTCCATGGACTGCAAGAAGATCAAACCTATCCATTCTGAAGGAAATCAGCCCTGAGTGGAAGGACAGATCGTGAAGCTGAGGATCCAATACTTTGGCCACCTCATGAGAAGAGAAGACTCCTTGGAAAACACCCTGATGTTGGGAAAGATGGAGGGCACAAGGAGAAGGGGACAACAGAGGACGAGATGGTTGGATAGTGTTCTCGAAGCTACCAGCATGAGTTTGACCAAACTGCGGGAGGCAGTGGAAGACAGGAGTGCCTGGCGTGCTCTGGTCCATGGGGTCATGAAGAGTCGGACACGACTAAATGACTAAACAACAAAAATCACTTGAAGCAGGCTTTGTACTTACATTTGCCCCTATTATTTACATTTGAATCCACTTGTACATTATAAACTCTCTAGGCAGCTACTATTGTATAGAATGGCTAATATGCTTTCAGAAAGTTATTCTCATATATGTTTATTTAAATATATATTTGAACTCCAATCATTCATCCCAGTTTTTAGAGAGTAGCAGCATATCTGTAAAGAAAATATTTTCCAGAATAAAGTGTACGTGTGTGTTTGTATGTGTGGACATAAATAACTTTAGTACTGGATTCTGGGACTTCCGGGTCAGCGCCATTTAGTACTGGATTCTGGGACTTCTGGGTCAGGCGGAGGAAGCCTGGGAACGTGGGGTTTGGCAGGGCACCAGAAGCACCCCCCTACTCGCGGGGAATCCCATCTAGGGGCTCCGGAGCAAAGTGGGGTGAGAAGCGAGGTGCTACGAACTGACTGCTACTTTCACGGAGTGAAGCCGCACAACCATTGCCAGAGAGCGCTGACTTTTTCCTGTGGACAATTGGACTTAAAACAAGTACCTGTGAGTAGAAACGGAAAATTGGATCAAGAAATTGTATTAATTTGGTATCGAAGCGGGAAGGTGCAAACAGGAAGTCCGCCTTCCGCTTTTTTGTATATAGACTAAAGCAAAAATTTTGCAAGCTAAAGCCGGGAAGCTGTTAAAAAAGACTAAATTTCCTACATTTAGAATCACTGAAACCCCCCTTGGAAGCAGGAGAAAAGGGGGGGGGACTCTGTTTAACCCCAGCAGGAGAGGGAGTGAAGAAGGATAAGTTTCCACCGTCTCTAACCTGGGAACGGGGTGTCAGAGACAGAAACTGTTGGAGAGGTTCATTGACTGTGAACGTAACACTTTGACAGATAGCTAATGAAGAGAAACAAGTTGATTCTAATGTTGCCTTTTGCATTTTAAAGAAACAAAATACCTGAAAAACATCTGAAATATCTGAAAAATGAAAGTAACTTTCCTGTCTTCAAAAAAAAAAAATGGATACAAGTAGATTGTCTCCTCTAGAGGGAGCTTGCTAAATTGTTGCTGCAGCATATTTGAGACCCAACATCTGTGAGATTAAGACTGTGGGAACAGTCTTTTCTGACCTTGAACAAAGATGAGCTGGGAGAAAGACTGGGTGCTTGCTTTATGCAAGACAAATGCTTTGCTGGAACAGATGCATGAGAAGATGGACTTGATGAATGAGAAAATGGATTTGACTGTTGTGGTTAATAACATTGATACAGAAATCATCCAAGAACCAACCTATCAATCTGTACTGACTGGGCAAGTGCAGATGACAATGGAGGAGGATGCTGCTGCACCTCAAATAGTACAAATGGAGAGACCCGAGGCCCTACAGGAGCATAAACCGCTGTTATTGAAGATTGAAGTTGGAGTGGGCCAAGGGGAGTCTGGAGATGAGTAGGTTCCTAGCTTTGGAGAGACCTTGAAATTTGATTTTAAATACATTTTGGATTATATCGAGGACTGTGGGGAGTGGGACTGTGGGGAATGGGCGAGCTGGATGAAGGGTGATGGAGACAATTTTGGGTTGGAATCCCCCAGAGACCTACTCTTCAATGAGAAAGGAAAGAAACTAAGACAGAGACCAACAAAAGACAAGGAAAAGGGCAAGCACAAACAAGATGAAGAAGAATTGCAGAAGGGACATGGAAGAGATTTAAGGGCCTCGGACATAAGGCTTCCAGGTTGATGGACTAGATGGAATGGACAGTAAGGACTGACATGACCCGAGACCAGGAAGAAGAGACACTGGATGATGATTGGAAGAGAATTTATAATGGAAATTTTTTATTTTAGAATCAGCTAATGAATATTAGGGAAAATGTGGGAATGAAACTATACGACTCTAGCAGAAATGATATCAGGAGCTATGTATATTTGAAAACTAAGATTTAAGTTCTAAGGTACTTAGGGGTAAGATAAGGTTAAATAAATTAAGGTAATCTGAATAACAGAATATGGGGAAAGATGGTAAGGATTTGTTGAGTTAATTATTAGGTTAAATTGTTAAGATAAATTTTATAACAAAAATTGAGAAAGATGGAAAGAATTTGCTGAAATAATTACTAAACTAGAACACAAAAACGGAGGTGTGAGGAGGTCAATGAAACAAGCAAATGGAAATTATGCATATGCAATTTGGGATTTGTGTTTTTTTTCTTCTTTTTTACTTTCTTTTGCTGTATTGTTGTATTGGTTTTTATATTTTGTGCTTTTCTCTTTTTTATTGTTTTCTTTTTTTGTATTGTAGTGTTGTTTTTTGTTTTTTATTTTTCTTGTAATTCTGAAATTATCAATAAATATTATTTTAAAAAAAAACCTTTAGTACTGGATTCTGTATCATTAATAAACCAAAAGAGGTTCAATGAAAGAAGTTAGATTGCCCTTGCTGTTGTATGATGCGCATGTACAAATGTTTGGGTCTTCAGTACAAAATCCCAAACAACTGGCATTTTAATCACTTAGCATCAGCTACAGACTGACTTCTACGCTACAAATTAAGGTAAAATTGAGTGTACTATGAGAAAATGTCATACCTCGGGGGGGGGGGGGAAGGAAGCTGAACTCTCACCAAAACATTGTTATAAAGAGGAGGAGGAATTTAATTACAAGAGCTTGTTGTTTATGAGCTCTGGCAGTCTGAAAATTGTGCAGCCCTCCATCAGTAACCTCTTGAGCTTATGTCTTTAGCAATACATGGGAAAGCCACTTGTATTTTGAAAAGGTAACATTTTCTTTGAGTGCATTTGAGGGCACAGAAGAATTAGAGTCCAGAGCAATAGTCTTGCTCATTGTTACTTCCAGCAACTGTGATGCCAACTTTCTCCAATCAGATGCAATAGAGAAGCATGACACCACTATATATACAAGTAACCCAAGAATCAAAAGGAAATGGGAGTGCCTTAATAGTGTGCGGCACTAAATCCCTATCACCTTTTTATTCTGTGAGTTACTTCTGCCCAAAGGCACCACCAAAAACACCTGAACTCCATTTTATTACAAAAATTACTATTAAAACTTACAGAAGGTAATCAAGAAACAGGCCTCAGAGGCACCATATGACTAAGAACTCTGAGAATTAGATTGCTCAAGATCTGGACCAAGTTACCTGAGAAACCACCTTCCCCTTTATAGACCTTAGATCACCTAGGGAAATTGTGCTTTTGGTACCACACCCTACAGAATTTCCATGTTGAAAGAAGACATGGACATACACTTTGCTTTGCATGTTATTGCAATGTGATAAGGAGTGCCAGCGCTTTTGGAGTTTTTCAGAGACCCATTGAGTGCAAAGCCATCTATACAAATGGTGTGAATATAGATGGTTGAGCCCCCTCCTCCAACTGTACAGTAATTTGGGGAGATGTAACTTTCTGTCATCTCCTGGATGTGTGACCAAGCAGTCTGCAGAGTTTATGAATAGTTCCTGTGGCATAGCCAACTGTTTCTTTAGCAACAACAAAATAAGGGGTCACTTCAGGATGTTCAGTTCAAGATCTGGCCTGAACTCAGGTATGGGATGGTGACAGAGAAGAAAGGTGGTATCCAAAACAAAGCAAGTCTAATAACATCTCATTCTAAATCCAGGAGGCTTTGCACATTGTCTTGAAATATAACAGTCCAGATTGTCAGTGACATTTTCACGTTCCATTATAACAGCATAAGTGGTGGTACTGGGGAAACCCTGAAGGAACAGTTCAGAAATTGGCAAGTATCATGTCACTAAATTCAAACTGCATTAAGTGCAGATACTGGCCTCATTAATTTCAAAGGGACTTAATGTGTTTTTAATCTTCTCTAGAGTGTGGCTTTTGACTTCTGTTTGCTTTTATTAGCAACTTTAGTTGTGAAAATGCCTGGACCCTTTTAAATCAGGAACCATCACAGAAGGAATTTTGTAAATGGAAGGTACATGTTTTCAATTTGCCATCGAGGGGAGACCTGAAAAAGAAACAGTATGACTGCTGATTAATTTTTCATATGATCCTGGATGCTATACAGAATAGAAAATAGGATTTAAAAACACACTGGCGTGGATCCAGAGATGTTTTGCAGGAGCGGAAAGGCTCTTTGCTTGCACAAGGCAGCCCTGCTGACTTTCCTCAGCCTGCTGCAACCCTTCCATGCCCCATCACACACCATTCCAGAGGGTCCCTTGGCAATGTGTGAGTGGCCACCCTACTCAATGGTAGAGCCAATACCAGCTGGTGAGGCTGTGTGGGTGCAGCTACATTGCCTTCCTGACTTCCCAATGGTGCACATTGCTGCTACTTACCAAGATGGGGAAGGGCAAGACAGTGGGGAACTTGGTGTGGTGCAGCTGCAACCATGGAGCCAATCCAGTGCTTTCACCTGCTGTGCCCACATCACACGGAGCTCCCCCACTGCCTTGTCCTTCCTCCTTTTCTTCTTGTTAACTGGTAGCATTGTGCAGCATTGAGAAGCTGGGTCTTCAACGCAGCCCAATTCACACCACCTCGCTGGCCACTACTGCAAAGCACCTTTGGCAAGCTATCTCCGCAATAAATTTATTGTAGTTTATCAAAATCTGTAACCCTGGTTCTTTCTATTTAAGGTCAGACAATGCAACTTTGAATAGTGAATGCTTCATAATTCACGTTGCTTTATTTTTTTATAAACTTTGGCGAAACATACGTTCTTGCTAATCTCCGTTTCAGCCAATGACTGAAAATTCAACAATTAGGCTAATTTATTTAAGTGCAGTAATTACTATAAAGAGATTCACTTTGAAGTGATTAAAGCAGCAGTCTGACACCTCTTTTCTAAACTTAATGAATCATGAAAATAAATCAAATGGGTTTTAAGTAAAAATGCCCGTGCGTTATCTGCTCCCAACTTTAATGGAGTGACCATAAAAATCAGTATCTTATTATGAACCAACGCACATTGGATACATGAGTGGCTTCATCAAGAATGTTACTGTGTGCCTTTGTCTACACTTGCATGTGCACGCACAAGTATTCATGTACCCAAACAAAACATGTATTTTCAGGTCTTGAGCTCAGAGTTGCTGCATGCAACAGAACCAAGGGAACTTAAAATAGCACTAGTTATCAGGGAATTAGCAAGCAGATAAGAGACAAGTATTAGAATAAAAGAATTAACAAGTTTATCGCAAAAACAGAAAGAGAGAGTGATTGATATGTATGGTGTTAAGAAATAAAAGAATGCAATCATCTTGTACTGGCAACTTTTACTGCAATGCACCCTGTGTGGATTACTGCATTGAGGCATCTCTTGTGCTTGGTCTAGGAACTGCAACTTGTGCATTATGCTGCAGCAAAATTGCTGACAGGCATGAGACCCTGTCAGCATATTACACCTCTGCTCCATTTGCCTGCACCGGCTGCCAATTTGTTACCAGGCCTGATTCAAAGTGTTGCCATCCATCTATAAAGCCCTTAGGAAGAAACCTAGGAAGCTACCTTATACCTTAGATCTAAGAGTTGATTGCTGATCCTTTGGCTGTTAAACCTTTGGCTGTTTCAGCCAGTTTTAATCTACTGATGGCTTTGATTTGTTGGTAGCGATTGATTGCTGTCATATTGTTGTTGTTTTACTTTAAATATATTGCATGTTCCTTTCAATTACATTTGGAAAAAAGCAGAATATAAATAAATATATAAAATAATAATATTTCAAATAATAAATGCAAAAAACATCAGCGCAAATGGCTAGCTGCAACACCAAGATCGTGTGTGTGTGTGTGTGTGTGTGTGTGTGTATCCCCACCCACCCACATATAGCAGCCTCAAATTGTACAAAAGAGAAATATTAGCTCACATTACTTTTAGAAATGAGTTTCCACACTTATCATTATGCCTGCACACTGGGATATACATATATGCATGATTTGAAAGTGTTAGTGATCACTTCATTCTACCACTCTTGCAAGTTTCACGTAGTAATCTTATTACTGCAGTGGAGGGAGAGACTGGCAATCATTCTGCTGACTTGACTAAAACTGTCACTTGCATTAATCCTCAGTTTGAACGTGCACTAAAAACAGAACAGCGACAGCTGAAATTTTTCTTTTAAAAGCCCTTTCCATCTAAATTTAGAAACGCCTGTGTCAAGTCTCACAGGGATCATTACACATACTGCCAGGGTGTCCATAAATAACCACGACAGCTCCCCTGGTAACAACACATAACACACGCTCTGGATTGCTGGGAATTCAGTGCTCCCTGTGCAGCTGGGATCCTCTCAGCTGTCGAGGCTTAATTTTTAAAGGCAATTTCACCTCACTGGCCTAGATAAAATTATAAAAAGAGCTGTGAAATGTTTTAGCTGTGGAGGTTTTTTAGCTGTTGCTGTGTGTCCTTTTTATTATATTAGGAAGATGGCAGCTAAATTCTTCCACTGAAACAAAATAATGAGAAGTCTGGGCATCAATCAAAGGGAGTATTTGTGGGCACAAAGAAGGTATACCAATGGGCAGCCTATGGTCAACTTTTGTTCCTATGGAGATTTAATAGATGCATTGATTTTTATAGTGCAAAGTGACATTATCTTTCTCCCCTCTCTCTTTCCCAATCTTTCTCTCTTTCTATCTCTCCCCCCTCCCCCCTTCTTCCTTCTGTTCTTTAGGTGGGAGAGTTCAGAGCTCATGCAGCTGAATGGACAGCCAATGTCACGGCAGAGTTCAAAGAAACACGTAGACGCCTGAGTGTGGAGATTTACGACAAGTTCCAGCGGGCTACCTCCATCAAAAGGAAGCTCTCTGCAGAAATGGCAGTGAACCACAGCCAAGACCTGACTCCTTGCAAGAGAACCTTGTCTGTCAACCACCTCACCAGTGAGAAAGACCTCTTGCCTGCCATCACAAAGACGGACAGCATTTATATGAATGGCTTGACTCCTCACTGTGCAGCAGAAGAGATTGCTGTCATTGAAAACATTAAGTAGCACTGACTTTGAATCCTGATCTTTTAATAAGAAGAAGCCTACGGTTTAGACTTTACCTTGTAGTTCCTGATATTTCCCCCCCTTGTCCATAACTGATGCTAATAGCATTATTTTTATCATGTGCATGAATTCCAACAGAAATCCACCCACAATAAGGATTCAGAGTCACCATCGTATCTCTTGAAAAACAGAAAATGAATGGCACTTCTGTCATTGACAAATGCTGGAACAAGCAATGTTTGATGCCTTTTTTGTGCCCAGACTGTTTCTTCATCTCTCCTAATGTGCCATAAGGCGTTAAGAATGAATACTGCTGGTTTAGGTTAACAATGTAGCTTTGAGGGATCGGTCCTTAAACTTTTCAGGGTCTACCTTACCAAGCCTAGGAACGGACCATGTACGGACTACAATCTATATGTAAATGGCAAGAAAATCTTATGCAGCCTTTTACCTAAGAAATTTTTGTCAGTGCCTTATCTTTTAAAGAAACAGAACCTCTATAACTCTCATAATGGTTTTTTGTTTGTTCGTTTGTTGGTTGGTTCTTGCATGAGTAACATTATCTCATTTTGATATTTCATCTAGACCATAACAATCATGTTTTAAGGGTGTCTAAAGCTGAGGATACCAGCATTAAGAAACTGATGCCAAATCCAAAAACATCAAAGCACCGCTTCTAAGTCTAGCTTTAAAGGCACTGCAATTACCAGGGTTGCAAAAGGTGTCTCCCTGCAAGTAGGTTTCTTTTCTTTTTTTATTACTCAGGTGCAGAGTATGTACACTCAACAGACCTGTAGAATTCATGGATCCATTTCAGGTCTCGTTACTTAAGCCGTAGTTGGCAGTTCAGTCCCATGCATCATATACCAAAAATCTTCAGTTTTGTATTATTAATCGATTTGATAGGTAAGATTAACTTGGTGCAATCAAAAGACTCATTTTACACAGAATCAACATGAAACAATCCTGAATTATCAGCATTTCTATTAAACACCATGCTGCTGGCAGATAAGGATTTGAAATTTTCATTGTTTTAGCCACGTCATGCCATACGCTATTTTAGCACAGGGATCCCGCCTGCTGATTGCTTTCCTGAATGTTACATCGTACGCTTTTGCCCATTCTGGAGCTGGGATTAAAAGTGGGAATGCAGCTGAAACTGGCATCACTGTGACTTTCTACATCGAGAATATAGACGGTATCTGAACACAAATGCAGGCGTGAAAAACAGTTGACCAATAGCACAATCTGAATATAATTGAATATTTGGGTAGAATAGGCTGATACACAGATCTGAAACCAATCCTTGGGATTTCTTTAATTGTTTTAAAGAGGGGAAAAAACATTAATTTTATAGCCTCTTGTGTCTTTTGTTTCTAAGTGTGTGCAAGATTCAGAAGGAATGCAGGATTTTTAAATAATGGAATGGATTGTCTTTTATTTTCCTTCACCGTTTGATTCTATTTCATCCTGGCTGTATATAAAACAAATATAATACCCCTTAAGAGATTAATAGGCAGCCTGATCCTCAAAGCATAACTATGATGCAAACTTCATTGAAATCAGAGGCTTGCATCTGTAGAGCTGTTTGAGGCCTGCATCCTTGGCTCTGATTATCTAAAGCAAAATGGGACTTCAATTGGACACAATTCAAGTAACAAATCCATTCTGTCTGATTATTGAATAGCATTATGAACTATGAATGTTAAATGTACGGATGCTTCATCTTCTTTTCTAACAAATCTTAAGTTATCAATGTAAATAGCAATCAATGAAGAGTTACTGAGAGTGTACATCTCAAATCAGCAAAGTTCCATTAACTATTACCAGGCCAGGCTCATCAAAGGAAAGGCCCCTCCCCACCATTTCTCCCAGCACAGTGTTCTGAATGTTGACATGGTAAGAAAGGTTCTCTTGCCATGCATAAACTGTGAATTGTAATGAAAATGAAAATAATAAAGTTTTTAATTAAAACATGCCTTACCGAGTTTCCTATTTGTCGCCATTAAAACCCTGAGAAATCTGTTGTTAAAGTAGCACAGCGGATTAGAATAGCTTTGCACCAAGTTACAGCCTTAATTTTAGCAAACAAAACTAATTATTTTGGCAGATATAAAATGATAGGTCCTCTTAGCACCAACTTATTTCTTCAATGAAAAAAATGCACTTGCTGCTATTGCCTTATGTTTGTCTTAAACACATTGGCTATGATATACAGTGGTACCTCAGGTTAAGTACTTAATTCGTTCCGGAGGTCCGTACTTAACCTGAAACTGTTCTTAACCTGAAGCACCACTTTAGCTAATGGGGCCTCCTGCTGCTGCCGCGCCGCCGGAGCACAATTTCTGTTCTCATCCTGAAGCAAAGTTCTTAGCCTGAAGCACTATTGCTGGGTCAGCGGAGTCTGTAACCTGAAGCGTATGTAACCTGAAGCGTATGTAACCTGAGATACCACTGTAGTGAGTCCCCTTCAGCTATGCTGAAGAGATTGGGTGCATACAGTTGCGTTTTCTTTTCCTGTTGCTACATATCAGGACCAGCTTTGAATTGGTTTTGCAAGCTATTTTTCAGACATGGACAGCATTTAAATAGCATCCTGAAATTCAGGTTAAGATGCTACTTTTTTTGCGAGTCAGTTGCATTTGTAAATAATCTGTTCACACTTCTTTCAACTGGGGTTCTGATGTGAAAATTGGTCCTTAGAAATTGATGGAAATGGCTGCCAAGTAACATCTTAAGTTTTTAGCTGTTAGATTGCTTTGGATTAAGTCCATTTCGAAGTCCTTGGGCACTCAAATCCGCATGTGGATCTTTTACAGAAAGTAATGGGAAAGTAGGGTGAGGATAGGGCCATAGCTAAATGGGAGAGTATTTGCATTGCCTGCAGAAGTTTCCAGGTTTGTTTTTTTTTAAAATAATATTTATTAATTTTCAACCATTTAAACACAACAAAACAGAAAGAAAAAAACAGAAAGAAAAAAAAAAACCATGAAACTAACAAAGCAAGATACAAACCATTTCAAACACAAAACAATTTCAATGTCTTATTTTTCATTCCCTTATTTCCACGACCTCCTCACACCTCCCTTTTTGTTTTCCACTTCTGTTAATTATTTCAGCAATTCCTTTCCATCTTCCTCTGTTTTCTATCCTATAATTATCTTAACATATTCTAGCCTTATTTTCCCTTTAATACACTCTTAATCTATTTATACTTGATTCTTTATAACATTTCTACTAAAGCCATATAACTTCATTCCAACATTTTTCTAACATTCATTATTTTTACAGTATTTCTATAAACAGTCTTAAACTTTTTCCAGTCTTCTTCCACCAACTCTTCTCCCTGGTCTCAGATTTCTGCCAGTCGTTTCCGCCAATTCCATATATTCCATCAACTTCATCTGCCATTCTTCCCGAATGGATAAATCTTGTGTCTTCCAGTTCTTCACAATGAGTGTTCTTGCTGCTATTGTTGCATACATGAAACAAATGTTATCCTTCTTTAATACCAATTGGCCGACCATGCCCAGGAGAAAGCCCTCTGGTTTCTTCAAAAGGGTATATTTAAATACCTTTTTCATTTCATTATGAATCATCTCCCAGAGTGTCTTAATCCTTGGGCATGTCCACCAAAGGTGAACTCTAATCCTCAAATTCGTCTGTTTTTCTTTAAGTTCAGTCGTAGCAAGTGTCAACTTATGTTCATCAAATTGCCTCTGTAGGGCTGGGGCTCTCTTTCTCTTTCTCTCCAGTTGTGTTACTTTACCTTCAGCAGCAACAGCTTTTTCCCTAATTTCCTCCACAGTTTGCCATATCAAAATAGGTTCTTGTATCAATTTCTGTGTGGTTTCTGTATACAATACAATACAGAAGTTTCCAGGTTTGGTCCCTGGCATTTCTAAAATCCTGGAGAACTGGCAGTGAATGTACATAATACTGAGCTATATAGATTTGTCTCAGTATAAGCTAGCTTCCTGTGTTCCTGTTCTACACTGCGGGGAACTGTGCACACTTTTGAGCACACTTCATACTTGAAACTGGACACTGGGTTCTTGCAAAGGCGATAGAACTGTGCCTGGGCTGTACCACTTGCACAATGAAATAATTCTCCGTACAACAGCTTCCATGGACACAGAACAATACCAAGTCAAGGAACCCTTTCTATGCACATGGTAGTTTTTTAATGGCGCATCAGTCCAAAGGCCACAGTCTCTTGTCATATTTGGAGCAGGGTGAGCGTGATAAAATGAGCGATATGCAATAAACAGCAGGATTTTCAGGACATGGGACAGCACTTAGGCAGAGCAGAATAGCTTAACCCTCACATGCAATATAGGCATAATAATTCCAGCTTACATGACAGGATTGGTATAATGATGTGATTGTTAGTTGGCGTTCAGGTTGTATAAATTTACAAATTACGGTACATTCTCTCTGTTTAAGTATCAAGAACAATATACCGACCAAATGTGTGCTGTGTTGCTTCTGGCTGGGCTGGGTTGCTGAGGACAACTATTTTCCTAGGCAGGAATGGTTGATGTTCCATGACAAATAATCAGGGACAAGATTCTCAGGTGTTACTGAAAGGAAGATCAAAGTCTGTGGTTGCAGATTAGCCTTTCCCACCATGAATAACAATTTGAGCTGGCTTCCTCCTGATTTCCTAGCAGCTCCTACTCTTTGGGAAGTTATGACACCCTTAATCCTGTTCCAAGGCCTGAGCCATGACAGCTCCTTTAGCCAAATAGCTCTGGATACATCTGAAACATGTAAATAACCAGAGCTATGAATATAACTTCACACAGCATTCAAATTACTGGGGAATACAGGGAGGCACAAAAATCAACATAAAATGCTTTTGGTCCCCATCCCTTTGCAACCAGTTTTATCAATCTCTCCCTCTTTTCCCCTTGTTTTGGTTTCTGTGCACATGGGTTCCACTTTATTGAAGCTCTCACTTTCAGACACAAAGATTGTTGGGGATTATCATGTACATGAATGATTCTCTGGACATGACAACTGTGCTGCTTCCCTCTCACCCTTGGCAGAACAGCCTGGTCAGATGTGAAGAAAGCAGCTGTATACAGTACCAACAGTGGAGGGAGGTTTATTGTAAGCCAGTGCAAAATCTATGTATTCGTGGGTGCCTTTGCTGTCACAGTATAGTGATGACTGAGCGTATTCTTCTTTTGCGGCAGCCAGAAGTAAAACACCCAATGATCAGTTTATAAAGGGTTTATTTTGTTCCCTAGAAGGGTGATTTTTGGAATTCATAAATGCTAAGCCATCATCCTGCTGACATATTCGGTGCTTCCAGGAAATGCCTACGCTCATATTGTTAATGCAATGTGTTGCTACCCTACCCTAAACTGTAAATAAATTTACTAGACAAGTGGTTCTTGGAATATGAAACAGTAAACCTTATCAAGACAGACAGCAGCCGCAACAACAACAACCCACTGAGTGTAAAAAAAACCCAATATTGATAAAAAGCAAGTCAGATGTGTTGCTGCCACACTTACTCCTCTTCAAACCCAGATCAAGTAAACTAAAGAGACAAAGCATGAAGAGAGGGGTCCCCAGCAACCTCTCAGATGGGCGAGAGCCAGTGTGGTGTAGTGGTTAAGAGCGGTGGACTCGTAATCTGGGGAACCGGGTTCGCATCTCCGCTCCTCCACATGCAGCTGCTGGGTGACCTTGGGCCAGTCACGCTTCTTTGAAGTCTCTCAGCCCCACTCACCTCACAGAGTGTTTGTTGTGGCGGAGGAAGGGAAAGGAGAATGCTAGCCGCTTTGAGACTCCTTAAAGGGAGTGAAAGGCGGGATATCAAATCCAAACTCTTCTTCTTCTTCTTCTCATATATACCATATTTTTCCATGTACAAGACTAGCGTTTTTTCACCAAAAAAATAGGTTTGAAATTGGGGCTTGTCTTATATATGGGTGGTGCTGAGGGGGTGTTTCCTTAACTTGGAGTCCCCCAAAATAGGGGGCATCTTATACATGAGGGCATCTTATACACGGAAAAATATGGTAATCAGTTTCATGTTTGCCCTTTCTCCAAGCAAGAATTGCCTCCAGATGACCAGGTAGGAAAGTTTTACAAAAGGTCCTTGGCTTTGTTTTGTTATTAAGCTATAAATGACTGTCATGGATATTGGTGGTGTGCACTGGCTGTCTGGGAGGAAGGCTGAATAACTAGACAAATGGGGGTGATTTGGATGTCTCTCCCCCCCCCCCATACTGATTCAAAACCTGTTGTCCATATCTCCTCAAGTCAGCTGAGGCCCCACAAAGCCTTCTGTTCCTTTAGTATTTCTGAACTCTTCAGTCCCACATAGCTCTATGTTTGATCTGTCCATCATCCTTGGCTATTGGCCATGCTTCCTGGGGCTAATGGAAGTTGTAGTTCACCAACATCTGGAGGACAAAGGTTCCCCACACCTGTTCACTGGATTTTCAAGATGTGAGGCTGTCCAAAATGTTGACTAAAGAGCTCCAAATTGTGTGTTTTAAATGAATGAATGAAGGCAGCTGAGAATTTTTTTTTTAAAAAAAGACATTTAATTTAAGATGTGTTCTTTTAAATCCTGCATTGCTCAGCTTTAACACATACACATACACACACTCACAAACTAGAGCTGTTCAAAACTCCACAGGTATCATTCTGTACAGTCTCATGCCCTAGGCCTATTGGAGGCCAGTAAGGCCTAACGCCTGAAAGGTTGCTGTGAAGCAAGCTGCAAAGGTTTTTAAAATGTGCAAGCAAGCATACACACCACTCAGCCACCTCTTAGCCATTTTACATTAGCTAAGAAAGACACAAACCCCTGTTCTCCGTCTCAAGAAAAGGAAACTAATGTGAATTATGGAAGAACATGAATTCATTTTCCTTCCCTCCACAAAAAGCCACTGGACCTATTTGTCTGCAACTTGACAGACTTAATCCACTCTGGAGGGGCTCAATCACTTTGGCCAAAAGAGGAAAACTTTTTTAAAAAGGGGGTTCCCCTTTATAATTATGTTAAATTTTATTTTGTTAAATAAGAAAAATAATGAATGAGGAGCACAGAGTTCTGTTTTGTACAGAGCAGCTTGGAACACCAAACACAGAACTGAAGCAAAGAGAGTATGGAGTGGCTCAGATCATAATTAAAAAAAAAACAAATTGATACATGGTGAACCTTGTGGGGAGGACCTGTGCACAACCCTAATAGATATGCCTATGAAAGCAGGTGATTAACAAACATAGAGTATATTGTGGACGAGTAATTGTGGCAAAGCTACTTCACTCTGTAGGTAAAGCCCTAGAAAATCAAGGCAACTATGAAAAATAACTTGCCCTGGTTAGAAGAGATTGTAATGGTACTTTACAATCTGACTGGTACTTTACCTCTGACCCAAACAAGGTGCACACTGGCAAGAGAATCTTGTGCTTTCCTATCGATTGTTCACACTTGCCTAAGAAATAATTCATCATTGGCAGACAGTCATTTCACGTCACTGAAATTTATAATTGCCTGGTTTGTCATACGAACTTGTCCAGTTCGTAATGCTTGGCTGCGGCATCATTTTTTAGGAAAAGGTTTCCAGATTAGAAAGTTGAATGATATTCTGAGCATCCACAGTCACTGTATTCAGCGGACCAGGCATTTGAACAAGAAGAGCTGCTTTGCAGCTGCACGTACCTACAAATGTTAACTCTTTTGATTCTAGAGCAACTCTCACTGAAATTATCACTTACTCTTGTAGTAGCTCCCACTGACTGCTGCTCCAAATTATGTTAGAACACTTGACCAAACAGCCTTTTGACTGGTAAGTATGTTCTCTGTCTAGGTCAATGTTTTATCTTGATCATTGTTATGTACTGAAGTTCTCACCCTGGGCCAGCAGGGGCATACTGTAAATAGTTCAGGTCCACATATGCAAATAAGGGATCGAAAGTGACGTTCAGTGATTGGACAGTTACAGAAAATGGTTACTGTTGCATTCTAGTGGCGCTCTATATAAGCAGGCTGGCTGAACCCTTCAGTTCAGTTCTGTTCTGGCCTGTGAATAAACAAGAGCTGTTTGAAGAATCGCTGTGTCATCTGATATGTTCACCCACAACTTGACAATCATACTTTGCAAATGGGTAATGTGCTTGTTGAACCCCTGTTTTATGTTTTAAGCAGGGCTTTTCACCACAGCTGGAACTCGCCAGTGGGTGCCATTGCCATTCTAAGAGAACGAGGGAGGTGTTCATGGTGAATTCCAGCATCTTTTTTTCTGGAAAAATAGAACTGGTTTTATGAGATTTTTTCTCAACCCTATGTTGAGAAACCCTATTATGCTAAGGTATGTTTGGTTGGAGGGAGTGGTTGAATTCCCACGTGGCTCTCCAACATTCCTGGTACTATGGCACAGATGCAGGAAAAGTGAAACCAATCTCCAAGTCCACTGGCACAATGTAATAATATATGTGCAGGGCACTATCAGTGAGCATTGATCTGAAGAATGCATTCAGAACTGATAGTTTTTCTGAATGCCCACTAAGAAAGTTTATAAATAACAAGTCAATTCTGAATCAAACAGAGGGGTTAGGGAACAGTAATGTTAGTAACTGTTAGGTAGATTTATTGCTTTATTCTTGGCGTCCAGCACGCTCCCCTGCACTCCTCTGCAGGTCGTAAAGCAATTAGCAGAATTGCACAGCGTCCGTGTCGAAAGGGCAGTAAAAGAAGTCCCACACGTTTCTTCTTTCCTAATAGCACTTTATTTGCTCAAAAGTAGCATATTTGCAAGCCATCTGATTCAAGCTGCATTTTGCGTCCTTCTCTCTCAGCAGCTGCGTAACAAAGCTGCTTTCACTTTTCACTCAGCTCACAGCATTCCAAGCTGCACGTCCTGGCTTACTTCCCTTGTAAGCGCCTCCTCTCAGCCTCGAGACACAGAAGGTTAACCCTTCACTACACCCAACAGTAACGGCTTCAACAAACTTGGTAAACAGATTTTACTAGCTTGTAGATAGATTGTTCTGGCTACTTTGTTTGGGAAGTACAAAGAGTGCCTGAAAGGTTCTGCAATGCCATTCTACAGCTGGCAGGTTTAGATCACCAATGCCTTCAAATAATAAGACTCCATTCTGTCCCACCACAGAAAACATAATTTTTCTCAATTATTTTCTAAAAAATCAGTTGGTGAAGTAGCTACACAGAACCTTAATTGTGTATGCACAGCTACAGAGACCCTTGTATTATTTACTTATTTATTAGTTTATTTATTGAATTCATATACCGCCCTATACCTGGAGGCAGTGCATTTTTGCTGGGGGGAATGCAGGGGTACGCATACCCCTAAACATTTTGTGAATCTAAGTTTGGCCTCATTGAGGGGAAATGTTTCAATATAATTAGGAAAATGAGAGTACCCCTAAACATTTTTTTAGAAGGAAAAAAAGCACTGTCCGGAGGTCTCAGGGCAGTTATTCCAAATTTTGCCTTCAGAAAGCAATAAGATCAGACTTTTGTAGTTTCTGCAGGCAAGATGTAAGCCTCAGTGATGCCCATGGAAAATCAGCAAAAGTTACCAAAATCCACGATTCAGAGTCCAAATTGTTGAGTTCACATTGGAATATATTATGTTCCTGCTTTTGTCATATCTGAGTATTAATTGATTAGCTCAATTAATCCTAACACATACAGGATATACACATTTTTCATTTGCTTGAAAGGTTATGCCTGTATCATGTATAACGCCATTGCTAATCCTAAAGGAATGCAATCTTTCCAACACCTAGCTTGTTTGTGACACGTCTTGTAGTCAGAGGTTTGCAAATAGCACCTGCCCAATTACTCCCATTTCATTTGTGGCTCTAGGGACCCAAAAACCTTTCTCACTTCCCACATATAGCCTTTTTCTCTTCAGCCAGTCACACCTCAGTAATAGGAGTTTAAAACCCATGCCTACGGACTAAACTACTTTTGCTTCTTGCTTTTATATTTCAGTACTTTTTTCTCACAGCCTTCAAAGGCCTTCAAAGATTATCAGCCAGCTTCAGCTAGTAATAAATTGCAGGGGGGAGAATAGTATTTGGCCACAACTGCAGCAATGAATGCAAGTTATATGGAAACCTCATTGAGCAGATTTCCAGCTCTTTGTGTTTACAGTCTTATAAATGGAATTAGCAGGTTATTCAAGGTACGTATGTCTCATCACATTGTGCTTATGTGTCATATGAACATAAAAATAACCCTGCAGGATCAGGCCATAGGCACATGTTTTCATGTTTTACATCTGCTAGTAAATTCTAACACCAGTGAGATATTCCTAAAAAGTGATGAATTTTGCTAGCTCAGTTGTTAATTTGAGCTAATCCCAGAGAACAAATATGTAACTTTCAACTCATCCTCCTATCAGATCTTCCTTTTGTTAAATAGGCAATAACAATTCTTTCATCAGTGATAAATAATATTTTCCGGGGAATGAATTTCAGACTCAAATTACTTTTCTAATTATAAATTAGAATGGTGTCCATGGCTGCATTTTAATTAATGGTAATTAGACATTTCTAAATAGCAAGTCTGAAAATGGTTTCCAAATAGACAGAATATTTAATGACCGCAAAATGGAGGTTTCTTCCTATTCTTCCCAAATAAATACATTTTGTGGTTTATTAATAAAGCTGAATTTAATATCAGAAGCTATTGTCGTATATTTAAATTTAAATAGTTAAAGCACCTGCTGTGGCTGTAGAGACCAATATGGGAGAGATATGTTTTGTTGCAGCTGGGGCAGATGAAGGTGTCCAGTTGTGCTACTGCAGATGCACCATGGTGTTTTTTTCCTCTGAGCTCCATCAGTCATTCCTCCTCTGTTCACTGCTGTAGATACACAACCTGACGGATGGTCTCCTGGTACTGTGGTCATTACATCCCAAATAAAGCATAAATAATATAAAATAATTAACAAACCACCAATAAAACAATTACAATCTGTAAAACTCTATTAACAAAACAGCAACTAAAAAAATTAGCTAAACATCACAATTACAGGAAAAATCATATTATTATTAACAAATTAATACCTCACGTACAAAGTTACGTTTCTTAGTAAAGAGCCCCACAATACATGATAAATTTCCAGAAGTGGTTTTCACGTCATGTGGTGGCTCAATGTGCAAATTAGCAGTTGAGGAAACATCAGGGTAAAATAATAAACTGTCATGTGAATGCAGTCCCATTCTTCAGTGGCACAGAATCACTGTGGTTGGTTGTGTGTCTGGATGAGACCTTAGACATCCCAGTTGCAGAGAGTTGAGTGGATGGCCTTTTTCTGGAGCATCATGTGTTATTTGAATCCAACTATTTTTATTAGGCCCTTTGCTGTAAAAAGATGTGTGCGCCTGAAGACATCTCCCAGCCGGCTGCAAGGAAAGAGTTGCTCATTAGATTTTCCATATAGAAGAGGCTTCTTTTCAGTGATCACCTCACCTCCACCCCTCAGGGAGGACTCCAAAGTGTACTTCCCTGTACCATGCTTCACTTTGCTTCATTGTGATGTTGCTGCTAACTCAAAGAAAGCCATTAAAAATAAATGCCAGAGAAGAAGAAAAAAAGAAAAAGAAATCTCAACCCAAAGCACGGAATAATATCTGGAGAACTGAATAAAACTCTCCCTGAAAATATGGGGTGGACAGCTGGAAGGAATATAGGCAAGGAAGAGAAGTAACTACAAAGTGGTAAAAAGTTAGTAACAACACTACTGTATTTTTCTGTCTTATCATCCTTCAACTGACCACCAACTGTCCACCTCATATTTTCAGGGAGAGCTTTACCCCGCTCTCCAGATATTATGCCGTGCTTTGGGTTGTGATTTCTTTTTCTTTTCTTCTTTTTGGGGGGTGGGTGGGGGTTGAAAATCAGGCTTGACAAGGTACATCAAGAAGGCTCATGAATTTACTATTTCTGAATCCCTGTAGAGATGCACCCTAGCAGCACCAAGACCAAGACCTCCATGCAGACTGGAAACTTACGTACTGGGAGAGGGATTCACCTAGCGAGCCACATCAGCAGAAGCCCTATGCAAAGACTTCTGCTTGTGCAATGGGACTTTTACCTCTCCCCTCACCCCCGTGCACCCATGCAGCCCTATATTAGTGGGGCTGGGGCACTGAGCTATGATGAAGCTAAAGTGCTTGCACAAATGGAACATTCATCACAGCTCAGTGCTAAATTCTACCTGGCCTGGGCGGGAGGTGTTTTGAGGAGGAAATGAATGGGAGCTAACAGTAGTCCATAACTAATGTGTCCCATTGATTTTAATGGGACTCAGGTATGATTGACCTACTACGGGTGCATCTTTAAAAAAAATCTAAGCAGGGCTTTTGGCTCTGCACTGCTACTTCAGCAAATTGTGTTTTTGCCTTTTTGTTTGCGTTTGGAGTTTATTTTGCTATGGGTTGAATGGTTCTCTGGAGTGGCAGGACATCAATATGGTTAATAAATAATGCATTAAAATAAATACATCTGCCACCTACTATATTACACGGAGGGCATAATCCAGAAGAAGAAAAACCAACCACCTTCCCATACAAGTCCCAGTGAATTTTAACAGTACTATAGAATTTGGGACTATGACTATGGGGCTACAGTGCTGAGAACTTGGCGTGCCATCAAAGGAACTTCCTACTCTGTCGACACTATTTAGAAATGTGACAGTACTCTCCATCCCACCCTGATAAAATCAGTGGGTTTTTTAAAAAATAATAATACTGTTTTTATTTATTTTCATGGTACAGAAGGTTGCTGTGAACTACATTTTAATCTGGGGCCATCTTGAAGGTTTCTGGACTAGAGATGCCTTGCAAGAGCACACTATGATGGCACAAAAACAACGTTTGGAGATTTTAAAAAGGTGCCTCAAAAGGAAAAGCAGGTATTTATGCACCCAACTGAACCCCTGCGCTTTTTTCCAGTTTGGTTCATAAGTAGTTTCTACCTGGCTTCCTTCCTCAAGGCACCTCCTCTTTACTTGCCTACATAAGAGGAAGGACCAGGACCAGATGTTTGTTGTGTTTTGCTTTATCTGTGCCTTGCTTATAAAATGGAAGTTACAGGACTGCTGCAAGGAAGGTTAACTAGAAATTGCTTCCCACATTAAGGCTGTAATCCTGTACCCATGTACCTGGAAATAAGCACCACTGAACTCAGTAGGACTTATTTCTGAGTGAGCATGTATAGGATTGCACTGTATCCCGCCCCCCCATATAATCAGTTATAGCAATGTCATATTGTTTAACAAATCTCTAAGTACTGACACTTCTTGCCTACTTTAACTTTGTCATCATACAATTATCTCAATGTAGAATAGTAATGAGAGCTGGACCATAAAGAAGGCTGATTGCCGAAGAATTGATGCTTTTGAATTATGGTGCTGGAGGAGACTCTTGATAGTCCTATGGACTGCAAGAAGATCAAACCCATCCATTCTGAAGGAAATCAGTCCTGAGTGCTCACTGGAAGGACAGATCCTGAAGCTGAGGCTCCAATACTTTGGCCACCTCATGAGAAGAGAAGACTCCCTGGAAAAGACCCCAATGCTGGGAAAGATTGAAGGCACAAGGAGAAGGGGACGACAGAGGACGAGATGGTTGGATAGTGTTCTCGAAGCTACCAGCATGAGTTTGACCAAACTGCAGGAGGCAGTGGAAGACAGGAGTGCCTGGTGTGCTCTGGTCCATGGGGTCACAAAGAGTCGGACACGACTAAATGACTAAACCACAACAGAATAGTAATCCAAAACCTTTCCAGATCTCAATCTGCCTTTAACCCCAACCTGCTGCATGACACCCACTTATATTTTCTTTTTTCAACTATATATGCCTACTTTTCTCCAATGCCCCTAGTGCAGCTACACATGTTCTGCTTTGGGTCATGTTGATTAATGCATGAGACACACAGATTAACTAAAATGGTACCCCCTCCTTGGCCAACCTTAAGATGTTGAGGAATATATACATGCTGTCAATATACAATGCAAATCTTAAAACTGATGTGGCTAGGTAACAAAACCAAGAGCAGAATTTATCTCTTGGTGTTATGTTCTAACAACCATTGCCTGGAGTGAAAAGGTTATGAAATATTAACAAGCCAAAAGCAAAGTCGAGGAGTTACAGTAGCACACATAGGAGAGAGACATTGAGGTGTCTGGGTAGGACAGCTGTCACTCAACAGGAACTGCTCACAATTCAAGGGACGCTATTGGTGACATGAGATAACAAAGACAGGAGCCAGTATTGCAAAAATAGAACCGCTGTTTTATTACAGGAGTTCTCAAATATGGTCAAAGTCAAGAAAACAAAGGTTTCTCCAGAAAACAGTCCAGAAAGTAGCTGTTTCAGCTTTCCCAAGTGCCATCAAATTATAAAAGTAGATCTTGAACCTGACAGAGCTCATGTTTTCAGCCTGGTGACAAACAGATCAAAAGAAGAGAATAGGGTACCAATGGACAATTGTAATTCCAATACTTGGCAAATTGCCCTTCTTGGGGGGAAAACAAAGCCTCACATAAGCTGAAATTGTTTAGGGACCGAAGTGCCCAATATGACATATTTGCCATTTGGACTAATTTTATTCATATACAAACGGAGTGGCTCAGGAGCTCCAGGTACCACAAGTCTATGAGAGTATTTATATTTAGTAAAATTCAAGCTTATCTTCTTTTTTTGCCAATGAAAATTTGTAATTGTTTTTATCTAGACGACGGAACCCTTTACAAGTATAGACCACACATCCTTTTATTCTTGGTATGCTTTATGATTGACTCAGCAAATTGTATAAGTGTGTCCTATATTTCTACATTGGAAATTGTTAAAACTTATCTTTAAAGAAAGAATCCGTATTAAAATTCAATTTAAAACATTTAAGAAAATGAATAGGTAGCGTGGGAACAGGTTTTACCTGAGTCCATAATAAGCTTTCCTAGAGAACATATCCCTATTACTAACAATTCATCTGAGGAGCTGGGACACAGGAAGCAACTGCCTATAGACATTTTAGAACGAGCAATAGGGTTTAGGGCAGGGATGGTGAAACTGAGGCTCTTCAGATGTTGTTAGACTCCAATTCCCATCAGCATGGTTAAAGATGATGGGAATTGGATTCCAACAACATTGGAGGACCACAGATTCCCCATCCCTGGTGTAGGAGAACATTCCAACACCAGGGAGCCATATCACCTTCTTTACAGAGGACAGTTTTCCATCTGAAGGGCTGTCCAGTCGTAAACCAGTTTACAGATAAACAATCATAAGAAAGGTGAGCAGGAGCCTTGAGGGTGCCCATTAATAAATAGCACCTTACTGCCGACAGAGCCAGCATACAGGTCACATGGCCACAGTCTTGCTTGCCACCATGGTAAGATGTATTTTTATTTTAAAATATAGTGTGTATTTCTAAATTTGCGTAGACATCAGTTAGGATATTCAAACTTAATGCAAATCTGTGTCCTCCCTTGTTCTCTTTTTGAGGGATGGTTAAGAAGTCACCCTACCCAACGCCCACAGGCCAGGGTAATGGGGCAAGATTGAAGAAGAAGAGGACTAAAATGCATTCATCTGAAGGCAGGCCTATTTAGGGAAGCTTTTAATGTTTAATAGGTTATTGTATTTTAGTGTTTTGTTGGAAGCAGCCCATAGTGGCTGGGAAAGCCCAGACAGATGGGCGGGGTATAAATAAATTATTATTATTATTATTATTATTATTATTATTATTATTATTTGTTGTTGTTGTTATTTTATTATATTCAAACCTTCTCTCTGGTGTGAGGTTGGTGCAGATGTCTAAGAATAATTTTTTATTAACCGACCAATCACATCAAATCAAACCAAATTACATAAATTCCGAATTACACAGCCGAATTTTAAATTTTTGTTGGGGGGTACCCATATTTCAAGTTTCGAAGGGGATCCAATCAACTTGTTGCTTCTTACTGCTGTTTTAATGTCCACAAATCTAACCTTATGATGTTCACAGTACTATCCAGTCCTTTCTTACTGTTTTTCCACATCTCTTATTGTTATTTTCATATATTTTTCCTTTCTCTTTGTGACCTCTGATAATCTCCACAAGCTGGTTAGAACAGTTTGTAATCCTGCGTGGATATTATTATTTTTATCCAGTAGCCATATCCAGACGTTTTCCATATAACATCACTTCCATACATCAAAACAGTCTTAGCATCATTAATCTTCACCAATCTGCCTCCTTTCTCAAAACCTCTGAGGAGATTCACTAGGAATGCAGTCTGAAAACAAGTCCGTTCTTCCTCCCGGCTATAAATCCTTTGGCAAGATGGCGACTCCGAATTAATTGCTGCGCCATTCCCAAAAGCTCTTATTGTTTCTCGATCTCCATAAAGCATACTTTTGGTTAAAGTTTATCTCCACACAGACCTTAATCATCCTGCTTGGGTCAGTTCAACCGACGATTCTAATGAGGAGGGGTTCTTGTAAATCACATAGAAGGAAAGTAAAAAAGCCCCCCCCCCCTTCAGTCCCGTTGTTGTCAACATACCCAGCCTTTGGTGTATCTTCATCGTAAAATATTCCTGTTTCTCCAACCCGTCGTCTTGTTTCACAGAGGTCACTTAAATTAGCAGACTTCACTCCCCTTCTTCACTTGAAATATGTGCATTTGCTTCTTTTGTAATTAATCATTCCAAATTGCTGCAACTAGTGCGCGATCAGAGACAGCGTCCAGGAGAGCCGATGTCCACACGGGGGCATTCTGCCTAGGGCCCTCACCCCCTTCTTTCGAATTAGGGGGTGATTTATGGGCACAGCAGGCAAGAGCAGTGTTCCCCATTTCCTTGGGGCAACAAGGGAGGCTGCCTACTCCCATAACAGCCTCTTAATTACCCCGTGTGGGTCGGAGAGATGGTATTGTCGGCCATCTTCCAATGCGCCCCCTAGTGGTCCCCCGAGCTTGGTGCAGATGTCAAAGCAGAGAACTGTTGTGTCACTCACAATTGTGTGACACATGTCGTCATTGCCTCTTATTGAGTGCTACAGCATTTTAGAAGAGGTTAACAAGCGAACTTCACTACTTTCTGGCAATATTGATTACCATTCTAGAAACTGCATTTAATGTGAATGGATTCCGTCTTCCACTGAGACTGGTCAATAGAAAGTATAGTCAATTGACACCAGTGGAATTATAATACTTTGCATTCATGCAGCACACTGAAAGCATTCAAAGCCTCTAACACGCACAACTACCTCAGTGATCCTTAAAACAACTCTGTAAAGAAGGCCAGTATCATCATCCCCACATTACAGAAGGGTGGTTTCAACCTAGTAGGTTTGTTCCTGTCTATTTTTATGCCACTTTTCCACAAAACTTCCCCCCAAAATGGCTCACAAAATAATGAACGGGAAGTGTACCAATTAAAAACATATTAGAAACAATTATAAATAATCCTAACAACAACAAAAATACCCCATTCCATACAACATTGGGTAAAGCTATACAAATAAACTAATCTAATGAACAGCTTAAACACATCAGCAAGTAAGAAACCTAATAAACAAAACAAAACAAAACAAAACAAAAGACTGTATAAAGCAGGGATGGGAGACCTTTTTTTTTTAGCCAGAGGACCAGATTCCCTCATGGGCAACTTTCCAGGGGCCACATACGACTGGTGAATGTGGTATAAGGAGATGTGCTGAGACACACATGCCATTTTCCACCCTCTATTCAGGTAAGCTAGAGATAGGATCACAGTTTGAGGATACTTTCTAGCCAAGTAAAATGACTAGAGGAGGGTTAGGGTTTTGTTCTAGGCAATGTTCCATGGTCCAGATAGAGTGCTCCTGTGGGCCACATTCAGCCCTGGGCCTGAGGTTCCCCACCCCTGATATAAACCAATATGACTGAGCTAACATAATTAAATAGCGAAATGAAACAGAAAAAAAAATTATTATAACTGATATGAAAATGGAAGAATATACTACTAAAGCATCACCCTGTCCCAGACGATGATTTGGTTCGTGTCTCCCCTCAACACAGAAGGGCTGCAAGATGTTCTTGATTTTATGGGGTATCCTTTATTCCATAATATCAATGTCCAAGACAACCTTTAGAGCTGCATTGGTCATACTATTTTATTAAATAAATAATGGGATGAAGCCAACTAAACCTCTTAAAAAAAAAATCAGTTTTGATTTCCAGGCCGCATTTTAAAAATGGAATGGAATTTTCTGCATATATTTAAATAAGATCTCAAAGTTGTTAAAGATATCATGCTCAGGCTTCAAAGACGTTGAAACAGATCTTTAAAGACAATTATGTTGTTATAAAGAAAAGGCATAAAAGGAAACAATGCAGGCAAAAAGGCCAGATGGTTTGCATCATTATTAAGGCCTAAAGAGAAGCAGTTTGCAAATATGTCTTCTGTTGACTAATATTAATTTGAACTGGAAATCCAGGCAATGGATTGAATGAAGTTAATGAAGATAAAGAGAAAAGCAGTAGAAATGGAGCGGTGACATTCCTGATAGTTTCATTGCGCTCCCTTAGTACTTAGCAAAAAAAGATATTTGGAGTGGAATACAATTTGATCCAGTGAACACCTCAACGAATGGAAAAGGAAAGAAGCAGATTTTGCTCCGCCCCGGACTTCCGGGTTGGCGCCATCGCCGAATGGCGGACTCCCTCCGAGCTCCGGAGGGAGTCTGCTAGGCAGGGGCTGGGTCCTACCGCGCCGGCGACGCGGGGACCCTTAAAAACCACGGGCACGGAGCCCATGGACATGGGGACTCGGCTGGCACCGCTAGCGCCCTCCCGACTCGTGAAGGAGCCTTTTTAAAGGCTTCGGATCGGGTGCCGGGGAGTGGCGTGGTGCTTTGAGTCCACTGCTTCCCCTGCCGAGCGCAGCCGCATGCCATTCGACGGAGAGCGCTGACTTCTTCCATTGGAAATTCGGACTATCAACAACAACCCGTGAGTAATTGGGAAACCGGGTACAAAAGGAGAAAAAAAGAAATTTTTTTCGGATTCGGCACGAGCGGGGGTGATCTAAAAAGGAAGTCAGTCGTCCCCCCCCGATTGCAAACATTCTAAAACAAGGACTGGGTAACCAAGATCGAAAGAGAAGTTTATTGCTGATAAAAATCATTAATTCCACGATGGGAAATTACAAGAACTGTGCTGGAGGAGAAGAGTGGAGGGTGAGAGGGAAAATGCAACCCCCCCTGGGAACCGGGGCGATTCGTAGAGCCTGGCGAAGAGAGACGGAGACTTTGACAGCTGTCAAAGTAGCTGTCAAAGCTGGAGAATATAAAGAGGACTTTGTTACAAGGACTTTGCTGGCTAATTCTGTTACAATTTGACACAATATGGATATAAACTGTCGGAAAATAAGGAACAACAATTTGACTTTTGGAGTAAAGGATATAAAGTTACTACAATCCCCCTAGAGGGGTTTCGGGACATTACAAGTGGTCGTATGTGGAAAATTACTCTGAGATTCGCACAGGACTTATCTTCTGGGAAAGCAGCAAAACTGAAATAGTATTTTGTCTACAGAGGTGTTTACATTAAAAGGAGACAATAGAATTTTCTATTGAAGAAAGGAAGGGACTGGACGTAAGTTTTTGTTCCTGAACAACAAACCTCTGTAGAGATACCAGATTTCGGAATAAGAACGTTTTAGCAGCTGAACAAGACAAGAAACCTGAGAAAGTAAGGAATAAAAAGAATAAAGGACTAACTACGACACGGAAAGAACAATGGGAGGAGCAGCAAAGACCAAGGAAATTAAAGGCCTCTATTAGACTGGATTTTTGAAGTTAAACATCATTAAATAAATAAATTAAAAGAAAACCGGCAAGGTGGAATGGGAAAAAATCTGGCCATGGACTTGAGACCTCCAGGCTGACAACATATAGACTGATGGACATGGGGAATTCAAACCGGGGAAGGGAGGGGGGAGTTTTGGAATCCAAAGGCTATGTAACCATCTTTTTGAATCTTCTTATATTTTTTATCTTCTATTTCTTTATATAATTTTTGTATATCATGGTATTTTGATTTGACATGTTTAAAAAAAGGGAATTCGTGGAAGGAAATTGGGGTAGATCTTGGGGAAAAATCTTTTTTCTTTTTCTGTTAATGATGAGGGATGATGGTAAGATTGTATAATTTAAATTGGTTAATGGGTTAAACATATTAAGCTTTAAATTGGGAGTGAGAGCTTGTGGAATCAAATTAATGAAAGGGGAATATAGTCGGGAGGGGGAGGAGGGAGTCCTAGAAAGAAGATAACGAAAGTAAGGCTCTAAATATATTCTATCTTTTCTTTTCTGTTATATTTCTATATTATTGGAAACTCTAATAAATATGATTTAAAAAAAAAAAAAAGATTTTGCTCCTCCCCTTGTTGTCCCAAGCACCCTCCAAAAATACTACTTTTAGTTCTTTCCAGTTTTCAAAACCCCTGGTTCCGCCCCCCCCTCCCCGTATATCAAAAGCGCCACAGATCATATGTGTAACCACATATAATTTCTTTTAAGGATGCATATGAAGAGATCTATAGCACAATGCTTTCGATGAAATATTGAGATAAATTTATTTATTTATTTATTTATTTATTTATTTATGTAGGGTGGCTGAGTGGGAGGAGGCAGGCAGACTCTAGAGGCCCTGCGGTATGCCTCGCCCCACCCCTGGGCTCGCCGCCCCAGGCACCCAAGCAACTTCCTCTGCTGCTGCTTGTCAAAGAGGTGAAAGAGCCTTGGTTAAAAAAAAAAAAGTAAAGAAAGAAAGAATAAAAAGCCTGCACTGAATTCTTTTGTAAGTAATACATTCTTGAAATGTATTCCAGGAATCTGTCATTGGAGTCTTACTCTGAACAGCCCTATTAAAACTCCCGTTCGCTTGTCGCACATAGTCTGCAAGTGCTCCAAAACACTGGCATCAGCTCGTAAGTAGGAGCAAGATTTCCTTTTCCTAGCACACACTGATTCGGAAATATTCCCCAAGGAAACCTCATTATTTTCCTCTTTCCAGAGCTGTCCATGGAACCTATTGCTCGAATCACAGACACAAATCAAACTAAAGTAGAGCTATGCGAGGTGGAAAATAACTGACTGTATACCAGGCTGTAGTCAATAAACTGGCAACGTGTTCTTTTTAGTGTCAGCCCCCAGAGCCATAACTAAATTATGGCATAACTAGAACTGGCAGGCTTCCTCTTGTCTCTTACGTGCAGAAAGATGGTTGTATTTTTAAAAAATGTTTTCAGCAAATGTTCAGCTTGGCTCACCAGGCCCTCCATCACGTCTCACCAGGTCTTCACCCACCCACCCCGCAAGATGTTCTTGATTTTATGAGGCATTCCATAATATCAATGTCCCAGACAACCTTTAGGGCTGCATAGGTCAAAACCAGAACAACGTTGGCCTGTGGGATATTGAGTGGTTCCATTTTGGGCACTGCTTGTTTTCACCAAATAGAACCTTGGTGAATTTGGAGGTTCCTGCTCAGGGGTCATGCCTATTTGGTGAACAGGTCAATTTCACCTTCCTCTCCCCAAGGTGGCCTCCTCATAACAATTCTCCCATCTTTCTCCTAAAACAGGGGAGATACCTGGTGGGCCAGTCTCTCACTTAGGACCGCACATCCATCCTCTTGCTGCTCACCTGTGTGACACACTCCCTTCTTTATCTGTGGCAAATCCCACAAGGCAGTGGTGCCCTCACCCTCATGTCTCCCCATATTTTACAACTCAAAGGGGGATCTTGTGGTGTTTTCCCTTTGGGGCTGACCCCAAAGGGAACCCACTGCCTTGTGGTGAGCCTCCATGCTCTTCAGTGCCCATATGCCAGGGCAACAACCAGAAGTTCTTAGCAGGGATTGTATGGGAAGACAAAAGATTAAACTGCTAAAGCCACCATAGTTGAGTGCAGGCTTAACTTTGATGCTTAGCTGCTACACTTGCTCTCGGAATGTATGGTACAATTTGAATTGCAAATTCTACTCTTGCCTCTACCATTCATGCATTGCCAAGAAAGAGGAAAGGCATCACCAAAAGGTGGACACAGATTTGCATGTGCTCATTTATATTCATAAATGCAAATTAAAAAATAATTAAGTAGAAATGCAATACATCTCACCATAGCAGAGATCAATATTGTGACCGGGTAACCTGTGTGCCTGCTCAGCCTACTGTCCAGCTGCTAACTTCAAGTTGATGAGCAACTTCAAGGTTGCCCACTCTGCCCTCTTATCTTCCCCAACCAATTTGCAATCAAGACTTTATCTTGAGCCTGGAGTTGGACTGTGTGAGGAAGCTTAGGTCTTCTGGGGTCCTTTGCTCATGCTTGCTGGGGCTGATGGGAATTGTAGTTCAGCAATGCCTGGAGGGCCACAGTTCCCCACACCTGGGACAGAGGATGCCCTCAAATAGAGGAGCACTTTATAGAGTGTCCTCTATAAAAAAGGACACTACTAATGAGCTATTGTTTTTCCCCAAGCTAGTTTTCTATGTGTACAAGTTTTTTTGGTGTGAAATAATAAAGCCCATACACAGGTTTTACCACCTAAGCGAGAAGTAGGTCCTGGTCTCTGGAGTATTTCTTCAGATGCAAACCTTCCAAACGGTTAGCCTTGTTTGAGACGCATCAGTAGAATTTTTCTTTGAAATCTAAAGCAGTTCAGAAAGTGTAAAAGATGGGTGCTAATGAGCACAGTTTTGATTATGGTTCCAAAGATAGTGCTGATACCTTGCTGATGAAGCAAAAATGCTCACAATCCCTTCAATAAGAACCTCTTAATTAGGCATCGTATTTCCCCCCAGGCTATTCCCCTAGCAAACAATTTACTAGCTTCGCTACTGACAGCTGAAACGCCTTCTCTCTCTCTCTCTCTCTCTCTCTCTCTCTCTCTCTCTCTCTCTTTCTTTGTGGAGTTCACAATAACTTTCTCTGATCACTGTAATTAATAGGGATTGCAAAACAAAAAACCCCACCACCCATCATGCAACTCATTCAAATATAAGTATAGCAAAGAAGCACCATGGAAGTGGAGACGCCACCTTTTCTTCCTTATTCATTTTTCTTTGATTCATTCTCATTCAAAAATCTCTATACTGTAACTAATATAACAACACTCCATAACTCTGCAAGTATGTCTGTCCAGTGTGTGATTAAAAAAGTTACCATATTTTTCGCTCCATAAGACGCACTTTTTTCCTCCTAAAAAGTAAGGGGAAATGTGAGTGCGTCTTATGGAGCGAATAGCGCTGCGCAGAGAGGTAGAGCTGCGCAGCGCCCCTTCAGCGAAGCGGGAGGAGGAACGGAGCCCCTTCTCTTCCTCCTCCTTCTTCGCTGAAGGGGCACTGCACAGCTCTCCCTCTCTGCGCAGCACCTCTCCTGCGAAGGAGAGGCACTGTGCAGAGAGGGAGAACTGCACAGCACCCCTTCAGTGACGCAGCTGTCCTGGAAGCTGGAGGAGGAACAGAAGGATCTCCTTCTGTTCCTTCTCCAGCTTTGCTGAAGGGGCGACGCGCCTGTCCTGGCTTCTGCCTTAGCCACACACAGCCTCTAGCCTTCATCCCACTGCCCTGAAGAGGCTTGGCACGGTTATCCCAGAAGCCAGAACAGCCACACGGTATCCCAGAAGCCAGATCCCTCTTGCTGTTCTGGCTTATGGGATTCAGAATAATTTTTTCTTGTTTTCCTCCTCCCAAAACTAGGTGCGCCTTATGGTCTGGTGCGTCTTATGGAGCGAAAAATACGGTAATAAAAGGAGTGTTCTTAGATTTGATTATAAATATATGAGGAGACTAGTATTCAGTTAGTGTGCCTAGGTGGCCTTAAAGAAAACAATAACTGTGAAACCCTTTTTTCCAATGAAAGGGATTCAGAATGGCGTGTGTAGGCAGGATGAGATTGTGATGCTTCTAACATTCATCATCCAATTTGTGTCTGGGAGCCAAGGATAGCCACCTCAAAAGACATTCATAAGAGCAGATTGCAGCAAATTCTTTTCCTCTAACTTTACATTCCTTCTCCAAATTCCCTGTATTATGGAAGTATTATGGAACCTTTCTCATCTGGTACATACTGATAATAGATCTGATTTCAGAAGCCCTGAGAAGGCTTAAACCGAAGTACTTAGTTTTGACAAGATTGTACAAGGGGCATTAGACCACATTAGATCTTCTTTGCACATAATTCTAAGCAGTGCTCTTTTTTTTCCTTAGAAAATGTTTAGGGGTACTCTCATTTTGACTAAAAAAAAAATCACTATTTTATAGTTCAAACTGGTAAAAATAAATACAGTAAAAGGACAAAAGGACAAAGATTCACAAAATGTTTAGGGGTATGAGTACCCCCAGAAAAAAAGCACTGATCCTAAGCCATTGTTTGTTAAGCAACCCACAAGTTATCACAAGTTGTTCCATGGATGATCAGATAAACCATGGCTTGCTTCATCCAAGTTTTTCTTCTTTTCTTTAAGTGCTCTTGCCGTGGTGAGCATCTGAGGTGGGGTGGTCAAACAAACCATGGATAAGGAAGGATGTTGTGCTTGCATATAATATCAAGCCATAGTTAAAACAAATGAAGGTCCATAGGCCAATAACAAACCATGGCTTCAGATAGTAGTTTTCTGACAGTAAAAAACACACACATGGTCAAGGTGCTGGGGAGGATTCACACACAATGCTAAGCCATGATTTAATAAACCATAGTTCAATGGACACAGAGGAGATGAACTGAAACAGAAACCAACAGGCCTTTTCTTGACTCATTTTATGTTTCGGACAGTTTCCCCATGACAGTATATGAACACCCAGGAATTATTTCTCTGGCAAGATCTTTCATTACACTGGTTCAATACAATCTCTTCCAAGTGAACACTGCTATCAAAGTGGTTAGAAAACCTCCCTCTTTGTTCTTTGCGGATGATGAAGGTCACAGCCTGCTTAAGAATAAAAGAACCATTTCCTGCATTTTTGCTGTGCTCAAAATCCTGCATTCTCTTCATGAGTTTAGTAGAACATTTTGAGGCAAAGAAGCAGCAGATGTTCCTGCCCTTTATTTGTTCCTTTTATTTGTAACAAGAGAGGTTTGTCACTTGCTTCCAGTTCAAGTTGGCTCATACATATTAGAAAACTACTGAGTGATCAGTCACCACTCATCCAAACATTGGGTGGCTTTCTTTGTGATGATCGCCACTGTTTGCAAATTCATTTTCTGGCTTAGTACAGTCTCCTCTTTGCTGCAACTTTTTCTCCTAGATAGTCTTCTTCCTCTATCACATACTCACAACTTGTATATTCTTCTCTTTCCTGTCCCTTACAGTCCATTTTCTTTGTAAATCTCTTTCCACCCAATGTAGATTGTATACAATCCATGCCCTTTAGGTAGAGACTGTGGACCTATTCATTTTTCTGCCCCTTTCATAATACTAGAACTTGTGGACATATAATGAAGGAGAATATTGAAAGATTCAGGGCAGATAAAATAAAGGACTTACTCACACAGTACATAATTAAATTATGGAATTTGCTCCTTCAAGATGTTGTGACGGCCCCCAACTTGGATGGCTTTAAATTAAAGTAAAGTAAAGGGACCCCTGACCATTAGGTCCAGTCGTGACCGACTCTGGGGTTGTGGCGCTCATCTTGCTTTATTGGCCGAGGGAGCCGGTGTACAGCTTCCAGGTCATGTGGCCAGCATGACTAAGCTGCTTCTGGCGAACCAGAGCAGTGCACGGAAACGCCGTTTACCTTCCCGCCAGAGCGGTACCTATTTATCTACTTGCACTTTGACGTGCTTTCGAACTGCTAGGTTGGCAGGACCAGGGACCGAGCAACGGGAGCTCACTCCGTTGCGGGGATTCAAACCGCCGACCTTCTGATCTGTAAGTCCTAGGCTCTGTGGTTTAACCCACAGCGCCACCCGCGTCCCCTGGCTTTAAATTATGGTTAGACAAATTCATGGAGGAAAAGGCTGGCTACCAATGACTATGTTCTAACTTAACTGTTGTTAGAGGCACTATGTTTCTGGGAATTACAAGTGGGGCGAGTTACCCACAGTGAGAGCAAGACATTCAGCTAGATTGGCCTCTGGACTGATCCTAATATATATTCCTTGCTATTGGTTAAATGGATTCTGTGATGCTCATTCTAGTGCTTCTAAACCACCACTTTCTATAAGCTTGAAGAATGATGTTCCCCTCTAAAATAGCTCTTTAGACAGGACTCATAATACCAATTTTGCATCCTTTGTTCAGTGGGTTGATGCCATTTTTGTAATTTATAGGCAGAGGTTTGGAGGAGTGAGAAAGCATAATGCTCCCCATTTTATTTATGCTGTAGAACAAGAAACTCATCCAGACTAGGTTCCACATCGAGTTCATAAGATTGTATTGTGAACACAGTAGGTCCTGCTTAAAATCAAATGTCTCCTTCTTGATAATACAATAGTTACTGAGGAGGGAGTTATATACTATGCAGTTTTAATATACGGTACTTTAATGTGTTGTGTAGCAAAAGTCTACAGTCATTATAGTTGACTTATGTGCAATGTGCCTAGCAGCTCTAGTAGTGAACAGAAAGGTGTAAGTTGCTACACATCAGCAGTCTGGCAACATCTGTTTGCCATACACAGCCATACGAAAAAGAGGGAAAGGATGTGCTTTGTCACAATTTATCACACTACAAGGTATATATTTGACACTTTTCCTGACTGGGCCAGCTCAAAGGTACAGCAGGCCACCAATGGTAGGCCAGCCTCTATGAATTAACTCTGGACTCTGATGGACTTTAGGGGGTGAGGGCCAGGGGAAAGTGTGTGTGTGAGAGGGGGGGGGAGTGAGGGAGGGAGAGAGGGAGGGAGGGTGGAGGGGGGGAGGAGCTGTGGACTCACAAAGGCAGATGGCAGAGGTTGGATTGCTTTCTGTCAGGGATTACAGTGGTACCTCTGGTTACAAACTTAATTAGTTCCAGAGGTCCATTCTTAACCTGAAACCATTCTTAACCTGAGGTACCACTTTAGCTAATGGGGCCTCATGCCGCGCCACCGCCGCACAATTTCTGTTCTCATCCTGAGGTAAAGTTCATAACCTGGGGTACTACTTCCAGGTTAGCGGAGTCTGTAACTTGAAGTGTTTGTAACCCAAGGTAACACTGTATTTAACTGTGATTCCTGCATTGCAGACAGTTGGACCTCTTGAGGTCCTTTCCAACTCTACAACTCCTGTTATTGGAGAGCCATGGTAAATCTTCTCTTCTGGTTGAAAATGAGACATGTCCATCATAAAAGGGTGTGCCCATCCTCTGCATTTGGAGTTGGAACACAAGAACAAATCAAGACAAGAGATTTCTGCAAGAAAGTTTTCTGCAAGGTTAGGGGCATTTTTTGAGATGAGGTTATGTAGGGAGAAAGTAAGGCAAAAAGAGGAGACCCCTCAACAACACAAGCAAAATAACCAGGTCATTTGTTATTCAGCTTTTCTGACACTTAATTTTGTATTCTGCTCTATATTCTCTGATAATGGTTCTTTTACTGTTTAATGGTTGTTAACCATATCTGCATTATATTATATCACATTAAGCTGGAGGTTTGCATCGATGGCTGTATATGCATTTACACCTATTTATCCCCCCCCCCTTTATTGGTCCACGACTTTGTTATTTTGTTTATGTGCTAGGGACAGGGGGCATGGATAGATGAAAATGGGCCAGACTAAAGCTGGAATTGTGCCCAATCAAGTGCCGCAGCAGACATTATGGTCAAGGTTGGCACTAGGGCAATATATATAAGGAACAAAGAAAAGATGGGTAAGGTTGCCCATGACATCGGAGAAGCTAACGAGAAGGGCCACCACCACTGTTAGCAGTTTTTAATCTCTACTTCCATATTCTCTATATCTCCATTGTTTTCTGTGTGGCCGTGTATCTTGAATAAATCCCATATGCTTTTAGTTTTGAATCTGACTCTGCTTTTCAATTCAGACAGTAGGCAGTATGTCACGGTCCACTTTGTCCTCTGTGGGCAAAGTCTGTAGAACTCATCAATAACTAGGGCCCTGTATGTGCCCATCCACACTCAATATACTCAAATATTCAGGATGACTAAAATACATTCCTATGCTACATTGATGCCTTTTTGGCTGAAGAAAAAGTTCTTTTTATTTCTGCAGGCCATAAAACATTTAATGAGTTTTTAAGCACTATTATTTCATGTGCTGCTGTATTGATTGTTGTTGTTTACTTTGTTTAATGGTTTTTTGTTTTGTTTTTTAAATAAATTACCCTGGAATAGGTATCGAAGGATGTCATATAAAAATGTCAAATCAATCATAAAGCAATAAGTTAGAGGCCCATACAGAACTGTTGAAGAGCATCACATCAATGACTTAGCCTTCCTCACCAAGGTCTTACACTACTGGGGTCATCCTGCCCCATGTTGCTAAAATGTTTAGTGAAGAACAAAAGTCAGAGTTGAGGTGTGTGAGAAATAAAAGCTGGAAGTAGAGGCTGCAGGCTGAAGCCCGATAGAGAGGGAGATGCTTGATTTCTGCTGAGATCCAAGGCTGCGGCTATGGGAGAAGGAAGACCCTCTTGGGGTACTAATGCTGTGAGCCCCTCCATCATAGGCTCAGGTTGTATATATGTGTAAATAAATCATATATCCTAGACACACCACCATCTCTGCTGGCCCTGGGTAAGTGCTTACAACCCCTGGAATCTCACGCAGCTCAGAGATTAGGGTGGCATGCAACAATACTCTAGTGTTATACTGAATCAACTGTGCTTCAGACTTATATTTTATTGACGTTTACATTTATTTTCTTATCAAAGTGGTTTTCCTTTCAGTAAAATCATAGTTTAAAAAGAAGCAAGGGGGCGGAGGGTTGGTTGTACATCCCCATGAAGTAAAGGCTATGTTCTTAAATTGAAGAAATTTGAATGCAGATGTCAGTGGTGGATCAAACAAGTAAATAGGCAGAGAAAACACCAAATACAGGAACAAAAAAGAGGAAGACCACAAAGCATTACAGAAGACATTATATGGCCCAACTCTTTCTTAAGGGTGGCAAGAGTCATGTACAACCCATTAGCAATTCATTAACAACCTCAGATATGCAGATGACACAACCTTGATGGCAGAAAGTGAGGAGGAATTAAAGAACCTTTTAATGAGGGTGAAAGAGGAGAGTGCAAAATATGGTCTGAAGCTCAACATCAAAAAAACAAAGATCATGGCCACAGGTCCCATCACCTCCTGGCAAACAGAAGGGGAAGAAATGGAGGCAGTGAGAGAGTTTACTTTCTTGGGTTCCATGATCACTGCAGATGGTGACAGCAGCCATGAAATTAAAAGATGCCTGCTTCTTGGGAGAAAAGCAATGACAAACCTAGACAGCATCTTAAAAAGCAGAGACATCACCTTGCCAACAAAGGCCCGTATAATTAAAGCTATGGTTTTCCCAGCAGTGATGTATGGAAGTGAGAGCTGGACCATAAAGATGGCTGAACGCCGAAGAATTGATGCTTTTGAATTATGGTGCGGTAGAAGACTCTTCAGAGTCCCATGGACTGCAAGAAGTTCACACCAATCCATTCTTAAGGAAATCAGCCCTGAGTGCTCACTGGAAGGACAGATCCTGAAGCTGAGGCTCCAATACTTTGGCCACCACATGAGAAGAGAAGACTCCCTGGAAAAGACCCTGATGCTGGGAAAGATTGAGGGCACAAGGAGAAGGGGACGACAGAGGACGAGATGGTTGGACCGTGTTCTCGAAGCTACCAGCATGAGTTTGACCAAACTGCGGGAGGCAGTGGAAGACAGGAGTGCCTGGTGTGCTCTGGTCCATGGGGCCACAAAGAGTTGGACATGACTAAACGACTAAACAACAACAACAAATGAAAACTAATGTCAAAACAGAGACCTATCATTAAAATGAAATGCATATTACCACATTTATAGGATTATATATATTTAATAATTTTACCAAGTGACTAAAACTAAGAAAATGGTGCAAAGGAACAGTGGGTGGATGTGTAACTGAGATTATTTGTGGTTTTTTTTAAAAAATTAAATCATGATTCTAGGCATAGCTTTCATCTCTAATAAAGTAAAATCAAAACAGATTGTTTGTTTACTGTGTTCTAATTGAAACCAGCTTGAAAATGTATTCAGTTTTCAATTAATACTGACAATGTGCCGCCCCATTGCTTCAAGCCAATTTGAGCATCATTTTCTGAAGTGCATAATTAAACACTTGAAGATATCATGGAAAATGAGCCCCAAAATCTCAGCCTTTTCCTTTTTCTAGCATTGCCCTGAATTTCACCTAAAATATATTTAGTAGCAAATGTGGTTAGAATCATAGAATCATAGAATCATAGAGTTGGAAGAGACCACAAGGGCCATCGAGTCCAACCCCCTGCCAAGCAGGAAACACCATCAGAGCACTCCTGACATATGGTTGTCAAGCCTCTGCTTAAAGACCTCCAAAGAAGGAGACTCCACCACACTCCTTGGCAGCAAATTCCACCGTCGAACAGCTCTTACTGTCAGGAAGTTCTTCCTAATGTTTAGGTGGAATCTTCTTTCTTGTAGTTTGGATCCATTGCTCCGTGTCCGCTTCTCTGGAGCAGCAGAAAACAACCTTTCTCCCTCCTCTATGTGACATCCTTTTATATATTTGAACATGGCTATCATATCACCCCTTAACCTCCTCTTCTCCAGGCTAAACATGCCCAGCTCCCTTAGCCGTTCCTCATACGGCATCGTTTCCAGGCCTTTGACCATTTTGGTTGCCCTCCTCTGGACACGTTCCAGTTTGTCAGTGTCCTTCTTGAACTGTGGTGCCCAGAACTGGACACAGTACTCCAGGTGAGGTCTGACCAGAGCAGAATACAGTGGCACTATTACTTCCCTTGATCTAGATGCTATACTCCTATTGATGCAGCCCAGAATTGCATTGGCTTTTTTAGCTGCCGCGTCACACTGCTGGCTCATGTCAAGTTTGTGGTCAACCAAGACTCCTAGATCCTTTTCACATGTACTGCTCTCAAGCCAGGTGTCACCCATCTTGTATTTGTGCCTCTCATTTTTTTTGCCCAAGTGCAATACTTTACATTTCTCCCTGTTAAAATTCATCTTGTTTGTTTTGGCCCAGTTCTCTAATCTGTCAAAGTTGTTTTGAAGTGTGATCCTGTCCTCTGGGGTGTTAGCCACCCCTCCCAGTTTGGTGTCATCTGCAAATTTGATCAGGATGCCCTTGAGTCCATCATCCAAGTCGTTGATAAAGATGTTGAATAAGACCGGGCCCAAGACAGAACCCTGTGGCACCCCACTAGTCACTCTTCTCCAGGATGAAGAGGAACCATTGATGAGCACCCTTTGGGTTCAGTCAGTCAGCCAGTTACAAATCCACTGAGTGGTAGCATAGTCAAGACCGCATTTTACCAGCTTCTTTACAAGAATATCATGGGGCACCTTGTCAAATGCCTTGCTGAAATCAAGGTAGGCTACATCCACTGCGTTCCCTTCATCTACCAGGCTTGTCATTATGTCAAAAAACGAGATCAGGTTAGTCTGACATGACTTATTTTTCAGAAATCCATGCTGACTATTGGTGATCACAGCATTCCTTTCTAGGTGCTCACAGACTGTTTGCTTAATGATCTGCTCCAGAATCTTCCCTGGTATTGATGTCAGACTGACTGGGCGGTAATTATTTGGGTCCTCTCTTTTCCCCTTTTTGAAAATAGGGACAACATTTGCCCTCCTCCAGTCTGCCGGGACTTCGCCTGTTCTCCAGGAATTCTCAAAGATGACTGCCAGTGGTTCTGAGATCACATCTGCCAGTTCTTTTAATACTCTTGGATGCAGTTCATCTGGCCCTGGAGACTTGAATACATCTAAACTAGCCAAGTATTCTTGTACTATCTCCTTAGTTATTCTGGGCTGTGTTTCCTTTGCTGAATCATTTGCTCCAAATTCTTCAGGTCGGGCATTGTTTTCTTTATCGGAGAAGACTGAGGCAAAGAAGGCATTGAGGAGTTCAGCCCTTTCTGTGTCCCCTGTTTGCATTTCACCATCTTCTCCTCTGAGTGACCCCACTGTTTCTTTGTTCTTCCTTTTCCTACCAACATACCCATAAAAGCCTTTTTTGTTGCTTTTAACCTCTCTAGCAAGCCTGAGTTCATTCTGTGCTTTAGCTTTTCTGACTTTGTGTCTACACGTGCTGGCTATTTGTTTGAATTCCTCTTTGGTGGTTTCCCCCCTTTTCCATTTTTTGTACACATCCTTTTTTAATCTTAACTCAGTTAAAAGTTCTTTAGATAGCCACCCTGGCTTCTTTAGGCACCTTCCATGTTTCCGTCTCATTGGTATTGCCTGACGTTGTGCTTTTAGTATCTCCCTCTTAACAAACTCCCAGCCATCATGAACTCCCTTTCCTTTTAGTATTACTGTCCATGGGATCTCACCCAGCACTTCCCTAAGTTTTATGAAGTCAGCTTTCTTAAAGTCAAGAAATTGAGTCCTAGTATGCTTGGCTGCTCCTTTCCGCTGTATAGTAAACTTCAGAAGAGCATGATCACTTGCGCCTAATGATCCTTCCACTTCTACCCCACTAACCAGGTCATCAACATTGGTTAGGACCAGATCTAAAATGGCTGTTCCTCTTGTTGCTTCTCCCACTTTCTGGACAATGAAGTTGTCTGCAAGGCCAGTGAGGAATCTGTTTGACCTTATGCTCTTGGCTGAGTTTGACATCCAACAAATATCCGGGTAATTGAAGTCCCCCATTACTACTATCTCCCTTCCTTTTGCATGCTTGGCCATCTGTTCCAGGAAGGCATCATCTATGTCTTCCGTTTGGCTTGGGGATCTATAGTAAACTCCCACAATGAGGTCACTGCTATTCTTCTCTCCCTTAATTTTGACCCAAATGCTTTCACTTTGGCTTTGAGGTTCTAAATCTTGGATCTCTTCACAGGTATACACATCCCTGACATATAACGCCACTCCTCCTCCTTTCGTGTCTGGTCTGTTTCTCTGAAATAGATTGTATCCCCCCATTATTACATTCCAATTGTGGGACTTATCCCACCAGGTTTCAGTGATGCCTATTATGTCATATTTAGTTTGCTGTACCAAGAGCTCAAGCTCATCTTGTTTATTTCCCATGCTTTGCGCATTAGTGTACAGACATTGAAGTCCATTAATCATTCCCCCGTGTCTCTTATTTAAGGATTTTTTCCTCCCACCACTAGGTCTGCGTGCTGTTTGCTCCATTTGGTCTATGACATTTGGATGATCATCTTCATCAATTGATAGACTCCTACCTTCAGGAGCACTGTCTCCCTCCCCCACATTAGTCAGTTTAAAGCCCTCCTGATGAGGTTTCTGAGATTTTTGGCAAAAACATTTCTCCCAACCGTTGTGAGGTGCAGCCCATCGCTTGCCAGAAGTCCATCTTCAAGAAACTGCAGTCCGTGATCTAAGAATCCAAACCGTTCCTGTTTACACCAACCGTTCCTGTTTACTCAAGCAAGATGTCTGTGGGAATTTTTACTCAAGCAAGTTTACTCAAGCAAGATGTCTGTGGGAATTTTTAGTGGAGTTACAACTATATAAATAATATAAATATTACTAGCTGCAACTGTTGGCAATAATGTTCAATACATCTCTGATTGTACCATATATTTTGTTTCCTGTTAAAAAGCTAAGGCTGGTAGATTCAACACCAACACCCCACACATTCACTGGAGTTTCTCCAGCCAAGTTCCTTCCGAAAGCAAACAAAGCATATGTCACCCTCTTCCACAATAGCTTGGGAGGCAGAATGATGTGTGTGCAGAAAGCAGATAGAAGTTTTCCCCTGTCCTCATACTGAATTTCCTCTCATCAGGACTGACAAAGGAAGTGCTTTTTCATACAGCACATAGTTATGGAATTCACAAGACATAGTGATGGCCACCAACTTGGATGGCTTCAGATAAACAAATTTGTGGAGGAAGAAGATCATGATGCCTTTATAGCCTCCAAGATCAAAGGCATAAGGCCTATGGTTCTCAGTTGTTGGGCAGCGCAAGTGGGGAGAGGGCTGCTGTGCTCAGATTCTGCTTGTAGGCTTCCCATAGGTAACTGGTTGGCCACTGTGAGAACATGAAACTAGACTAGATGGACCTTTAGTGCAACGAATTTCTTCTTACGTTCTGAGATAACTTTTCTAAGAAGCCCTGTTGCCTAATTCAGTGAAGCCTGTTGCTTAACCTTATTTTCAACTCCAATGAAGCCTAAGCCTGTCTTACCAAACCTGCTCAAATGCATACCTTTAAACCAGTGTTTCCCAAACTTGGGTCTCCAGCAATTTTTGGACTACAGTTCCCATCATCCCTGATCACTGTTCCTGCTAGCTAGGGATGAGTACTCAGCAGATTTTTTAAAATGAGTTCTCACACAATCACAACTCTTTACAAAGCACAACAGGGTTTCAGACAACATCGTAGGAGCCCTGACTCTCTTCTCAACTTTGCCTTTAAATTATACACCACTTGTATCTGATAATTATTCACAGAAAAAAGATCCTGGTAGATAAATCGAAGAGCAGAGGTTTAGGCAGCTTGAGAATTAAGAAGCACTTAAATTATGATATAAGGCTTCAAGGATGCTAGCCTATAAATTTCTAATTTAATCAAACTTTGATATATGGTGGAGAAACAGAGCAAGGGAAGCCCCAGCTGATGAGAGAGAGAGAGAGAGAGAGAGAGAGAGAGAGAGAGAGAGAGAGAGACTGAAGAGAGTCTTTTATGTGCACTTCTTTGACCAAAGTTTAACAATAATGGCCAATTAAAAAGAACAAGGAATAGCTTGCTTACATTATGAAAACTGAGGCACAATGTTGTGGTACTCTGAAAAAAGCAAAGGACAGGAAAGCTTAATAGAAGCATAAAAAGGGAAACATGATTCTCAACCAGAATAAGATTCATGCTATAGGTAGAATTATTGCTTTGGAGGTGAAAGGTCACAGGTTCCATCCATGGCATCTTCTGGTAAGGCTGCCAGAGACTCTTGCCAGAAACTCTAGAGAGCCACTGTCAGTCAATGTAGACAATACTGAGCTGGATGGACCCATGACTCCGTGAAAGGGAGATTTCTATATCCCTACTGATTTTATTAGCTCAACATGGTTTTCCCCCTTACACAGTTCAACGGGTTCAGTGGGAGAAGGGTGCAGCAACCTAACACAACTCCCTTCATCACTAACCATTAGTCGTTCTGTCCACGCTGATGACAGAGCTGGTGACAGATCACGCTGATGATGATAAGGTGTACATTCTTTGTTTCTTTAGCTTGTAAACTGCCTTGAGTATTGGAAGATAGAAAGACGGTATACAAATTAAAAGTGATGGTGATGGTGATGATGATTCATGGAGGCAGCGGCGGAGCTAGCCACTCAGGCACCCAAGCAGCGCACATGCCGTGCACCCGGGGGTGGGGCGATCCGCCCAGGGGGGTGATCGGCATGAAGGCCATCCGCCCGGGGGGGTGTCACCCCCTCTGGGATGACACCCAGGGCAGCTCGCGTCCCCCGCCCCCCCTTCCTATGCCCCTTCATGGAGGTGGGGTGAGCACTGAGACAGCCAAGTTTGCTGATTACACCAAATTGTTCACCAAATTGATTACCCACCTCCCTATCGCTCCATTCCACACACACCCCAACTCTCCCAGATTATTCTACACCGTCTCTTCTTATTACTGAATCCCTTTCTCCCTTCTGTTCCTTTCTCTGCTTTCCTCTTACTATGAACTTTCCTTGCGGCGGTGGGGTGGTGGGGGAAGGTAGTCACCACCACCATTTTACGACAATGGAGAAATTGAAGACTAGAGCATCAGAGATGTCACAGGTGCCAGGGAAAGTCCTCAAAGCCATATCTGTGTGTCCACAGGCATGATATTAGCACCCCAGCCATAATACATCATGGTGCCACAAGTCTCCTTGTTGTCATTTAACAGATGTAGCAGGTGTTTTTCCCCCCAGATACTTGCATTTCGGGTTCTTGAAAGTCTGTCTGAAAACGGCCTGTGGCCTCAGAGAATGAGTGCAGTTCTTTTATCCTTTCATCACCAGACCATATTCAGGCTGCAAATGACTTAAAGCTTTATTGAAGAATGGCAGTGGATCTTAGAGAGTCTCTGTTTACTTCTGTCTTCATAAAAATCTCCATTATTCTCTTAAGCATCTGAACAGAAAAGCCACTGGAAGCACAATAGGAAAATTGCTGAACTCTAGACCATTTCAATACAATCATTCTAGCTTTCTCATGCTCTGTCTATATAGCAGATTTTTAAGGGCCATTGCATGTTTAATGTTTTAGAGTGTATCTGCACTATGAAAAAATCCCTCATTATATTTTGTTGACCTTCCTCACCCCAATCCCTGCAAATCTGATGTTTCTAATTACCTGCTACCACAGCTTTTTTCCCCTAGAAAAAATAGATTCTGGTACTCACCATGAAGTTGTTTCAGTAAGTTCCACACTTTTTGAAAAGAACAAAAAAGAGGTGCTGGTACTGTGTACCCCTGAGTACCCCCTGGGGAAAAAGCGCTGCCTTCTACAGTATTTCTTCCTGCTTGTGCATACCTTGTTTTCAGTATGACTAATTCTCCCATGAGTGCTGTGAGATTGTTGCCGGCAAGGCAAGACAAGGTCCATATTAAAACCAACGTGCACTGTAAGAAGAGCGAAGACACACACCGTGGGACATCTTAGGAGGCGATTGGAGAAAGGCTTCCAACTAGGTCAGCAATAAAGTGGAAGGTAAGTGAGAGGCACAAAGTATAATTATCACATTTCTTTCATCCTGAGCAGAGGGACACGCTTGCCATCTGCTTTCCATTATGAACTGTCTGCTCAGAAAACCATGAGAATGAGAAGAAGAAAATCACAGGGAACTGGTTGGCCAAAGAACACACTTATAGCACTATTCTGCGCAGGAGTCCAGTGGGACTTACTCCCAAGTAAGTGTTCTTTGGTTTGCAGCCTTATTTCGTAGTTTGAAGTGCCGGATTCACCTCCATGTGGAAGAAGGAAAGACTCTCCTCTTGATGGCCCACTAGCCTGGATGAACGCATCTGCTGTGGCTTTTAACATTCACAGTCAAGAATAGGACACGCAGCTTTCATATTAGTATGAAACTCAGGTCTATCTCAAGTGTGGTGTAGTAGTTATGGTTAAAGTGTTGGACTACAACCTGGGAGTATGGTGTGCAAATATCCGCTTTTACCATAACTTGAGTTAAGTTGAGGTGCCTAACATACCTCACGGGGTTCTTGTGAGGAAAAAATGGGAGGAGGAGGAGAAGCAGGTACAACACCCTGAACGCCTTGAAAAAAGGTGGGGTGCAAATGTAATAAACAAATAATAAAGAATTAAGCCAGTTCTCATTTGCCACAAGTCACTTCCAACTTCCTTCCTTTCCTTTGAATTACAGTAAGCCCACAACTTACATGCATTTAACTTGTTCGCATTCAGCTTTATGCACCTGACAATTTTTATATTTTTTTTGCAAGGGGGTAGGCATCCGAGGGAAAAGCCTTTCTTTGGCAATCCCACCCACCACTGCACCCAACGTGTCTTGACTACATGCAATTTTGGCTTTAGGCATGATCCCCACGTAAGTTGCAGGCTTACTGTCTATCACATATGGAAGCTTTGTATGGCAAAACACTATTTTCAGGGTGTTCCTGAATACCCAGGAGAAAACAGAGAATTACTTAACAATTTTGCTCTGTTTTAGCTCCGTTTTAAAGTGGCAAAATCACAAGAATACAATGCTGCCTTTAATAGTAGTAGTATCAGTAATAATAATAATAATAATAATAATAATAAACCTAAGAGCTGTCAGATCCATTGCTATAAAAAAACCATGTGTTGCCTCAAAATGAAATTATGATTTTCTTTTTCATTGTCACAACATCTTAAAGTGAGAGCTGCTTACGCCCACAAATCGATTCATTATGAAATGTTATAATTAATTGTAGCAATTAAAGCCAACCAATTTTTTTGAGTGTAAGCAGGCATGGAAAATATGACAGAACAAAACCTTATGAGTCTATTACAGATTTACAAGAAAACTGCGGTTTGTCTTTGTGAAGACAATTTCTAATACCATTTAATGCTCACTGTCATTTACCTATTGTGATAGATTTTCTTTCTGCATTTCTCCTTGTCACCAGGCACCGAAAGAACAAAAGCCAGGATTCCTCCTACTCACAGGGCTTTTAATTTCCAGCTATAGACAAAAGAAGGGACGCGGGTGGCGCTGTGGGTAAAACCTCAGCTCCTAGGGCTTGCTGATCGCATGGTCGGCGGTTCAAATCCCCGCGGTGGGGTGAGCACCCGTCTTTCGGTCCCAGCTCCTGCCCACCTAGCAGTTTGAAAGCACCCCTAAGTGCAAGTAGATAAATAGGTACCGCTTTATAGCGGGAAGGTAAACGGCGTTTCTGTATGCTGCTCTGGTGCTGGCTCGCCAGAGCAGCTTCATCACGCTGGCCACGTGACCCAGAAGTGTCTCCAGACAGCGCTGGCCCCTGGCCTCTTAAGTGAGATGGGCGCACAACCCTAGAGTCGGACATGACTGGCCCATACGGGCAGGGGTACCTTTACCTTATAGAGAAAAGAGGCAACCACTGTGGTGCAGCTAGAGTGAGGAGCTCTGTAGCCCACTTTCTGACCAAGTCCACAAAGCAGCTCAAAACATTCAACGATATTGCTGTTTAAAGGCCGCAATCCTATGCAAACGAACTGTGCAATCCTAACCATGTCTATTCAGAGCTAAATCCTGCTGAATTCAATTGGGGATTACTCTCAGGTAAATAGGGTTAAGATTGCAGCTTTAGCAGGGAGTAAGACCCATGGAAACCATCAACTTCAAGCTGCTGCATGATCTAGTACCTAATCTAGTCATCTAGTTTAGAAAGGGTCTCCTAATCCCTAAAACGATTAAGTGGTTGGTCAGGGAAGTCTGTGAGGTGCTCCAAAGGACAGTTTGGACACACATTACCCACCCAGCGTCCACTTATGAAAATTTAGGGTGGTGTTCAATGCTAGCCCAACTCAGAAGAGACCCATTGAAGTTAACGGATGGGATTAATTTAGGTTCATTAATGTCAGTGGGACTACCCTGAGTAGGAGTTGGCTGCCTAGCACCCTTACACAGTGCAGCTCGTAACTGTATGCAGACTTGGGTTTAATTTGTCTTATTGGAGCTACTTCAGTGTAACTACTCTGGCCCTGGTACTAAATGAGCACTCTGAGGATGTGGGGGTGATGTGATTACCTATGGCACCATTGGCATGCCCTTGGGCCCAGCAAACTGCCACCAGGGATAAGCATGCCATCCCACCTGCCCAAGTGATGTTTCCAGTGGTAGGTGGAGCCTATTGAGACCAGTAGGGTGGAAGGAAGGGAAGCCAACAGTAAATGGGCCCAGTGGCAATGAATAGACAGAGCCAACTAATTCTAGCCATGCCCCCATTCTCTTGCCTGTTAAGTTTTACCAGGCCAGTGCTGAGAGGAGGATACTGGCAGGCAGTGCCATCCCTTGGACTGGTTGTCACAAAGAAGGCAGGTGCCTTGGTAGGGGCTGACTGAGGACAGACTGAAGTTGGTGAAGTTTGCCCTAATGGACCAGCCTCCACTGGGTGTTTCTATGCTAATTACCATAATGGTGAGTCATCAAGCAATGCCAAGGTGGTTCTCTTGCCACATAGGAGCAAGTCAAAGAGCTGGTCCCTCAAGTTCAACATTGTCAACACTGACTGGCATCAGCTCTGCAGGGTTTCAAGTCAGAGTCTTTCCAAGCCCTACCTGGAGATGCCAAGGATTGAAATTGGAACCTTTTGCATGCAAAAGGTGGTGCTCTGACATGAAGTGACAGCCTTCCCACTAGATAATATTTGAAACGGCGCACTGCCATCTGTAGCCTCTGGCTGACCACTAACACCCTCACACAATGAATAAGAGGGATTGGTAGTTATTGTGCTAGTGACAGGAGTGCCAACTTGGCCCCACGACCGTGGATGCCCGGGGTTGTGAGTGCCATGCAGGTTGCATAGACCTGGCACCAACATTTGTGGGTGCCCAGCCCCTTCATGGGGAATTTTGTGGGTGCTCTATTGTGGAGGGCCAAATAGAGATTATTGGCTCTTCCAGAGAGTCAGAGACATTGCATAGAAAGTTGTGTGTGTGTGTGTGTGTGTGTGTGTGTGTGCCGCGCGCACGCACGCACACACACACACGCACACACCACTTGTCAGATATTCAGGGACTAGCAGTACTTTAATGAAATTATATAATAGGCTGTCAGATTTCTGAGCTTCTCCTAAGTTACTGTCCCTTGGAAAAACCTCACTTGTCTGTAATGGCTGCTGGCATTCTTTGCTGCGTATTTGATTAAACTACAAGAGCACTATTTCATTATTCCTTAGCGCCTTCCTTTTCTCAAATGACATGACTGGTGACTGACACATCACCATTTATTATCAAAGGATGCACAATAATTCAGAGTGTGTAGCACCACTCAAGGCTGAGGATCCATGATGCTGAAGGTTACATGTTCAGCTGCAATCTACTGACCAGATGAAAAGTGGAGTAATTAGATTTTAGGTTTGATTAAATGGATGACATGCATGGCCTCAAGAGCGGCTGCAACCACTCCCAGTTGTATTGCGGTGCCTCAGGCCATATCAACACTATACATTGAAAGATCTATTATGCTACTTTAACAGCCATGGCTTCCCCCAAAGAATCCTGGGAACTGTAGTTTGTGAAGGGCTCTGAGAGTTATTAGAGACTCCTATTTCCCTCACAGAACTATAATACCCAGAGTGGTTTTATAATTAATCCCTCTTCCCAGAGAACTTTGGGGATTGTGGCTCTGTGAGGGGAATAGGTGTCTACTAACAACTTTCAATACCCATGACAAACTACAGTTCACAGGATCCTTTGCAGGAATCCCAGGAACAGTGCACAGGGTGAGGAGACCGGGGGCAGGAATCATGCCATCTGGCAAGTTGAAATGCTTGCCCTGACTAGAGCAATGTTGAATTTCTCTCAGAAGCCTGTTACGTATTCACATCTCTTTGCATATTCAAAACCAATTACGTGAGGGACGCGGGTGGCGCTGTGGTCTAAACCACTGAGCCTCTTGGGCTTGCTGATCAGAAGGTTGGCGGTTTGAATCCCTGCGATGGGGTGAGTCCCATTGCTTTGTCCCAGCTCCTGCCAACCTAGCAGTTCGAAAGCATACCAGTGCAAGTAGATAAATAGGTACCGCTGCGGCAGGAAGGCAAAGGGCATTTCCGTGTGCTCTGGTTTCCGTCACAGTGTCCCGTTGCTCCAGAAGCAGCTTAGTCATGCTGGCCACATTACCTGGAAAGCTGTCTGTGGACAAATGCCAGCTCCCTCAGCCTGAAAGCAAGATGAGCGCCGCAACCCCATAATTGCCTTTGACTGTATTTAACCATCCAGGGATCCTTTACATTACCTTTACCCCTTCCATTGAAACTCAGTGGATGACCAGAAAATGGATGTTGGCATCATAGTGGGAGAGTCAGGGCAGGCAAGAGAAAGCACTTCTTTACACAATGCAGGGTTAATGCCGATTACTAACACAAAATAGAGTGATGGCCACCAACTTAGCTTTAAAAAGGGATCTGACAAATTTTATTTATTTATTAAATTTGTATGAGAGCCAGTGTGGTGTAGTGGTTAAGAGTGGTGGACTCGTAATCTGATGAACTGGGTTCGTGTCTCTGCTCCTCCACATGCAGCTGCTGGGTGACCTTGGGCTAGTCACGCTTCTCTGAAGTCTCTCAGCCCCACTCACCTCACAGAGTGTTTGTTGTGGGGGAAGAAGGGAAAGGAGAATGTTAGCCGCTTTGAGACTCCTTCGGGTAGTGATAAAGCGGGGTATCAAATCCAAACTCTTCTATACTGTCCCATACCCGTAGATCTCAGGGCGGTTCGTGATATAAAATTGCAATATAAAAAAACAACAGAAAATACATAATAAAAATAAAATCAAAGCCAGCCCATTAATCCCTGCCTTCCACAACACATTTAAAAAGGCGTCGAATAGCCAAAGGCCTGTCTAAAGAGGAATGTTTTTGCCTGACGCCTGAAGGTGTATAATGAAGGCACCAGGCAAAGCTCCTTGGGGGAGAGCATTCCACAAATGGGGACCCACCGCAGAAAAGGCCCATTCTCATGTTGTCACCCTCGGAAGTCCGGACCCCTTGCAGAGGAGGCACACGAAGAAGGATAGAGGATAAAGCTTTCAGTGTCTAATAGTGACAATGGCTATCTGCAGGAGCAGAGACAGTATGAATCTGAATACCAATTGCTGGGAAAAAGCAGTGGGAGAATGATATTGTGGTCATGTCAATGCTTGTGAGCTTTCTACCGACATCTGGGTGGCCACTCTGAGAACTAGTTGCTGGACTAGTCTTCTGTTCTGATTTGATTCTATGAATTTTTGTTAGTATTTCAGCACTGCCGATTTATTTACTTGCCTTCTTTATATGAAAGTTTACCGGAGAACTTTAACAGCTTCAGCTTTATGCATGAGCATCTGGCTCTTTAAACTAACTGAATGCTCTGCCACGTACATATTAAAATTGCTGCCATTTTTCTTAGGTAATGTAGAAAAAAGGGGGGTGGGGGGAGGTCACATCAGTTCTCACCATACCACAAGAGAATTTAAATCCATGACCTTATGGTGTTTAGTTTAACAGGGCCAGGAGATGAATATTTTATCTGATGTTTTCCAAACAGGAAGGAACCCGTAGATGTTATGCAGTTAAAAAAACAAAACCCAACAACCAGAAAAATGTGGGAGTATTTCAATTTGAGCTTTGCACTTGGAATCTCATTGAACCAGATGGAATTCTTTTCATGTTGGGTCCAACAGCCCTAGTGAACTGTAGCTCAGACATTCTGACTCCCTAGTTGGCAGAGAGACTATGATGGTGCCCATTTAGAAGACATCATTGTAGCCTTGAAATGACATCTTAAAAGTTCAGATGGAATATTGATGCTATGCACATTTTGTGGGGGCTGATTGTATAATTCGTCTGCTCAGAATCCACGCTTTTTGAGAATTGTGTTTGATTTTTTTCCCTGTCAGAACAACATACCCACAAGTTACTCCTCTTGTGAAAATGGATTACAAGGGTGTTAATCTTTCCTCACAATGTTGCTATGGGTGTATTGATCTGTTTAGGAACATAGAAAGCTGCCTTATTCTGATTCTGACCATTGACGCATCTAGCTTAGTATTCTTTACATTGTTGGCAGTAGCTGCCTAGAGCTTCAGCAGGAGCTCTTTCTAGTCCTACCACGAGATACCAATGAGATGTGGGAAAACCTGTGCATGCAGAGGATGTTTTCTACTTTCAACCCCTTCCCCTGCTTCTGAAGGTTTTATGAGAATTAGTCAGAAGCTTTTCTATGTACCATGTTTTCAGTAGTGGCACCCTGGCTATGGAACAGCTTCCCCACAGAGACTCACTTGGCACCTTCCAGTATTCTCAGGCTGCAGCATGCAATCTATATTTGTCTATTTTGATACTGTCATCTCCTCTAATCCTATTATATTATGTTTTTCCACAATATGATACTACCAATAGTATGACGCAGTGCAACATATTGCAAAACACTCACTGGCTATATACTCGGTGAATAATGCAGCCTTAAGATCAGAATTCCCATCACTTTCTCACAGTTCTTTGCTTTCTGTTTTAACAGATTTTGCAGAGGCTCTGCCAGCTGTGTTCCCTGGCCCTTTACTAATGAAAGAGAATGAGGCCTTTTGATATTCACACATCATTTCTTAAAGCAGAATATGAAAGTAAGATGTGATTCCGAACTCCATGTGAAAGAAGGTCAGCTGTTAAACACAATGTTTAATTAATTTGCATAGAAGCCTAATGACCAGTCCTTAGAATATCCATCTTTTCTTAATCAGAATTAACAAGAGGAGGGAAAGGAGGGGCTGTCATAGGGACATAGGAAGCTACCTTATACCAAGTCATACCTTTGGTGCACCTAGATAAGCATTGTTCACACAGACAGGTAGCAACTCTCCAGGGTTTCAGGCAGGGACTCTCCCAGCCCTGCATAGACATGGCAGGATTGAACCTGTGACCTTCTGCTTGCACTGAGCTATAGCCCTTCCCCTAAGCCTGTTTTGGAATGTGCTCATAATAATGTTGACATTGGAGCTACCAAGGGATGGGGTGAGGACTTCCGTGAAGCTGCCTTCTACCAAGTTGGGATAGCTCAGTCGGTACAGCATGTGACTCTTAATCTCAGGTCATGGGTTCAAGCTCCACTTTGGCCAAAAAGAATTCTGCATTGCAAGGGGTTGAACTAGATGATCATTTCCCTTCCAGCTCCACAATGCAATGATTCTATAATTTTAAGTCAATACTTTGGCCCACATAGGTCCAGCTCTATTGTTAGGCAAACAGAGGTGGCTGCCTCGGGCAGCAGTGTGGTCAAGTCGCTTGGAGATTTTTCAGGCACATTGCCCTCACTTCAGGGGGCTCATTAATGGAGGTGAAGAAATGAATTGCAAGTCTTCCAGGCAGGAACCATAGAACTCTATGTGCCATACAGTGTTATGTAGAATTGCCAGCCCAGCCCCTTCCCCCCACCCCGAGATTAGGAACAGCATTTATGAAGGCCAGTCATGTGTTTCAGGCTAAATGTGACAAGGCCTCAAAAGCATGAACTCACAGTCAATTTGTCATTAATAGCTACATTTTTATCCGGCCCCTTCTACCAGGGAGTTCAGTGTTATAGGCACATGAATGAAAGAAGGTGCCTTATACGAGGTTCTGTTGTTAAAAATGACAATAGAGTCTTTCACTTTACCTGCTACCTGGTCCTTTCAACTAGAGGCACTGGGATCGGCCACATGCAAAGCACACACTCAGCCAGTGAGCTCAAGTCCCTCCCCTCCATTTTCTCTTCTCGATAACCTGCTGAGGTCGTGCAGTTTGGGCAGCATTGCTTTCCTAGGTTCCCAACACAGGGGGTCACTGCCGTTTCCTGAGAAGAGTGAGGCACTGGGGAGATCAATGCGGTATGGTGCATGGTAGTCTTTCCCCTTTTTCTTAATGACCATTAATTAACACATGTTTAAAATGAAATAACAACCCTAAGTGCCTTTTTCACACATTAGATTACCTCCCATATGCCCATGCTGTGCTTCCAAGTGTCCCTTGCCATTTTCTAGGGATTTGGCACCATGCCTCGTCCTGCAACATCACCACCGATTTGACTGTAGATTGTACACACATCTGTAAGACTGGCTATGGCTCCCTCTTGACCTTGCAGACCTAGGTTTGCCTCTGCATAATGTGTGAAAAGGCACTTAAGGTTGCTCCTTCTGTAGTTCAGCTCTGTAAGGCTGGGTGTCCACTTGACATATGGCTAAAGCATTTGAGAGCTGCAATGTACTATGAACCTGCAATGTGCATGCTGTCGGAGCTGCTGTGTCAGCTACAGGCTTTTGCCTGCTGTAGCTCTGCATCACTTTTATCTGAGGAAGTATAACCTGTCACTTGACCTGTCTCTTGAAAAAATATGTCTCTAGATCCTTGACAGTTGTCAAGAACCTTCATTGAGCTGTATTGGCTCTTCTTAACCATGTCTGGTGAGCCGGGCTTTGTCTGCAAAGTAATGCAAGACTAGCTGGATTTTCTGTTCATTACTCTTTGAGTTTTCAGCTGTTCTCTTGTATTTTCTATCCCTTAATAAATTTACCCATCTCCTCCATCAGAGGCTGTATGCTATCAGTTGCTGAAACCACGGGAAATGAGAGATGGGTCACTGGCCTAATCCATCAGGCTTTTCTTATGTTCCTAAATCTAACCACAAGACCCAAGCGAATCCTTTTCTGGCTTGCCCATACACTGAGATCATTAGCTCAGGTCCTCCTGGTTGTCCCTCAGCCTACACAAATCCATCTGGAGACAACCAGAGGAATGACCTTTTTTTGTAGTGGCTCCCAGCCTTTGGAATCAGCTCCTATCTAGCTGTGAGGTAGGCATCTTGATTGGTTGAAGACCCATTTATTTACTGAAGCATTTACTACTGTTGTTTCCTAGCTTTTAGTATTTGTATTTTCCTACTGTTTATATTATATTTTCCCCCTGGTGTTATTGTATTGTTGTTTTATGGAAACCTTAGGGGAATCCACCCTGAAATTTTCAATGAAGCTGCAATCCAAAGCCCCCTTGCACCAGCTTGAGAGGGACTGTATTGGGTGGGAGTTTTTGTTCATCAAGCCCTGCTGACTTCTGCCCACAGAGCGATACCAACTCCCCTTTCCACCCACCCAATGGGCAGGTGAGTGGAACTACTGCCAATGGGATCTCTGCCAGTAGTAGCTTGCAGAATGCCACAAAATGGGCTGTTCTGTAGGAACAGAACCCCACTGAGCCATGCCAGGGATCTGCTGAATCCCAGCTGTCTCCACTGCCATCCCTTGACAACACTGGGCTTTGTCCAGGGCCAATGGGTGTACCGTCTCCAGGCTGATGGAGTGATTTGCCTTTCTTCCCCCAGCATACCTTCCCAGGTGTAAGCAACAGGGCTGCAGCTATTGTGGTTTCTCCATTTCGCCACACATCACCACTTCCCAGCCAGGTTTTGGATTATCCTACAACAGCTTGAAGAACTAAGTAAATGAATGAATATTCTGAAAACCTTGATAAATGGAAGTACAATTTGCACAGAATGTCATAGCTCGTTCTTCAACCGCACCCACTTGCCTGGAGTAAAGGTATCCAGGCAACTCCCAGCTGTCCTCTGTTCTTTTGCTGGTATATGCAGTCTGAACAGATTTAAAAGGCTTACATTGCAACACAGAAGCAACAAGATGAAACACCCAGGGTGGAAATGTTATCGAGAATCAAGGCTCCCCTCCTGGTCTCTTAAGCCAAAAAGAAGTAATATTTTGTCCTTGGGTCCCATCCAGCAATTTGCTTTGCTCTGCACTAATCTATAATTAAAAAGCAAGAGAGTAATCACAGATGCAAAACAAGATGATAAATAGCATATTTGCAAATGTGTGTAGCATAATGCAGTGAAATGCCAGTTCCCGTCAAAAACAGTCAATGTGCCAGCTTTGCAGTTGGTCTATATCAGCAGCAAAAGAAGTGGGGAACCAACAAGTCCATGAGAGAGATCTGGTAAAATAATTAGCTAGTAACTGCTGTAGTTAAGGCTGAAAGCTAACAGCTGCTTTGAATGTTCATGGGAGGTAGCCAGAGCAGAGTTACAAGGTTTCCCCCCTTCTTTTTCTTGCACTTCCAGGTCTTGTCCAAAGTGGGTAGAGGACCATTTCACAAGATTCATATCTTCCTTCCCTTCAAATGAGACTCAGGTGGGTAGGGACCATTTATGCATTGCTAAGTAAAATCTTTATTGTTGTGGTCAATGACCAGCAGTGAGAAAACAAAATAAGAAGTACATAATATACATTACCCAAGTGTGTATAATAAAGAGAATAGAATAGAATAGAATAGAATAGAATAGAATAGAATAGAATAGAATAGAATAAGGTAAATAAAAATTGGCATAGAGTGAAATGAAATGGGCACAAACAACTTAAAAGATGAAATCATGCGATGAACTCCAAAGGGAAAAATTACAGTGTCTGAGCTCAAGTTAATGGTTGACTTTACTTGCTGCAGCACAGTACTTGGTCATAGTGAGAGTGATATAGATGCACTTTGATCTGAAAGGAGTAAAAGGACATAAAATGCATCTGATCATCCTGACAAGTTTGACAAGAAGGATCCAATAAAGATTTTGCACAAATCATGGTAGGACATGGGTCTCTTACTTGACCTCTCCAAAGTCACAGGGGCACCTGAATTCATGGTAGGGTTTTGTGTGTGTGTGTGTGTGTGTGTGTGTGTGTGTGTGTGTGTACCTTCCCTCCAGAACTGCTGTAGGGAGGACATTTAAGTAGGCTGGGAGTGCAGAAAGATAGCTAGTTTGTTGGACAGGAATGCTCTGTTAATTGGAGTGTGGTTGGAGAGTGTGGTTGGATGCATTGCTTGGGAGCATTGCTAAAAAAGAGGAAATGCACCAGCAGAAATGAAGGCAAAAGAGGGCTCAGTTTTGCATATAATTTGTACCCGCTAATTTATAGTTATAATTGTAGATTTATAATTACAGTGGTACCTCAGGTTAAGTACTTAATTCGTTCCGGAGGTCCGTTCTTAACCTGAAACTGTTCTTAACCTGAAGCACCACTTTAGCTAATGGGGCCTCCTGCTGCTGCCGCGCCGCCGGAGCCTGATTTCTGTTCTTATCCTGAAGCAAATTTCTTAACCTGAAGCACTATTTCTGGGTTAGCGGAGTGTGTAACCTGAAGCATATGTAACCCGAGGTACCACTGTAGTATATTTTTGCATAGTCGTGCACCTGATGATTGTGACGAAGACTGTGTGTAGACATGCAGGGAATGAGGTCTACTTGCACAAGGTGACTTCCCCCCTCCTCTCCTTGTGTGTCCCCCCATCTAAACCTATTTGGGGGGTTCCTGCAAACCTCTAGAGCAGATTTTGAGGGTGCAGGGGGGGAGGAAGTCTCATTGCACAAGTGGACTTTATTTCGTACATGAAGCAACTTAGCAGGGGTGCCAACTTGAATAAAATATTTAGAGGGGGCAGGTAAACCCCACCCCGCATAATCATGCATGGTGCACACACACCATTTGAATGGCAATGCCCATTTACTTTGAGGGGACTGGCCCCCTCAAATATTTTATTAGTGGGCCCAAAAGGACAGATAGTCACCTGATTTTGAATGCTCAAAGCAGTAACTAAACATGTGCCTACTTACGCTTTGATGGTACCAACATCAAGGGATGACTTGTATGATGTATGCAACAGCAATCCAATGCAGACAGACAGAGCTTTCATATTTCTTCACACCACCCCATACATGAGATATTTCAATACAGGGAATAAATTCCTCAGAGCTGTGAATCTTTGAGTGGCATTATCAAAGAACTTTAATATTGCCTTACATCACCAAATCACCTCACACACACCTGAGATCTTTCAATAGAGGTAATGCAAGAGTTCAGCTGTCAGTCATCATGCGACGCTAACAAGTGGATGCCCAGAAGTCAAATGACAGTTATAGAAAATAAATTGAACAAAACAGCAAACTAAGCAAACTAAGTGTATATTTCCTATACGAAAAGGAAAAAGTCACAAAGAGAGTGGGATAAAGTTAGTCTTGGATGCTAAATGGCCTATGGTCCCACTTTAATATTTCAGAACCACAAATGACAGGCCAAAGCAACTTCTGTGAGCTTGGAGGAGCACCAAGGATCCTTCTATCTTGCTACATACAGAATAAAAGGTACCCATTTCCATCAAATCTATTGCACTGCTGCACTCCCTTAAGGACTTGGCCATGCTGCATTAATCTCTTTGTTATTACCAATGTCCAAACTTTAGTCCACCACCCTAGACATGTTTTCACTACAGTAACTAAGTGGATCGGCCCACTGTCTTCCTCAGGGCTGGCACGTCCCATTTCACCACTTGAGGTCAAATGGGACATGCCACCCCATTCTGCCGCCCCACCCAACCTGCTGCTGGCATTGCCTGCTGAGCCACCTCTGCCACTGGCAGAAAGCAGTGCAGGCATTGGTGCCGATTTCCGTCGACATCTTGTCAGAAATTGGTGCCAATGCCAGAGCCATTTCTCTGCCAGCATAGCTTCTTAACCTGCACTGCTTCTTTGCCAGTTCCACTTGTCTGACAGTGATGGAGACAGCAGGGCAAGTTGGGCACTCATGGGTCTTCTGCCACCTGAGGAAGCTGCTTCACACCACCTAATGAGTGCGCCGGCCCTGGCCTTCCTTCTGGGTTACACCTTGATGTATGTTCCACCTGCCAGCCCAGAACTTCATGGGGAGGGAAACAGAATCATTTTTCTTTCCTCGTACTATTAAATTGATCTACAGATGGAATAAGTGGTTTCTGTGAAAGATCTGTAAATCCAATGATGAGAACATTATCATCATACCAACCTTTCCAGGAAGTGGAAGAAACTCTGCCAGAAAACCAAATGTGGAATATTTCTAACATTATGTATAACAAAGGTTCCAGTAAACATATTATGGACCCAGTTCCGTTTAGTACCAAACTCAATGCATCATTCCTTTGGCTCATTTCTCTTACTCAAAGGCTTCTCCATTCATATTGCAACCACACACATCATATTTGACTGCTTTCATGATTAGTTAATCATTAATAGGCCTTCCATCATAGCCTTCCTCTTGCTCAGTATGTGGCTCTCATTTATTTAAAGAAATCGGCCGTCATTTGTTACAATAAATACCATTAATTGTAATGGATTAACTTTCATTATAATAAAACATACACTCAACAGTAATCAATCTACAGAAACTGGGGCCAAAGATGTAGTGAGCTTTTTCATATTTAAAAGGCCATTTCTTTTCTTTTCTTTTCTTAAGCAACCACTATATCATTTATTACATAATGCGCACCTAATGAGTCCCATACTAGAAATGGAACTTTAATTCATAGAGATATAATGGTACATTTAATCAATGTAGTTTGCGATTTGAGTTTTCTTAAAATAAATGGCATGCTCCTTGTGGGGGGGGAGCATGCTTTTTAGGAAAAATTATTTGCAAATCAGCATTGTCATGGTGGGTGATGTACATGTCTGCGACTAAAAATTTATTTCTATTTGCTGATTATGTTGCCTCTGACAGTGCTTATTGATAGAATGATCTGGCTTTCCCAAATGCTTCACTTTTCCTCATGTGTGCAGTGCTTCGTATGAAGGATTACCTCCCAGTGGCCCTTGTGTATGCACTGAGTTGTGAATGCAGTTTTCCTTGCACAGAATCAGATTGCATCATTCTCTTAGATTTGCTACAGACTATTATAATTTAATGTATTACCCACCCTTCACCATAAGGTCCCAGGGCAGGTCACAACAATTTAAAACACAACATTTAAAATAGTTTAAAACAAACTGCAATCACAAGAATAGAATGAGTACTAAATTGTGTGTGTGTGGTATCCAGGCAAGAAGGTACACACAATCCGAAAAGGTTGATAGGGATCTTTATTCATGAAATGTCTGCAACCAGATCAAAGTTTTGGCTTTGTTACACCCACACCCACACCCACACCCACACCCACACCCACACACACCCTCTGGCCCCAAACTTGGGCACAATTACACTTATGTTCCAGACTGTCCATGTTCTGTTCCTCAGTGTAATCTTTTAAGTTGCAAAAAATAAAGTGCAGTTTGAGGTCTTTCAGCAAAACTAAACCCAATTCTGCATGCGGAACGCAACAGACCTCTGATCTGCATCAACAGTTGATGTAATGTGATGCTGTCCGCCCAAATCATTCTTCAAACTGCTGCTTGTCACGAAACCTGAGCCACGTCAAGCTCCAAGGGCAATTGCTATTTTACTGAGCAATGATGTTGATCTCTGAAGTTCCATCTATAGATACTTCATCTGCTGGTATATACAGTTACTATTCAGGGGCATCTGGTTGGCTATTGCACAAAACAGAATGCTAGACTACATGGACCTTTAGTGTGATCTAACAGGACCTTTGCTATATTTGCAGTGCGCCCTGTAAGACTGAACTGGAAGGGAAATTGATGTCTCTGTGACATTATTGCTGGTGTTCAGTACCACTGAATTTTATTGACTTATTTCAGGGACAGTATTTCAACATCAATGCATTTCAGGGCAGTATTTTAATCTCAACATGGCTACCACTAAAAATGAAAAAGCTCTGGAAAAAAATAAGTGCAGTGTGGGACTTCTCTCCTTGTGCAATAATCTCTTTATGTTGCATTGGAGAATTATATGGTGATTTTAATTTTTTTTTTCTTCTGCTCCTCTTCTGCGTTAGAAAGTCTAGAAGAAAGTAATTAAAGGTCATTTAAGGGACATTGCATCTACTCCAGAGATATCAATACATTACTCTGAAGTCTCCTTGGACTTCATTCAAAGTGCACTAGAGAAAGTGGTAAAGCATTACATTTCATTGATGGGCATTATGCTGTACATTCTTTAATTTTCAGAAGGCAGAGTTTGTGCATCACTTAAAAGAACCGATTGATCAAATTAGTAAAGAAATCCTGCTTGGGAAAAGATATTATGTTCTATGGTTATTGTAGCTCCGACAATATAAAATATCCTGTATTTGCATCAGATTGCAGAGAAATCCAATCTAGGAGAAAAGCATAACCTACTTTAAATGAATGCTGAAGAATTCATGAAGACAAGGCTTTACCCAGAAATAATAGTTGTGTATCCAGGAAGTAACAGCTTCACTGGTATTTATCTTCCTGGGCTGGGTTGTGCTGACTGATTATTGTTGATTGGATTCTGGCATAATATTTATATTCTTTGGATGATACATAAGATAGTTATTACCTGAATTTATATACCATTCCACATCAAGGCTCTCCGAACGAGTTATAGTAAAATGTACATAAAAACAAATAATGAGTGCAAGAAAAACTGAGAGAAATGAAAATGGGTGGATGGATTTGTCCATTCCTACGCCTAAAAGATGGTAGGAAGGCTACCAAGTGGTCCTCCTTGGTAGTATCCTAGCAGGGGCCACCCAGAATCACCAATCCCTTTGTACTGTAAATAAATAAATAAACCTTTATTGTCACTACACCACCTGTGTGCAGTGAAATTAAATGAGCCCCCCCCCCCATACACTCAATCTTGTTCGCACTCTGTGTGCTTGTCGGAAGTCAATTGCACCACTATTTTTGTTTTCATTTAGCAGCCCAACAGCCCACGGATAAAGCCTGTTCTTTAACCTGTTGGTGCGGCTGACTATACTTCTGTATCTCCTGCCTGACGGTAGGAGATTAAAGAGGTGCTGGCCGGGGTGTGAGTCGTCCCTAAGAATTTTCCTCGCTCTCCTGAGGCAGTCATCTAGCGAACTCAGGGGACAGCCCATGATATCATGTTCTGCATTCACCACCCTCTGTAGGGACTTCCTGTTCGTGGCTGTCAAACCAGCGTACCACATTGTAATACAGTATGACAGGACACTTTCTGTTGTGGAGATCATCCATTTTTGTTTGACATTGTTCTTTCGCAAGACCCTGAGGAAATGGAGTCTCTGTTGGGCCTTCCTATTGTGCATATTTCCCAAGAAAAGGAAGATATGCATTTTAAAATAAAAGCTTTACAACATACATTTTTTTACCATCATGAGAAAATTATAATAGCAGAAAGGATGCAGGAATACTCCAGCAGAAGCAATGCTCTTTATTTTAAACACACAGATCAATTTAGGTTGTTTTTTAACCAGCCTTACCTTCCAATTGAATTGACTGTTGTAATTAGATTGTTTTGGTTTTCATTACAACTTTGTGCTCTGATTAGAGAGCTGCGAAGTTGTAGAGACCGTGCTTACACTTTTACTGGGCTTCCCATGGTTTTCTACTCAGAAGTAAGCCCCACTGAGTTCAGCGGGACTTACTCCCAGGTAACTGTGTATAGGATTGCAGCCTGAATCAAAAAGAAAAAGCTTTGGAAAGCAAATCTTTACAAGCTGTGAAGCTGTTGGAGGGCGTAGAGCTCTATTCTTAAGTACCTTTGTGATGGACTAGAGAACCAGTTGCAGCCCTAAGGGCTGTATAAGAATACATCGTGTGAGCATTGGATTTCATATGTGACTAGAGACTTTTCAAAGGACGGTAAGAGAAGAGATAACAAGGAGCAGGAACAAGGTCACCGGTGTCATTCATCCATGTTTGCTTCAAGCTTCAAGTGACAGATCATTCTCTTCTAGGTTGACTGACAGGTTTCTCCCAGGGGATATCAGGTAAGTCTTTGCATTTCTCACCAATTTCCTCCATCTGCTGCATTCTTACTCAACCATTTCCACAGGTGATTAAATCTTTCTTTCCCTGCCACAGGCTCTCCCTAAGTGGACCGGGCCATTCTACTCCTGTCATAGAGGCCACTGATCCCAACTGCCCAGTGAGGAAGAGAAGAAGCTTCTGTCACTGAGGACTCCTATCATCTCCTCTTGCTTCTGGGCACCTCCTCATCCTTCCCATACAGTCTTGGAAACAACTGCCCTGTGGGGTAGAACAAGAGGAACATCTGCTGTAGTGGTGATGGTGCCAAATGGGCAGACACCATCCCTGCTAAGCTTCAGGCCCCTGGCTAAAATGATTCTTGTTTTATGAGGCCTTTGTACTTTCAATGCTGTTCTGGTGTTTTAATATCTGGTGTTACGCTTCTGGTTTAAAATAGAATCACTGAATTGTAGAGTTGGGAGGGATCCTGAGGGTCATCTAGTCCAACCCTCTACAATGCAGGAATCACAACTAAAGCATCCATGGTAGATGGCTGCCCAACCTCTGCTTCAAAACCCCCAAGGAAGAAAAGTCTACCACCTCTCGTGGGAGTCTGTTCCAGTGTGAAACAGGTCTTATTTATCAGAAAGTTACTGTCAGAAAGTTACTGTCAGAAAGTTACTGTCTTACTGTCAGAAAGTTACAGTGGCACCTTGGGTTAATGACGCTTCAGGTTACAGACTCCACTAACCCAGAAATAGTACCTCAGGTTAAGAACTTTGCTTCAGGATGAGAACAGAAATCGGGCGGTGGCGGCGGCACAACAGCAGCGGGAGGCCCCATTAGCTAAAGTGGTACCTCAGGTTAAAAACAGTTTCAGGATAAGAACGGACCTCCAGAGCAAATTACAGTGGTGCCCCGCAAGACGAATGCCTCGCAAGACGAAAAACTCGCTAGACGAAAGAGTTTTCCATTTTTTGAGTCGTTCCACAAGACGAATTTCCCTATGGGCTTGCTTCGCAAGACGAAACGTCTTGCGAGTTCTTGCGAGTTTGTTTCCTTTTTCTTAAAGCCGCTAAGCCGCTAATAGCCGCTAAGCCGCTAATAGCCATGCTTCGCAAGACGAAAAAACCGCAAGACGAAGAGACTTGCGGAACGGATTAATTTCGTCTTGCGAGGCACCACTGTAAGTTCTTAACCCGAGGTACCACTGTATTCCTGATGTTTAGTCGGAATCTTTCTTGTAACTTGAAGCCATTGGTTCAGGTCCTAGCCTCTGGAGCAGGGGAAAACAAGCTTGCTCCATCCTCCATGTGACAGCCCTTTAGATATTTGAAGATGGCTATCATATCTCCTCTCAGTCTCCTCTTTTCCAGGCTAAACATACCCAGTTCCCTCAACCTCCTCATAAGGCTTGGTTTCCAGACCACTGATCATCTTAGTTACCCTCCTCTGCACACCTTCCAGTTTGTCCCATATTCTTCTTAAACTGTGGTGCTCAGAACTGCACACAGTACTCCAAGTGGGGTCTGACCAAGGCAGGAGTATGACATTCCTTGACCAGGACACTAGACTTCTCTTGATGCAGTCTTTTTTTTTTCTTCCTGTTGCTGCTGCATCACACTGTTGATTCAAGTTAGGTGATGGTCTGCTATGACCCCTAGATCCTTTAAACATGTACTACTGGCAAGCCAGGTATCCCTCATCTTATACTGGTGCAGCTGGTCATTCCTGGTTATATCACCAGAGCTCTGGTATAGTGTCATTGTCTACCCGATCTGACACCTTTCACTGCTAACAGGGTAAAAAGCATGGAACATGTGACTGATTCTGGCATGACTTCACTGAATTAGTTCCAGCACACTTTTTCCCATTTGAAAGGAATACATGTGGAAACTATGACATAATGGAAAATCCACATGGACAGGAAGAAAGATCAACAAACAGAGTCTTACTGTTCCTGTTCATGGATATAATGGGCAGGGAAGAATATATTTTCATCTCTAAGGAATGTTTTCCATGCACACCTCCACACTTATTTGCCCGTGAAGGAAAAACGTTTTCAACATAGCAGTCACACCAACACTGTCTTTTGATATACAAAACCATGAACAGCATGGAGCTGGTGGCAAGGGGAAAAGGGTGGCTTTAATCTGATGATCCGAGGTTCTTCACATTATCTGCCATGACTCCTTTGGTAGATGTGAAATGCGATGGTGCTATTTTGCCATGAAAGTCTGCCAAAGTCTCTCTCTCTCGCTCAGTTTTATATTTGCAGGAGTAGAAACATCTGTGGCTATGCCAAAGTCCCTTCGACATACACTTCATTTTCCTCCAATGCAAATGCAAGAAGCTATTTCTCTACTGCAGGCAAAACATAGTTGAGCAAGATATGCCAGGAATAGTGGGTGGTGGTTGTTTTATAAAGAACTGCTTCTGATCTTCTGGGACGTGGAAGTGATGGATTCTTAAACTTAAAAAGGATTTGCTGGATCTTAAACTGGTCCGGCGCCTGGAGAGGGGCCTAATCCAGGACTCTCTGTTATGCCACCCTGGAACTGGCACACCCACATCCACAGATATTACGAGGTCCCCCATTTTCTGTCCTGGACAGTACAAGCAGGGCTTTAAATGTGGCAATGATTCTGCCATATTCCTTGACTCCCATGCTCCCTAGCTAGAGATAGGACTGCTATGACTGCCATCAGTGTTGCCTCCCATACTTGTTCATCTACCTCCTCGTGATCCTGCTCCAGTTACACACTGCTTCTGCTTCTTCTTGTTAGGGTGGAAGTGGCTGATCCTTTCACTTGGGGGCAGGGGAGAGGAAATCCTTATTCCATCTTATGTGCCAGCTACTGGATACCTTGTTAACTTCCCAAGGAAGAAGATGCTGTAGTAAACACTTGTGTTTGGTTGGGAATGGCTGAGCCAGTGTTTGGTTTGCTGCTCTGCCTGTCTTTTCAGCCATGCTCAAAGAATGGGCGGGAATAAATTTGGAAAGGAGGGCAGAGAGATACAAGAGGGCACAGCCACAGAAGGCTTATAAATTAAACTTATTCCTCAGCTAAGCAGAATAACAGTATTTCTGAAACTTCAGATAAAGCCAGGATCTTAAATCACCTAACCTTTATGGGATATCTTTATGTGACTTTATTGGAGAAGTCATGCATTTTCTTTCTTTTCATGTGCTGTCGCAGAGCAAGCTCTATACTACCACCTTGGTAAATCTGATATATTTATTGCATAACTACTTTTTTCTCAGTTCCCTTTTGCAATCATTAAAATAATTAAAGCCATACTCTCCCGATAATGAATAGTATTTGCACTGATCCATCGGCATTAGTTGCTCTGTTCATTTTGGCCAAGGCCAATTTTATTACATTCAAAGAAAATAAATATTTATTGTGTGTTACGTGAAACCCATTTTCAATGTAAAAGTTTCTGGATTCCTGCTTTTATTAAAAGTAAATCTACATTTCAATAAAATTTTACCTTTTTAAGTATAAGGTTACTTTTCTAATGGGGGTCTTTAAAATGGCCTCTTATAGTTCTGTCTCTGTTCAGAAACCAAAGGTTGAAAATACTATGAAGGGATTCCTGTACAGTGATAGTCACACCTTTTTTAAAAAGTGTAGGTTCAACATGTAAAGCCAGGTGTGTGTATCTCTCATTTCCCATGTGCTTGGGACATTTTGCAGGCAAGATCTATTGTGTGTGAAAAGAGCAATCCACTAGTCTCCCTTACATGTAGACATGTATATATGTGTAAATAAACCATATATCATAATGACACCACAGTCACCACTATGCTTCATTTCCAAAAAGGAAACATGAACCCTGGGTAAGTGCACCTGGAACCCCGGGAAATACGCAGGGTGGTGTGCAAAAGTACAAAATCTCCAGCTAACTCTGGAAGCATCAGTAATGGGTTAAGTACTCAGAAGCAAGTCAACAAATCAATGGGGAGTACTCTGCTTGAGGTGGTTGCTTCAAGCCACAGATTCTGGTGAAAGCAGTAGCCCTCGTCATTCCTCCAGGATCCCCTCAACTAGCTCGCTGCCCTCAGATATCACAAAAGACCAGAGGCAGGGCATCCCATTTCATCACCTGAGGAGAAATGGGAACATACCTGGGAAGCCAAAGAGGTGATACTCTTGCCAGCAGAGGCAGGGCGTGAATCCTCTTTTTCTTCCACTGCCCGAGACAGCTTTTTCACCCCCACCTCATGGGCAGGCCAGCCCTGTGCAGGACGTTGTCCTTTTGTCACTTTTGAAATAGGATTCAACTGTCAGTGTGATCAGTTTCTGTATGCGGTATGTCATCTATCCCTGACTGTTGGCCTTGTTGGCTAGGACTGATGGGAGTTGGAAAGCCAAGGGTAGCCAACCCTGCTGTATAGGCTGAGTCCAATTCTCACTGAGTAAGTCTCCCTGGCCTTCCCCCATTCTTCCTAACAACTTAATCCTGAACAGCATTCACATCTCTTCTTTTTCCATCTGCTGTTGCTTCAAAATATATTTGGCCATCCCTGCAACTGAAGCAAATGAGGGTCATCTCTTGACACATAATAATAGTTGTTCTGTTATACCACTTCCTTCTGCTTGGATGCAAATGACTTCCAAATTCTATGTATGTCCCTCTTGCAGTTTCCATAAATGGAACTATTCTGTAATGGCTCTCCCCCCCCCCCCCCATGCTAGCAAACACGATCCGGGCCAGCATGTTTGTTATGCTTAGACTAAACAGCCGTCTTTGGTACGAAATGACAGGAGGTTTTTTTAAAAAAGCAACAATAAGCAAGGCTCCTTGGATAATGAGTGAAGAGAATTAATTGTCCATCTGTCTTGTATATGAATCTCATGCAGGGCCGCCCACGCATGTGCGCATATGCAGGCACACAGAAAAGAGAACTTATTTTGCTTGAAATCTCTGATCTCAGACAATAACGGAAACTGTTGCACAGTAAACTACACTCAAGTGTAACCCCCAAGTGAAAACTCACATGATTATCACCCTCAGCGTTGCTTTAGCGCTTCATACATCTCAAAAGAATTCCTCATTATTTTTATTTTATTTTTTGAAATAATTTTTATTAAAGATTTTCATGAACTACAAAGAATGTGCAATGTCTGTTTCTCTCTCTTTTGATCAGACTATAAAATCTTTTGGTTACATTTTACATTCCCCTACAAAGGTAGGGGTAGAGGGTAGAGGGTGGGAGTTAAACTTACACACAATCTTGTTTTGTCAACTTGGTGTGTATGTGGGATTTTCAAGTGGGTGTCAGTTGAGTAGGTTCTCTTTCTGCATATTTGTTGGTTTATATTGGCAATGAGAGAAAATTGGGGGGGCGGGGCATGTTTGTTTGCCTTTAATTGCCTTTGATTAACCGTAGCGAGATTTGTTTGTGTTTGAGGAAGGGAGGTATGGAATATTGGGTCAAGTTAGGTATATTGATCTGTATGCTGGAGGTAGATCCCTCCTATCATTGCTGTCAGTTTGAGATGTGTGTAATAAAAGGGAGCCATACCGGGGTGAATAAGGCCATTTCCCATACAATTTGGCACGAGTGGTCTATGCTTACTCTGGACAAGTCTCTTCAGTGTCTAACTATGATGTTTCTGGCCACCAAGAGTAGGTGGGTCATAAGCTCTTTATTATGCAAGTGAGCGTTATTGTCTTGGAAAATATTTAATAGGGCCAATTCTGGGGTGGGTTCCAATACCTATTTAGTTATTTTACATATTTTTTGTAGGACTGCTGTCCAAAAGGGTTGCATTTGGGGACATTCCCACCACATGTGAAGGTATGTGCCTGCAGAAGTACAGCCTCTCTAGCATTTTGGTAAGATTCCTGGATGTATTAACACCATTAGTGTCAGATGCCATCAACAGATACGTTTTAAAGTGAGTTCCCTTCTTTTGGCTGAGATGGATTTAAAGAGAGGTTTGGACCACACTGTAGTCCACTGGGTACAGTTTATTTTGTAACCTACGTCATGTTCCCATTGTTTTTTAATTGTGTCGACTGAGATTGCAGGATTGTTGAGCAGTATTTTGTATACTGCGGATACCATCCCTCTACCATGTTCATCTGCCAACAAAAGAAGGCTTTCAAAGGTGGTCAAGGGTCTAGTGGCTGCTGCTTTTACTGTTCGGTTATTTCGGAAAGCATGTAGTTGATGGTGTACATGGGTACATGGGGGGGGAGTACTTGGGGTAACATTGTAAGGGTGAATTCGACAGGTCTGTAGGAAGGGCGAGGGAGGGGAAACGTAGCAGTATTGAAGGTAAGATCTGGTTTAAGTATATAGGTATGGGTGGGAGGGGTTGGCAGATAGGTGGGGGAGGAGTGAGAGGGGGAGGAGATTCATCAGTCCATCAGTTTGAGTTGTTGTCTAGTTGTCATAGTTGGATGTGATCTCCAGTATGCACAGTATGCCTTCAGTGCCTCACTCAGCAAATGCACCAGGCCACCACTCTGCTCTCCCATGCCCTTATTGCACTCCTACCCAGCTCCGATGGCTTCCGCAATCCTGCCCATTGTCCCTAACACAACAGCAGCAATGGCAGCAGTGGTGATGAAACAGCAACGGTGCAAGCGGTTCCCTATTCAGCAGGCGATCATCATTTTTGTGGCGATCGCCATTTTGCCACACCCCTCATTATTTTTATTTATAGCATATTTATAGCATATCAAGACAATGCAATTGTAACTCATCTATGACAAACGTCTCAAGTTGTTTACATATGATCTTACAAGCTCTTGGGAAGCTATGTCCTGAATCCTGCCTAGACATTGTTCTGAAGGCAACTATACTTAGACTTCCCTCTGCTGCTGTTAAGAGTAGCATGTCAGGACAGGAAGGTCTCATTGGAAGTGAAAAATTCATTATATTATTATTATTTTAGCTTATTAACTTTACTGGGAAATGTGGAGTTGGAGAGAGAAATTAAATGTGATTCTTTGGTTGGATTCCTTTTCCTGGGGGCTGTTTTTCTTCTCAGAGCCTCTCTCCCTAAGATGCTTTTCTACGAGTAGGAAAACTATATTATTTTTCCACATCTTCTCATAAGAACAGAAGAACCTTGCTGGATCAGGCCAATGGCCCACCGAGTCTAGCATCTTGTTCTCACAATGGCCAACCAGATGCCTATGGGAAACCCACTAGCAGGACCTGAGAGCAAGTCAGTGCCAACCAGGGAGCGCCAGCAGAGTCTTCCCTGTCAATCATAATACCCAAGATGGGGGTTCTTCAAGAATTATGTATTATCATCAGCTAGTGGAGGTGAGCTGGCCTGGGATGATTCTATTTGTTTTGAGATGTTTAGATCATTGAAGCCCAGTATCAGCTAAGTATTGGTATGTTTTGGTATCTTGTATGAATTATAATTGAACGATCACTTAAATAAAGTCATGCAACTTCTAGTGCTTGTAAATGTCTCCAGCTACATCGTGTTTTCCCTATAGCAGGGTTGGCTTAGCAGTGGCCTCTCCCCGTTGTCCCTGACTATTGACTATGATGGTTGGGATTGATGGGAGTTGGAGGGCCAGAGGATAAGCTGATCCTGCTGTATAGGCTGAATTCAATCCTCAGTCCAGTTTTCTTGCCTTCCCTGTTCTTCCTAACAACCTAATCCTGCCAGCTTTCCACTTTTCTCCTCTGAACCCCAGACCTTAGCACAGGTGGACACATCTGCAAACCAAAGGAACTGTTGTGAGCACTCCACTCATATCACACCACACCCTAGTCTATTTGCAACAACAGAATGCTCCTTTCAAGCCTACCTTTATCAAAGGGGAGGGATCTTGTGGGTGCCAGGGAAAGCAGACTGTTAGCCCCTAAGCACCACATTGCTAACCCCTGCCTTAGCATGTTAAACCTCCTGTTGCCCCCCTGGGTCTTCTCCTGTGCTACCTTCTGAAAGCAGCCAGCCCTGTCCTCTTTTCAATGGCATCCTTGTTTCCCTTTCTACAAGCATTCAGCGTACATGTTCCAAGTATGAATTGCACACAACGGAAATCTTTATAATTGTTTCGTGACTAAATCAAGCGCAGATTTGGTAAAATGTGATATTTTCAGTCTCCGCCGTATTAATGAGAAATAAGGGAGGCAATTTTACATTTCATCACCTGCCGTTGAATATGAAAGAGGAGCTTATTAAAGTTTTGCTTATCGTGAGCAGGACTTTGAAATTACATAATTTTTAAAAACTTGTAGGGGGAACTAATTAAATCCACCCACATTCAGGCAAGCAATCAAGCAAGCACATTCAAGGCTGGGCAGGTAGACACACAGAGAGAAAATCCCTGAGCAAGCACATTGTGCTATTCATCTCAATGAGATGTGTTCTGAAATAGATTGTGCCAAAGCACACCTGAAATGTGTTAGGTTTTAGGCACACAGTCTGATCCCCTGCTCATCTATATAGCAGGAGGATAGGGGTGAAGGATGCTGCATTGCCAACAATCCCTTGAGCAACAAACTCAGGGCTGTGTGTCTCTTTGAACCCAAAGCAGCGTAGCAAGCACAAAGATTTTCTTTTTTTTATGAATATTTTTTTATTAACCGACCAATCACATCAAATCAAACCAAATTACATAAATTCCAAATTACACAGCCGAATTTTAAATTTTTGTTGGGGGTACCCATATTTCAAGTTCCGAAGGGATCCAATCAATTTCTTGCTTCTTACTGCTGTTTTAATGTCCACAAATCTAACCTTATGATGTTCACAGTACTATCCAGTCCTTTCTTATTATTTTTCCACATCTCTTGTTGTTATTTTCATATATTTTTCCTTTCTCTTTGCGACCTCTGATAGTCTCCGCAAGCTGGTTAGAACAGTTTGTAATCCTGCGTGGACATTATTTTTTTTATCCAGTAGCCATATCCAGACGTTTTCCATATAACATCACTTCCATACATCAAAACAGTCTTAGCGTCATTAATCTTCACCAATCTGCCTCCTTTCTCAAAACCTCTGAGAAGATTCACTAGGAATGCAGACTGAAAACAAATCCGTTCTTCCTCCCAGCTGTAAATCCTTTGGCAAGATGGCGACTCCGAATTAATTGCTGCGCCATTCCCAAAAACTCTTATTGCTTCTCGGTCTCCATAAAGCATACTTTTGGTTAAAGTTTATCTCCACACAGACCTTAATCATCCTGCTTAGGTCAGTTCAACTGACGGTTCTAATGAGGAGGGGTTCTTGTAACTCACATAGAAGGAAAGTAAAAAAGGTTCCCCCCCCCCATTCAGCCCCGTTGTCAACATACCCCGCCTTTGGTGTATCTTCATCGTAAAATATTCCTGTTTCTCCAGCCCGTCGTCTTCTTTCGCAGAGGTCACTTAAATTAGCAGACTTCACTCCCCTTCTTCACTTGAAATATGTGCATTTGCTTCTTTTGTAATTAATTATTCCAAATTGCTGCAACTAGTGCGCGATCAGAGACAGCGTCCAGGAGAGCCGATGTCCACACGGGGGCATTCTGCCTAGGGCCCTCACCCCCTTCTTTCGAATTAGGGGGTGATTTATGGGCACAGCAGGCAAGGGCAGTGTTCCCCATTTCCTTGGGGCAACAAGGGAGGCTGCCTACTCCCATAACAGCCTCTTAATTACCCCGTGTGGGTCGGAGAGATGGTATTGTCGGCCATCTTCCAATGCGCCCCCTAGTGGGCCCCCCAGCAAGCACAAAGATTTGAGAGATTTTTTTTAAGGTAAGCAGGATGCAGCTGGATGTGGGGTTCCCCCCCCCCCCCGGGAAAATACAATATAAATTGCTAGATAAGACTGCATTTCTTTCTATAAGAGGGAGGTCAGGGCATAATTTGTACAGCACATAATTTGTACATCTATTCAGAAGTCGTACTTTAGAGGTCAGAACCCATTCAGCAGTGCCACTAGTTATGTGAGCCGAAGGAAACATGGTTTTCCTTTGCCATCAAACACCTGGTCCCTATGCCACATAACAGACTGCTTTTGAAACTGATGGGAGTTTCAATAGAATAGGGTCTACTTTTCAAGTGGGGGGGGGAGATTTGCCCAAATCTTTAGATTCTACTGCAGCTTTTCATTGTAGTAACAAAGCAGTCAGAGGCTGATTAAGGGGAGCACAACCAGTTTGGCTGCACTGGGTGCAGAATCTTAGAGGCCTCATAATAATGATATAGAATGGAATGTGAGAGGCTGGGAGCGCCAAATTTTGGAGTCATCAAAATCTCAGACCTCAAGGTACATCACTGAGGGAGTCCCAGTGGTGTCTATGGGACTTCTATGTAAGCATGCTTTGGATTACATCCCTGCAAACACGATCATATTCAGAGGACTAGTTAGTAGTTCCACTATAGCTGAAATCCTAACTATGGAATGAGTCTGTAGTCCCACTACAGCTGCACTTACCTGGGAGCAAGCTTTATTCAATGAGAGCTGCTTCTGAGTATGGTTAGGATTGCAGCCTTATTCGCAGAAGGGTGCATAGGCACCAGAAAAATAATTGAGTTTTGTGTTATTGTAGATCATATCCTGTGGGAGTAGTTACAAAGAGAAAGGTGTGACAAATATGTTCTTACTGTATGGTGTGCATTTATCTTAATATGTACCTGTATGAATGCACATTTGCCTAATGTACACAATTTTACAAAGCAATTGTGCCTAATATAATGCATTTTTGTATGTTGTTTTCAGAAATATATGCATTTTTGTAGATACTTTACCAACATATGTGCATATTTGTACACATTACTTGGTAGGAGAAGTGCAAAATTCACCGAAGTGCAAATTTCAAAGAATGGCTGTAGCTTGGTTTGCATTTTCGGGAAAATGCAAATTGGGTAGGTTTGCCTTTAAAAGGAAACGGAATCAGATTTCTCTATCTTTTCTATCTGGTCTCACTTGCCTTATCCCTCATACACAGCTAAGTCAGTTCTGCATGTATTCGTTCTGTCTTTCTCCATCTTTGGCAGTTATTGCTTGCTTGCCTGCTTGATTGAAGTTATCAATATCACCTAGTGAGCTTCATAGCCAAGAGGGAATTTGAAGCTCAACAGTCCTAGTGTGACTCTGGCCACTATGTGCTCTGACCACTATAGTCATCTCTCTTCTTCCCCAAAAGTGTCAATGTGGGAGGCATTCAAGAAACAACATTTACAAGGAAGAAGTAGAATAATTGACCATCTTGTTCAATAATATGGATGGAAGGAATTCTTCCAATATGGTCAGCCACTTAAGGAAACTGTTTGAAAATATATTGTAAAAGGACAGCATCTGCAAGTCTTCTTTGATGATCACTCGTAGCCAAGTAAGATTGTCTTCCATGAACATGTTTTTAATAGTGAGTCCATAAGTGATTGTGGAGGCCAATTCCAGATCCACATGTCCTTCCACAGTGGGGACATAGGTTTCTGGGTGGGAGTTGATCACAGTGAGGGTTTGCCAGGCATGGCTTCCTCTTAGCAAGTTTCTCCCTTTCGTCCTGAGTTCAAGCGTCTTCAGAGACACAGCAACAAAGCTTGGATCTGTTCAGGAAACATGCTGCTCAATGAAATGTTTTCAAGTGAATCCCATCTGCATAACATGGGCTCACGAACTAGGTATTTGGTAGGTAAACATTCACTAAGGATGACAGTACGATCTTCTTATTTCTTGTACATTTTTTCCCTACACAGTGTTTGTTTTCTCTCAGTGACTTTACATGAAAATATGTACTCTTGGAAGACGTGCTTTGCATTAAGTTCACAGTAGGACCTTTACTGACCAAGTAAAGCACACAGATTGGTTTAACTAATGAATTTGGTCTGGCCTTCATAACAAATTACGTTACTTCCAGGTGTTGGGGGTTGTGTGGTTTTTTATGCCAATGTTTTCTGAAGGCTGCTTATCTTGCCTATAGTTGTTCCTTTGTATAGCTTAGATTTTGATCCGAGTTGGGTAGGGGCATATTTTACTCTCGGTTTAGTCATATAACTGCTGAAGAAGAGGCTGAGCATCAGACCAAAGATTGATGGATCTAACTAGATTCTTCTAGGAAGTCCACCTAATAACCACTTAATCAGAGAGACATTTTTTATTCCTTTCCCTTTCATTTTCTCAAGATCATCACAAGGCAAACCTTGGCTCTAATCTAGTATTCTCTTTTGTGATTCTTTCCACCATCTTAGGGCCTTTCCACACTTTAGGACAGGCATTCCCCAAACTCGGCCCTGTTTTGGGACTACAACTCCCATCATCCCTAGCTAATAGGACCAGTGGTCAGAGATGATGGGAATTGTAGTCCCAAAACAGCTGGAGGGCCGAGTTTGGGGATGCCTGCTTTAGGAGAAACTCTGCCACACTGCTCTGGTCCGTCCATCAGTGCCAGCATTTCAGCTTGCCAGAACTTATGATCTTCCCACTTCTTTCCCCACATGCTATTTTTTGGGTTCTCCCACCCCACCTAGAACCAATTTCAGTGAGGAGAGGGTGGAAATCCCCATTGCTCAGGGCTTCTGCTGACAGGAATTTTCAGGTGAATCCCACCCATACCGTTTATAGTGGCATGGTTGCTACTTGTATCGGATTTTTGTTGACATGTTGCCACATGATTTCATCATTATTCATCTTAGGACTCCAGAATAATGCAGTTGAAAACCTGCTTTTTCTTCTTCTGGCTTTTGTGAGAGATCCGAACGGATTCTCAACATTTCCATTTGTACAGCATGTGTACAAACACTGTCCTGGTTTCTGTGGTGAGGGGGTTGGAGTCAGTGGGCATCTGCTTTGCGCCACTTTCCTCTGACTGGTGTAAGTTGTCAGGTTTTGAGGTTGGGGCAGAGGAGAGCTGGGGCAGATAGAGATGATGGTGCTAAGTCAAAGTACCTCCCGACACAGCAATCATTAGTTGCAGAAAAAACTTCATCATGGTAACTAGGTTCATTGTAACTCAGGCAGACACACAGGTCCTCTTCTCATCTGTGCTCCCACAACCTTAGAATTCTGAAATACTAGGCATTAATTAAAAAGAAGTCACGAAAAGGGCTTTCTGCGTGCATGCTCATTACTAGGGAGATATGAGGGTCTGTATTGGGTCCCTTTGCCAAGTGGCTGAGCTGCAGTTGTGGCAGTAGTTCTGTTGCTCCACACAACCCTGTCAGCGGGGGGGATTGGATTGTAGTCGGTGCTCTATTTCTGGGGGAACGCAGGGGTACGCATACCCCTAAACATTTTGTGAATCTAACGGGAAAATAAACTTTTTTTAAAAAAAGTTTCTTCTCTGGCACGGTGAATCGTCAGTTCCATTGCTACCTCTGATGGCGGCCTCATTCCTGTCACCATGTTTCCTGAGTCTCAGATGGAAGCGAGCGTTTAATGTGTGAAGTAGGAGTTGGAATCCAGCATTGTGATTGGTCAGTTCCGTTCTTACCACCTCCAGTGGCAGCCTCATTTCATTTCCCGGTGTAATGTGTGTTCTTTGTACTTTTGTCCACTTGCTGTATTTATTTTTCCTGATTTGAACTATAAAATGGTGATTTTCTTGAGTCAAAATGAGAGTACCCCAAAACATTTTTAAAGGGGAAAAAGCAATGCCCTTAATTAATAACTTCTTGCCACAGATACTCAACCTATTTGCTTCTGCTCCTGGGGACACAGGTCCAGGCATGGAGAATTCATTACATTTTAGGGTAAACGACACTAACTGAACTTTCAAATCTCACTGCTTTTCAGTGGCACAGCTTTAAGCAAATGCTTAACTAACTGTTGAAATCAACTAGACTTGGCTGGATCCTGCTCCAACTTTTCAAGCTCATGTTATTCATGTTCCATTCTAAAATACAAGCTTTGGGACAAGAGGCAGTGAAAATAGCAAATCTTTAGTGTGGAAACCAAACAGCCTCACTTATTACTGTTGCTTAACAGGCAGCCTTCTTTCAGTTTGACACTTGGTAACCATAGTAACGTTCATGTATTCAGGGTCTGATTCCAAGGGAACTGGGAATGAGAATGACAAAACACTTGTCCTATAATGAGACAAGAAGTATTGTGGCCTGGAAAAATCCCCCACCCCCACCCCAAGAAGTCACAATGAAATCCTTTCACTTACAAAAATTTCCCTTACATCAGAGGGGTAGCCACAAACATGGTGGTGTCCTTCAGATGTTACTGGACTCCAAGTCATCATGGCCAAAAACAAGGGTTGATGGGAGTTGAAGTTCAGCATCTGGAAGGTACTCTAGCAGCTTCCCCGTGCTATACAGGCTATCGGTCAATGTCTAATTGATGATCTAAGTAATAATAACAATAGTTAGTCAATCAAAATGCTGTTATCCGATTCTGTACCTGGTTCAGAGCAAAGGCGAATTTGCTGATGGTGGAGTGAGATGCCTGTGGTTTTTGAAAGGTCTAGGACAAAACTGTGCACTTTTTTTTGTCTCACACTGATAATTTTTTTTTTAAATTCCCTGCTGCCACATTATTATTATTATTATTATTATTATTATTATTATTATTAAATAATCAGATTTCTTACTCACCCTTTACCATGAGGTTGCAGGGCAGGTTGCAGCACTTCGAACACTTGAAAGTCGTGTGTGTGTTTTGAGATTATTTCCATACTCATTTGACATAAGGTAGAAGTTAAGCTATATTAGAGAAATAGGAAAAAACTTGTATCGTGGCTGGCTACACTCTGTAAATGACAAATACCTTCATTTGCCAGTTTTGACAAGCAAACACCTCTCTGGGTGAGAAAATAGAAATCAACAAGAAATGAAAACAAGGCACACATTCATTAAAACATTAATCAAAATAAGGAGAAAGTCATGGGCAGAATAATAGTTTTGAGTTGCCATTGATGGGAGCACTCCAGATGTTACATTTTGTCTCTACATCTCCTGAACTACAGGCAATCCTTACTGAATTTGAATGAGTCTCAGACTGCTTGGTGTTATTAAGTTATCCACAGTAGCTCAATGGCTTATGAAGCAGCTAAGTTCTTTGAAATCAATGATAAACAAATAAAAGGTTTTGAATGACCTATAGAACTACAACCAAAGGAATGATTATGATTTATTAGCTACTTTCATTTGCTGACTTAGAAGTGTAGTTGCTTCAGGTGCACTTTTATCTGTAATCGTTACCTCCCATGCCACTTTTTCACATCTTCCAATTTAAGGATTATCTTAAATATTCTAACATAAAATAATCTTCCTTCAATTTAAACCTACTGGTTTGGATTGAGACCAAGCTGCTGAATTTAGCTCCCATGATTGAAATAAATGGGACAAGTTAGTCCTGATTTAAATCACTTGTCATTTATTGCACTATAAATGAGAACTGTAGTCTAAAATCTGAACTCCTGTATGCCTGAGTTTTGAACACTGGCTCCAAACTCAGGATAAACTACAGTGGTACCTTGGTTTAAGAACAGCTTAGTTTATGAACAACTTGGATTAAAAACGCTGCAAACCCGGAAGTAGGTGTTTTGGTTTGTGAACTTTGCCTTGGAATAAGAACATGTTTCGCTTCCTGTTGAGTATGTTCCATTTGTAAACTGAGTCCCCCGCTGCTGTGGTTTAAGAACGCTTTGGTTTAAGAACGGACTTCCGGAATGGATTACGTTCGTAAACCAAGGTACCACTGTACTAGTTTTTTGTTTTTGTTTTTACACAATCATAGAGAAAGGAAGGGCCCATTCAGGCCATGAAAAGGAACACTCGGGTGTATAGGTTGAAAAACAAGAGGGGAAAGTAAAAAAAAAAAAATGTGTGCGTTCCAAAGGTAAAGGTAAAGGGACCCCTGAGCATTAGGTCCAGTCATGACCAACTCTGGGGTTGCGGCGCTCATCTCGCTTTATTGGCCGAGGGAGCCGGTGTACAGCTTCCAGGTCATGTGGCCAGCATGACTAAGCCGCTTCTGGAGAACCAGAGCAGCACACGGAAACGCCGTTTACCTTCCTGCCAGAGCGGTACCTATTTATCTACTTGCACTTTGATGTGCTTTCGAACTGCTAGGTTGGCAAGATCAGGGACTGAGCAACGGGAGCTCACCCCATCGCGGGGATTCGAACCGCCGACCTTCTAAGCAGCAAGTCCTAGGCTCTGTGGTTTAACCCATAGCGCCACCCGCGTCTAGAGTCTTTTGTTACCACCTATGGCAAAAGGGCTGCCAACAGCTGCTCACATGGTAGCATCCAGTCCTGAAAATAGCTAATATGAACTGGAAAAAGATCACAATCCCACCTGGAGCAGCAGTGGTTGAAACTGTTAGCCTAGGGATGACGTAAATCACATTCCTGCAAAATGCTAGGTACTTTCTGAATAGTTAAGCATGCTTCACCTCCCAGTGTCTTCAGTAGTGCTCAAAAGGGATCGGTAGCTCTAAGAAGCTGAGGGAGCAAGCGAAACAGGTGCCATATATTGGACTCAAAGCATTTAAGCTGCACAGAATCCTTCTTCAAGCTGAGATAGTAAAGAGAATATGGTAATAATAATGAAATGAAATATAATATGATGTACCTGTATTGGTAGGAAGGTAATGCAGTTGCTAGGGTCGTGCATCCATTGGTGGACATTAAGAATTATGAAAAAGTTTTAATAAAATATATATATTTTGGGGGGGAGAACATAAGAAGGGCCTGCTAGATCACACCAGTGGCCCATCTAGTCCAGCATCTTGTTTTCACCAGATGCCCATGAGATACATGCAAGCAGCACATGAGCGCAAGAGCACTCCCCCCCCCCCCCGCAGTTTCCAGCAACTGGTATTTAGAAGCATTATTGCCTCAATCTGACTGGCTCAATCTGAATGGTGAGGCAATGGGAGAACCAACATGGTACCCACACTTGGTAGGGCAGACTGCCATTTTGATGCAAGAACACCCAGCATGTTTCATGCTTGAATCAAGATTTGAACCCTGGTCTCCCAGATCCTAGTCTGGCACTCTAATCACTATACCACACTGGCTCAATATAAATATAGTTATTATGTTGTGTGGTACTTTTGGATTTTCTTGGTGGTCACCCCTCCTCCTACCCCCCCAAAAAAGGAAGTAAGTAAGTAGCTGAACCTCAAAATCTCTAGTTTGGTGTACCAGTGATAGTTTTGTCATCCAGCACATCCAGTCCCCTATTCCTTTTGACTGGATGGATTCTTAATAGGTTCATAGACATTCCAGTCAGCTTGGGACCTAGAAAATTTGCTGCAGCTGCTGTGGTGATTTCTGACTCTTCAGTGAATTCAGTCAGAAGTGTTAAATCTTGAAAACTGTTTCAAAGCTTCAAATAGAACGTGGTTGAAATCCAAGTGTGAAGATTTTGTTCCAAACTAGGCACCTTATGGTGTTGAAAGTATCCTCTTATCTGTCCATTTGCTTCCTTTAAGCTTTCTATATCAAAACACATACTTTCAAAAAAATACAGATTTGGTTCTAGCACTATAGGGATGGGCGAACAAGTAATTACTGTTTTATAGGACATGTTCTGAAAGACAAGCAGTACCTGCAGCTTATCTTCTCAGCAAAGAAGAGTTTGGTTTCTTTATTTTAAGCAGGATCTCCCCATTTCCAAGCTCAACTCAAAGTACTGGTGATGACCTTGAATGCTCCAAATGATTTGGGGCCAGGCATACAGGGCTGCCCTCACCTGTATGCACCTGCCTTCAGCCTCCAAGGCCCTGCTTGTAGAATAGAAAAGACTTTCGTTTCTTGAGAGTCCTTCACTGCAGGGGCTTGGATTAGATGTCTCTTGCGGTTCCTTGTATGATTCTTCCTGTCCTCCAGTCCTTGAACAAGTTGCTACAGTGATTGGGATGGACTAGGAGGGGAAGAAATGGAGGCAGTGAGAGATTTCACTTTCTTGGGCTCCATAATCACTGCAGATGGTGACAGCAGTCACGAAATTAAAAGACGCCTGCTCCTTGGGAGAAAGGCGATGGCAAACCTAGACAGCATCTTAAAAAGCAGAGACACCACCTTGCCAACAAAGGTCCGTATAGTAAAAGCTATGGTTTTCCCAGTAGTGATGTATGGAAGTGAGAGCTGGACCATAAAGAAGGCTGATCGCCGAAGAATTGATGCTTTTGAATTATGGGGCTGGATGAGACTCTTGAGAGTCCCATGGACTGCAAGAAGATCAAACCTATCCATTCTGAAGGAAATCAGCCCTGAGTGCTCACTGGAAGGTCAGATCCTGAAGCTGAGGCTCCAATACTTTGGCCACCTCATGAGAAGACACCCTGGAAAAGACCCTGATGTTGGAAAAGATTGAGGGCACAAGGAGAAGGGGACGGCAGAGGATGAGATGGTTGGACAGTGTTCTTGAAGCTACCAACATGAGTTTGACCAAACTGTGGGAGGCCGTGGAAGACAGGAGTGCCTGGCATGCTCTGGTCCATGGGGTCACGAAGAGTCAGACTCGACTAAATGACTAAACAACAACAACAGGGGGTGAAAGAGGGAGGGAAATAAATATGTGAGGGCAAAAAGAAGGGCAAGAAAAGAGGCCCACTTTTCCAGCTGGAATCTCCACATGATGGTGCTCAAGGACTCTGTGAACTCTAGTGAGCTAAGCTTCCTTCGTTTTACCTGGGCAGCCGTATCAGGTGGCTGAATCTAGTTGCCATTTTGACACCCCACAATGTCCTGGAATGATACCATGACACTTGACAGCTGGGCCATACATTAAACAACAACAATAGCAACAGGGAGCCAAAGAGGGCCCTGCTGTAATCCAAGGTTGCTAGGTACTTAAAGGTAAAGGTAAAGGGAGCCCTGACCATTAGGTCCAGTCGTGACCGACTCTGGGGTTTCGGCACTCATCTCGCTTTATTGGCCGAGGGAGCCGGTATACAGCTTCCAGGTCATGTGGCCAGCATGACTAAGCCGCTTCTGGCAAACCAGAGCAGCGCACGGAAATGCCGTTTACCTTCCCGCTGGAGCAGTACCTATTTATCTACTTGGACTTGACGTGCTTTCGAACTGCTAGGTTGGCAGGAGACGGAACCAAGCAACGGGAGCTCACCCCGTCGCAGGGATTCGAACCACCGACCTTCTGATCAGCAAGTCCTAGGCTCTGTGGCTTAACCCACAGCGCCACCTGCGTCCCTGGTAGGTACTTACTCCACCCCTGATTTTGCCTGCCCTTAGACCAGCCTTCCATAACTTGATACCATCCAGATGTTTGGGACTACAATTTCCATTTGGCTCCTGTCCTGGTTGAGGCTGTTGGGAGTTGCAGTACAGACATATGAAGGGCACCAGGTTGGGGAAGTCTGTCTTGTAGGAGCTTCTAGATTAAGTATTCAATTTTATTTTTTAAAGACATTTCTGTCCTTCCTATCAATAAAATATCCACATAACATTATAGGGGAAAACAGCAGATGAAATCCAGAGCCAAACAGCTAGCCACTAAAACCTGATAAAAGAAATAAAAGAGATGAGCAAAAGCTAAAAATAAATTACCCACAGAAGAGCTTCACAGTACAAAGCTGAGAGGGTCACAAAAACTTCCCACAGCCCAAAGGCCTAAAAATAAGTCTTGAGGCTGCAGTGGAAGACCATTAGAAAGAGAGCAGGGGAGACTACAGGAACAAATAATTTGCAAGTGCCTTTGAAATTATTTCCATCAGGGCTTAAGAAGCCTATGCCAGAGCAGCTAATTGGTGCTCAAGGGGGGGGGGGGAGTATTCCCTGGGAGCCATTTTTCTGGTGAAAATAACATTGGGTATTGTATTGATTGTAAAACATAAAAGTAAAGGACCCCTGGATGGTTAAATCCAGCCAAAGGAAACTATGGGGTGTGGCACTCATCTCGTTTTCAGGCCGAGGGAGCCAGTGTTTGTCCACAGACAGCTTTCTAGCACATCTAGCCAATCTGTCTCTTCATGACCCCATGGACCAGAGCACACCAGGCACTCCTGTCTTCCACTGCCTCCCGCAGTTTGGTCAAACTCATGCTGGTAGCTTCGAGAACACGGTCCAACCATCTCGTCCTCTGTCGTCCCCTTCTTTCCCAGCATCAGGGTCTTTTCCAGAGAGTCTTCTCTTCTCATGAGGTGGCCAAAGTATTGGAGCCTCAGCTTCACGATCTGTCCTTCCAGTGAGCACTCAGGGCTGATTTCCTTAAGAATGGATCGGTTTGATCTTCTTGCAGTCCATGGGACTCTCAAGAATTTGAACTATAAAATGGTGGTTTTCTTGAGTCAAAATGAGAGTACCCCAAAACATTTTTATTTTACTTTTTTAGAAAAAAGAGCACTGTCTAAACCCATTATAATCACAGGCCTGGGGTGAGTCATTCTGTTTGGCCCTTAGGAGTCACAACTCTCTAGCCACACCCCCTATTTCCAGCCCACCCTGCCTGGCTGCGCACCCACCATTAGTGTCTTTGCCTATGTGGAAGCCATCATTGAACTCTGATGATGCCTCTTGCTTGCCTGGATGGAGAGGGGTGTGCATGTGTGTATGTAGAAACAAGCACCCTGTACGGGGTGGGTGGGGGATCACATTTGTTGCTCTGGCTACTTTTGCCTCTGGCCCCAACCCCATAGGTCTATGGCCCCCAAAAAGTTGCCCCACAAAAGAGTGCTGCCCTCGAGCTGAAAAATGGTTCTTTGCCCCTGCATTATAGGACTGACATTTCACCAGAGGCATCCTTGGCAGAGCACACAATGGCAACTCACTGAATATATCGATACAGATAATTTAACTAATTCCACTGAAGGATTTTTGTGTTTTTGTCTGCAGCAGCCTAACAGCATCCTACATTTCTCTCCCAAAATCCCATGTCTTTCTTTTCTCCTTGCATATGCAAGCATCATGGATTGTTTGTTTTACTGTTTAAAACTGAGCGGAACATTATTCATCCCACGCAGATCAATGCTGGACAGAAGCTAAGCTGCATGTAAAATGTCTCCTCGTCGTTAGGATTTTGTTCTTGTTGACAGCTTGAGACATCCTTTGCTGCTTACCTACACAAGAAGGGAGCAGAAACTGCCAATCAGTTGCTGTTACCCAGAGGAGGCAATGGAAGGCTGCTGTTAACAATGTATTATACCTCTTAATTGACTTCATTTTCAACTAGCTGAAGTTTCCAAGTAGTTTCACTGCAGTGATCCAAATGGAGCGGTACAAAGGAATGGATGATAGTTTCCAGTTCACTCTTCCCTAAGACAGTCGTAACCCACTTTGAGAACAGCGAATCAGTTCTTTTCAGTGGCCCTCAAGGGGGTCTGAGCATTCAGAAAAACAACTGCGACTCAAATGCACCAACTCTCTCTGCCACCTCTAACCAATTGAAATAACTGCTTCCATATCCACTACTGCAGGGGTCCCCAAACTAAGGCCCGCAGGCGGATAAGGCCCGAGGAACTCGTTTATCCGGCCTGCAGCGCCCCCTGCCACCTGCTGCTGCTGCCCGCTCTTACTAGCGCTGCGCTGTGCGACTGCCCACTTCCGGGTTGGAGGAGCACTGGAAATAGCTTGTGCGTGTGCGCAAGCGTTATTTGCGCATGCGCAAGCATTATTTCTGGTGCACATCTGCATCAGAGGAGGCCTGTGCACATGCGCACAAGCTATTTCCGGTGCTCCTCTGACCCGGAAGTGCACCAGAAATAGCGTGTGTGCACGTGTATGGGCACGCGCTCCCTCACCCTCTGGCCTGCCACGCTATCGGCACTGGATACATGGCCCCAGGCGCGGTAAGTTTGCTGACCCCTGCTCTACTGAGTCTACTCCAAGGGGGAGTAATTAAGCTTGGGAAAGCAGTGGTGGCAAAGCAGCTAGGGGTGATCAAACCAGTCCATTTAAGGTTCCCATTTTTCCATTGTTATGTTTAGTTTGCCACATCAGTTCACGGTTTGTCTGGTTTTAAAAAATGAAAATCCATTGGCATTTTAATGTGAGTTTTTCTTACACATTTTTGTATGCACTTTTGCTTAATATACACATCTTTGCAAAGCAACTTCCCCTAATATAAGGCATTTTATTTGTTTGGGTTTTTAAAAAAATATATATAGATATATATAATATATACATATACAATATCACATACAGATTGTTACAATAAAAAAGAATCACCACACCAGCCCTTTCCTTAAAGTAAGCAGCCCCAATATAGAAGAAAATTCCAAACAGCTGACTGTGGCAAGCTGCTAATTCTGTAGGCTCACCCTATCTGTACTTAAAAACAGGAAGAATAAAATTACAAGGTAATAAAATAATCCTAATAATCATAGAAAGCTTTTAAAAAATGAACGACATGAAATATATTTCACAGTGGAAGACAAGGTTCAGATTTCTACCAAACATAACAAATATTCATGAATGTTGCCAAATAAACTCATATTTAGAATGTGCCACCTATGAGATTTTTTGGTCATATAAATCACAAATAGCCTCCAAGCAGAAACAAAGTCAGAGGGCTCTGCATCACTCCTGTTGGCATGTATTTTTGAGTCAGTTTTTCATAAATGGCAATGGACATGGCTTTTTAAAATCATAGAGCAGTAGAATAGCAAGATGCATTCTTCCACTCCTGAGAGATCACTAGACAAGCAGCAACCAACAGATACAAAATTAATTGCTGAGAAGTGAAGTCAGCATTGGAACCATCAAAAATGTATAAGCTTAGCATCCACGGTGACCTGTTTGCCAACAATAATACCAATCTGCAGTGCTTTTTTATAGGAAAAATGGTGCTGGTACTCACCCAGAGACCTCCCCACTAAATAAAGACACATTTGACTCAAATTTTAGCAGATTTTAGGCCACAACTTCATTGATTACAGAAAAGTGAGTGGTTGCATAGGCTCTGGTTTGACTAGCTCCCTACACCCTTGCAGGTAGTGCTGACCCAGAGCTCTATCATAGGTCAGCCAAGGGTGAACACCTGAGGCAGGTGAAAAGCCCGGGAACAGACTCTGTTCACTCCCCCGGATGCTCCCCTGGACTCAGGCACGGGCACAACACCCTCTCAGGGGTTGACCAAACCAAGTTGAGTCCCTGGATTCCTTTAACGCAGCCTTTCTCAACCTGTGGGTCCCCAGATGTTGTTGAATTACAACTCCCATCACCCCTAGCTAGCAAGGCCAGAGCTCGGGGATGATGGGAGTTGTAGTCCAACAACATCTGGGGACCCACAGGTTGAGAACCGCTGCTTTTACGGAATACCCTTCACATAGGGATGGTGAGACCATTCTCCCATCCCTATCACATGAAACAGTGCCTATCCGCAACCTTACAGGTTGTGACGAATTGCTATGTGGCAGGCGAAACCCAAATGGCCACAGCCAATCAGCCAAGTGGGGAAAATTCCTGCTGTGCCCCTGTCCCAACGACAGACGACACACAATGGCATAGCGAGGTCAATCACAAAATGCCCTAAAATTAGGGAGAGGTGGGTGGGTGATCCGATGCACGAGCTGAAAGAGCAAGCTCTGGGACACATGCATGGTTTTATATAGGTTCCTCGATCCATTTAGACTGTGCCCCATTGGCCAGATTACACCCAGCAACGAGGGACCTACCAATCGGGTGTTGTGGCTATCCAATAGACCCACCCACAACCAGGAGGTCAGTCTCCAGGTCTCACTATTTTAGGGAAGACATGATTTACAGTAAGTGTCACACTTTTAACATTGGGGGGTGCCGATACTGCATACCCTTGAGTACCCCCAGAAAAAAGCACTGCCAATCTGTATTACCCCCTTCTTCCAGAACTTGTGTACATATTTACATTCCCACCACATATGCCAATATGTTCCTCGTAACTTACAACCCAGCTAGCATAAGGGGGAATCAGATCTTACAATAAGAGCTAGTGGGACTGGGGTTAAAAACCAATGGTGGAGGACCACCTTCAAAGAATTCTCCCTAATGTTAGCATACATGGACCTATAGGCCGAGTGAACCAAATCTTAAGTCACTGAGAATCTTTGAGTTCACCTATTGGGTTTGTCTTCCACACTGATTTAAAAGTAGTAAGGAGACAGAACTGGGATTGTGTGGTATATAACACAAGGAGTATAACAAGGAGTATATATCACAGAGACCCTGACTTCCTGGGTGCTGGCTATGGTTAGATATTCATAAGGGTTCAGGGCTACACCATGCACCACAGGATCTCTGAAGATGATGCTAATCTGGTGGATACAATGCCTGAATCTTTCCAAGTGTTCCAAAAGTTGTGATTCTAGAAGTGGCACATTATTTTCATAACAGCCTCACAGGCGATGCAGTACCACTTTGGAAAAAATAGTAAATTGTGGTTAATAAGGAAACGGGATTAAGGGTGTGGATGTGGAGACTAGGCTGGAGGTGGAGGGGTCTGCACAGGCAAATGGTGCCAAAGCAGAGGGACACCTTTTTGTCTCTTTTTCCTCCATGGCATAAAATAGCTTGGACTATGTACAATGGAATAATGAGGTGGGGAGAAGATGTGTCGAGACTGCCTGTGGCTTCCAGAGGCAAAACATTCCCCACTTCCCAAGGTGGTCTCCAAAATGGCTTCCAGTTTCTTATCCTGTGGTGTTTCTGTTTGAGTTATGTACTATTCATGGTCGAAAGCTTATTGCTTTTAAAAGGATGTTGTTTAGATTAGTAAGAGGCAGACACGGCTCTTGAGCTGAAGTACCCAGGATAAAAACAGCGCCTATACCAAAGCAGATCCAAGGACAGTTGTAGAATGCGTTGGGTAGGTTGCATAATGCTTCACTGTTATTGAGTGTTCTGATCTCATTGTCATACTTCCACTAAGGAGAGACTAGTGCTTGCCTTTCAAAACAGATCCAGATAGGAAGGCAGAGATGTACCAGGGGTTGGCTTGCAGCCCACAAAACCTGTCTTCAGAAAGTTGGCCATGTGCTTTGGCTGCAATCTGGAGAGCATGCGCCTTGCTGAGAGTAAGAAACTATTCTAGGTTTCAGGACTGCTGTATTTAATGACGTTCATAATAGTTTCAATCTCATGTTCTTCATTTACACTTCCAGTGAGCAGGGGAAACGTCAACTTCTCTGAAATGCAATGAATGTTTTTATTTCTACAAAATGAAATACAGCTTGGCATTAGATATAACATGAATCTCTTATAATTAACACTGTTGTGATTCATTACACATATTCTTGATTCACAGTATGCTCTCACTCCCTGGCGTACTTCACTCTTTGGTAGCAGTTGTTCTTTGCTGCTACGTTGAGTAACAATTTGGTTTTCTCACAGCCTGGGTGCTTGCAGGCACCTGATTCTTCTACCAATGACAACATTAAACAGGAAGTGACTCAAATCCATACCAAGTAAGAGGATCAGAGCTATCCATATGGAAATTGGCCAGTACCTATGTGAATTGTAGCTGTCCAGATCCCTGACTATCAGACTTGATACCTGCTAATTCCTCCATTTGAATATACCATTAGAAAGCCACATTGTCCATTAGTCATATGGCAATCTGCTGACTTAAAGAAGTCACATAAAAGAAGCCGTAAATCTATTTAGATTTGCTTATTGTTGTTATTTTAGATACACACCCAAACAAGACCTGTTAGACCAAAGAAAGCACAAAACAAAACTCTAATTCTAATTAGTCTAATTATTCTGACCATATTTGTGAAGCATTAATAGGAGGCCTTTTAAATTATGGTGCTGGAGGAGACTCTTGAGAGTCCCATGGACTGCAAGAAGATCAAACCACCCCAGAGGACAGGATCACACTTCAAAACGACCTTGACAGATTAGAGAACTGGGCCAAAACAAACAAGATGAATTTTAACAGGGAGAAATGTAAAGTATTGCACTTGGGCAAAAAAAATGAGATGCACAAATACAAGATGGGTGACACCTGGCTTGAGAGCAGTACATGGGAAAAGGATCTAGGAGTCTTGGTTGACCACAAACTTGACATGAGCCAACAGTGTGACGCGGCAGCTAAAAAAGCCAATGCAATTCTGGGCTGCATCAATAGGAGTATAGCATCTAGATCAAGGGAAGTAATAGTGCCACTGTATTCTGCTCTGGTCAGACCTCACCTGGAGTACTGTGTCCAGTTCTGGGCACCACAGTTCAAGAAGGACACTGACAAACTGGAACGTGTCCAGAGGAGGGCAACCAAAATGGTCAAAGGCCTGGAAACGATGCCTTATGAGGAACGGCTAAGGGAGCTGGGCATGTTTAGCCTGGAGAAGAGGAGGTTAAGGGGTGATATGATAGCCATGTTCAAATATATAAAAGGATGTCACATAGAGGAGGGAGAAAGGTTGTTTTCTGCTGCTCCAGAGAAGCGGACACGGAGCAATGGATCCAAACTACAAGAAAGAAGATTCCACCTAAACATTAGGAAGAACTTCCTGACAGTAAGAGCTGTTTGACAGTGGAATTTGCTGCCAAGGAGTGTGGTGGAGTCTCCTTCTTTGGAGGTCTTTAAGCAGAGGCTTGACAACCATATGTCAGGAGTGCTCTGATGGTGTTTCCTGCTTGGCAGGGGGTTGGACTCGATGGCCCTTGTGGTCTCTTCCAACTCTATGATTCTATGATTCTATGATTCATTCTTAAGGAAATCAGGCCTGAATGCTCACTGGAAGGACAGATCCTGAAGCTGAGGCTCCAATACTTTGGCCACCTCATGAGAAGAGAAGACTCCCTGGAAAAGACTCTGATGTTGGGAAAGATTGAGGGCACAAAGAGAAGGGGACGACAGAGGCTGGACAGTGTTCTTGAAGCTACCAGCATGAGTTTGACCAAACTGTGGGAGGCAGATACAACTAAACGACTAAACAACAACAACAATAGGAGGCCATCGTCTGAGAACTGATGCATACATTGGAGACAAAGGCCTCCTGGGAGTCTGGACTACAAATTTCATATTACAAGTGGAAGTAGTGGTTGCCTGGTTCAGTGCTCCCAAATACCAAATGGGAATTCAGGCAAACAGCACACCAGGGAGAAGGCTAAGCTACAACTTCCTTGACATACTCACCTTTTGTGGGAAGAGAGATTTGTTGGTATTTTTGCTTTGTTATATTGATTTAAAAGACTGAAAGAATTCCCTGGATGCCTAGATCCAAGTTTGGGACAAGTACTCTCTTGGTGAGAGAGCCCCAGCACGCATTTAAAATCTCAAAACATGCAGCAAAGTAAAGTGTGGAAATATAGGCTACTGGATCTTTAAAATTAGATATTTCCAAAGTTCTCCTCTCTTCCCTTCGCATAGAAAAAGAGAGCACGTTTGGTAAGTTAAAAATAGCTTACTTACAACTCTTCAAAAGTCAGATTCATGTGCTTTTCCAGACAGCAGCAAGCAAACTTGGACAGCTTAACTTAGTTTCAAAAAGTGGTACAGGCTGTTGGAATTCTGCCTGGGTCAGAGGAATGTGCCACAAGCAGGCACCGGCAGATATTCCTGTCGACCTCCCCGCGTCTCCCAACCTCTGCTGATAAGCAGGCGAGGTCCGGCGATTCTTCTCAGATGTATGAGAGGAACACACCGTTCTTCCTCTCTCCCCTTTGGTGTCCCCAGGGAGGGGAAAGAAGCAGACAGAAAACTATTTACATCATTTATTTCTGCCTCTTACATCAGTACAGAGAATCATGTCTGCACTCAACAACAGCAAGGAGAAAACCCCTCCCAAGTACATCCAGTACGGGTCATATGACACACACACACTGAGCTAACATCCGGTGCTCAGTACAGAATGGACTGCCCCTTTGTTCCCATGGCAACAGTCACAAACATCCTGTCTGGCTTTCCAGCCACAAGCAGCTGGCTGAGCTGCTAGAGCCTTTGCTTGCTGCAGCATTGGTGCTTTATGGTAACATACTCCCCCTAAAGTATCAATGTGTGCTGCGAGCAAAGCGTCATCCAGAGAAGAAAACAAACAGTTGTTATATTTATAACATTCCCCTGTTGTTTCAGTTCCACCCTTGGAACTACCCGCCACTGGTTTAACCAATGTACCTCTCTGGTTGTGTGACTTCGCATTTCCTCGGTTAACACCTCTCTGTTGTGCCTTTGTCTCTGACTCAGACACAGCTTCAATCTGTCCTTGGTCGTTTACAATAGCAACATATGCAAGGTTAGCAAACTCCTTTGAATACCTCTTGGGTGGTACACCCTTTGTTGCTCTCTCAGACCTACGTATGAGGTTCTGATCCTCTGTGCTCACTGGTTCAACCTTTGGACTCTGTTGAGAACCAGTAGCAATCAGTGGTTCTTCCTCCTCTTCTGAGGGTCTAGTCATTATGTGAGATTTCCTCTCAATGACTGTGACAACTGAGCTGTCTGAGCTATCGCTGTCATCATCAGTACTACTGAACTCAATAAGATCAAACTCATCATCATCATCATCATCGTTTCCTGTGGGAAATGTCTGTACTACCCGCTCTTGCTTTGGAGCACTCTCTAGGAACTTTGTGAGAATCACCTGACCAGATTCAGACAAAATTACTCTGTAGAGACCTTTTTCATAACCCACAAAAATGCCTCTGGCATTCTTTACTCCACCTGGAGCTTCTGTTCTCACATGAGACCCGAAAACCTTAAAATAGGCAACAGAAGGTTTTCTATTGAACAGCTTCTCAAAAGGAGAACATCCCAACTCTGTTGAGACTTTTCTCAGCCACACATGAAGATAGGACGCTAGCGATTCAGCCCAATATTCATGTGGCAAATGTGAACTCAGCAATTGCGCATGCATTCCCTTTTGCAATTCTTTGTTCACTTTTACACAGACCCCCCTGTTCCACGCTTCGGTCGAAACTGCCACTTTGTGGTCTATCCCTTTTCCATCCAGGAACTTCTGAAACTTCTGTAACAGAAAAACTTGTTTCTCATCTGTGAAAAGACAATCAATGTTAGCATCATGCATACTTTTAACCTTGTCACAAAACTCCTGAAACTTTTCTAAAGTTTCTTGTGGTTTCTCCATCATATAAACCCAAGAATAATTAGTGAAACAATCCACACACACAAGGTAATATCGTGCACCGCCTCTAGATGGTTCTAGAGGACCAATCACATCAGCATACACCCGCTGAAATGCTCTGTCGACCTTCTTCGTCTTGGTGCTCACACTGGTCATGCCTGCAAGAGAGATTTCGTTAGAAACAGAGGAATTACATTTCATGTAATCACTTTGATCAAAAGTCAACAAATACAGTCCATCTTTCTCTTTGGCAGTAAGAAACAGTTCTCCATCTTTGTAGATCTTGCAGCTTTTAGCATCATAGGACAGTTTCAGTCCTTTCTTTGCAATCTGCGACACGCTCAGCAGATTAAATCTCAGTTCTGGAACCAGGTAAACATCATTTATAGTCAAGTTCAGACTTTCAAGATACACAGTCCCAATTCCGGTTGCTTCCAACTCTTGACCGTTGGCCTGTTTCACAGTGAAGCTTTGCTTCTTCAACGTCGAAAACAGTCCTCTGTGCGGGCACATGTGAACCGTTGCGCCCGTGTCAATTATGAACGAGTTCCCAACATCTGGCGTGGTTCCTTTCGCCATCATAGCCTTTGCAGGTTTCACCTGGCACTTGGTACGGCTTTTGCCTGACGCCTGAGGCGTCGTAGAGCTGCTCTTTGCTCCTCTTGACTGGCGCGGCTTCTTACAGTTTCGCTGTAGATGCCCAGTCTGTCCACAATTGTAGCATCGGACAGCACTCAATGCTACACCATGCTCTCCAGTAGCATCAGCAGTGGGGAGATTTGAACTCTGTTCTACCCTCCCCCTGTCTTTTTCTTCCAGTGCAGCAAGTCTGTCGTGTTCATTCAGGACCACAGCACAAACTCTCTCCGCGGTCAGCTGCGCGGCCGGTAGGGAACCAAGCTGACTGGCAACAACCTTGTAGGTGCGGCTAAGGCTGTTTATCATCATGAAGCAAAACACTTCCTCCTGAAGACGAAAATTGCGTTCCACCATCTGTTGACGCAGAAACTTCATTTCTGTCAGGTGCGCTTGAACATCTCCATCAGGCGCAAGTCTCAGATTGGTCAATTTCTCAAAATACAGCAACGCTGAAGAACCAGCATCTCTCTGATGCGTTGTACGCAGCGTGTCCCATACCTCTTTCGCATTTTCTAAATGCTGAACATGCACCAACTGATCATCTGAGACACACAGAATTATAGCAGTCCTGGCCCTTACGTTCCGTGATTCCCAACCTCTGGTTGGTGCTGCAGGGATGGGGTTTTCAATTACATCAAAAAGCCTCTGATTCCGCAGCAGGGCCTTCATCTTTACAGACCAAGATGAATAATTGTCATTGGTCAGGGGAGGCGGGCAAGGCAAAGCTCCCCCTTTCTTGGCATCCATCTTGAAGCCAAGCCTCTCTCACAATGTCAAACAAACTGTAAAATCCAACAGTCGTTTTTTCCTTTCTCACGCAGCAAACTGCAAATTGTTTACGCTCTTTGCACCTGGCAGCTAAACTCAGGCTGCTATTGAAAAGTCCCTTCCAAGAGCTCGTAAACCTTGTAGCCAAAACATTCTCTCGTTTTGTTTCGCTTTCCCAGGCTCACACTCAGAGTCCAGCCCCTTTGCCAGTAACTTTCCAACTTTCCGTTACCTAGCAACAATGCATTTCATTGGGACTCCTTATCTACCACAAAAATTTGTGGAATGCAGGCTTCTTCTCCCGGAGCTTTTGTTTTCTTTGAAACGCAGCTCCGTGAACCAGGGAATTAATCTTCCTGCGTTCACACTTTTAGCCCGAAATGCAGCATACCTTGAGCTCCGTTGCTTGGAAAACACCTCTTCTTTCCACCAGCTGTCTGTGGAGCCTCTGGCATTTCTCAGACGCTTTTCTCTTCCTCCTTGGAGCTGAGGAGGACAATCCACCAGCCTCTCATGCAGATGTCCGATGAATCGCAACCATCCGAAGGCTGCCACTGTTGGAATTCTGCCTGGGTCAGAGGAATGTGCCACAAGCAGGCACCGGCAGATATTCCTGTCGACCTCCCCGCGTCTCCCAACCTCTGCTGATAAGCAGGCGAGGTCCGGCGATTCTTCTCAGATGTATGAGAGGAACACACCGTTCTTCCTCTCTCCCCTTTGGTGTCCCCAGGGAGGGGAAAGAAGCAGACAGAAAACTATTTACATCATTTATTTCTGCCTCTTACATCAGTACAGAGAATCATGTCTGCACTCAACAACAGCAAGGAGAAAACCCCTCCCAAGTACATCCAGTACGGGTCATATGACACACACACACTGAGCTAACATCCGGTGCTCAGTACAGAATGGACTGCCCCTTTGTTCCCATGGCAACAGTCACAAACATCCTGTCTGGCTTTCCAGCCACAAGCAGCTGGCTGAGCTGCTAGAGCCTTTGCTTGCTGCAGCATTGGTGCTTTATGGTAACACAGGCAAATCCCAATTTACATGGGGTTTACATTCCAAGGCAATGTGCATTTAAGTGAAACTGAGCATAACTGAGCCACCACTGAAAAAGCCTGCATACACCTTGTTCTGCCCCTGCTCTGTTTCACCTCTTTTTGTGATGTTTTCATGACATTTTCGAGTCACTGACAGGTTTGGCATAATGTGTACATGTGCCATCATGCACTTATCCGATGTGTCTAAACCAGTTGTTGCCTGTAAATGCTTCTAAATTAGGGAGGTTCTCCCGGACTGGAAATGGGGGGGGGGGATATATAATGTCCTATCTCCAAAAATGAAAGGGAGGTACAATTCCTGTCCATGAGAAAAGGAGACACTTGTAGGAGTGTGTGAGCTCACAGGGAACTCTTGATCATTGAATCAACACTGGGGCAATGGGACCAAATTTACATTGTTTATGCAACTGCCAAATCCACTTGGAGTTCAACTTTAACTAGCTGTAAAATATTTTCTGGGCCACAGTGTAGAACTTTTTATATTGATTCCCAAGAATGTTGAAGGTGGGTATCTTCTTCCAAGTGATGTTATGATCTGTAATTAACTTGCTCAAGAACAGAATGTCTGCTTCTAAAACAACGGATCTCTGTTTAGATTGCAATTAAGAACACCACACAGCTACGGTGAAAAAGAAAGGCACACAGACAGCTACTGTAATTGTTACAGATTACTCTAATTATAGTGTGCAAAAATAACTTTCTCAGCCCTCCCCCCTTCCCAATATCTCCTTCTCGCTTCCCTATTCTCCATGGGAAATATGTTTTACTTTACTTTTTGCTGAGGAGCGCTAAAAATATTTTGGAGGAAGAGGGGAAAAAAATAGAAAAAATGTTTTTGCATTTGTGAATTCCAGGTGATTTTCTTAGCACGTAGTTGTCAAGCAAACTTAAGGTGTTCTGGTGTGAAGGGCTGCCTTGGTCGGATTGGCTGAGGACTTCATAACCACTATAAATCGTGTCCTCCCTAAAAGAGGGCACGTGTTGCGGTGAGACCTGGAGACTGACCACCTGTGTTGTGGGTGGATAAGATTGGATAGCCACAACACCCGATTGGTAGGTCCCTCGATGTTGGGTTCAATCTGGCCAATGGGGCACAGTCTAAATGGATCGAGGGACCTATATGTACCCATGCAAGTGACCCAGAGCTTCTCTTTCGGCTCGTGCATTCAGAACACCCGCCCACCTCTCCCTAATTTTAGGGCATTTTGTGATTGACCTTGCTATGCCATCATGTGTCGTCTGTCATTGGGACAGGGGCACGGCAGGAATTTCCCCACTTGGCTGATTGGCTGTGGCCATTTGGGTTTTGCCTGCTGCATAGCAAATCATCACAACTTGTAAGGTTGTGGATAGGCACTGGTTCATGTGATAGGGATGGGAGAACGGTCTTGCCATCCCTATGTGAAGGGTATTCCGTTAAAGGAATCCAGGGACTCAACTGGTTTGGTCAACACCCAAGAGGGGGTTGTACCTGTGCCTGAGTCCAGGGGGGCACCTGGGAGGTGAACATAGTCTGTTCCTGGCTTTTCGGCTACCTAGGTATTCACCCTTGGCTGACATATGCTGGTGCCCTGGGTCAGCGCTGCCTGCAAGGGTGCAGGGAGCTAGTCAAACCAGAGCCTATGCAACCACTCACCTACTGCAATCAATAAAGTTGTGGCCTAAATTCTGCCAAAAACCAAAACTATAATTTGAGTCTAGTGTGACTTTATTTAGGGGGGAGATCTCTGGGTCTGAACACGCAACAAGCCAGCTGTCTTAAAACATCCCTGATCCAACACATGTTGCAGGCAATACTTTGATCTGATGTTTGCTATAAGATAGATGAGCAGTGATCTGGTGGTGATGGAAGTGAAAAGATCACTCCCAAATAAAGTTCGTATTGCTTGTAGGAGGTTAGGAAGGTGAAAAGGTGGGGTTAGTAGTTGCATGGGGTGCAGAGGGGAAGCTTTAGGAGTTAATGTACATTTCCGAGTGTTGGTTCTGACCTTTAAAACCCTAAACGGCCTCAGTCCAGTATACCTGAAGGAGCATCTCCACCCCCATCGTTCTGCCCGGACACTGAGGTCCAGCGCCGAGGGCCTTCTGGCAGTTCCCTCGCTGCAAGAAGCCAAGCTACAGAGAACCAGGCAGAGGGCCTTCTTGGTAGTGGCACCCACCCTGTGGAACACCCTCTCACCAGATGTCAAAGAGAAAAACAACTACCAGACTTTTAGAAGACATCTGAAGGCAGCCCTCTTTAGGGAAGCTTTTAATGTTTGACGGACTATTGTATTTTAATATTTTGTTGGAAGCCACCCAGAGTGGCTGGGAAGCCTAGCCAGATGGGCGGGGTACAAATAAATTATTATTATTATTATTATTATTTGGGGGGAGCGGAGGGGATTGGTGAGCAATGCTCAAGCCACAGGAAGAAGTTAGCTATACAACTACTGTGACAGTTCATTCACTTCTGGAACCATCCAGTTATTTACACGGTACTTGAAACATAGCACTATTTGCTATGTTATCTTTGAAGGGGATATGTGAAATCCCCATACATATGCTCATGGGCTGTAGCTCACCATAACTTCCTAATGTATGTTACACACAACTGCGGATTTGGAGATGTGAGTCTCCCCTTCATGCTCTGCATATTTGCCATGGCAAACACCAATTGAGAATAGCATTGGCAGCTATGCTTGAACTATCTGTTGATGCCATTAATATTTTTGGCCACATTCAGCTTGCTGAATAGCATTAACATTCCTACTAATCTCAAGTAGTATTCTTTCATCCTTCCACATACCAGACTGGGAGACCTCCTGGGAATATATGTGGTGCTGCAAGACATGGTTCAGTTTATGATTCAGAATGTGGCATCCCTCCCTCTGAGTTGGTGTTACATTAGGGGACACAGCTGTTAGAAATGATATCTTGATTTGAAGTACATAGAGTCACAAAGGATTCAAGTGCATGCCCCCTCAATTCTTTTTTTCCCTTTCTTTTTAAAACTGATGTTTTAATGCAACTGTGTTCTAGGTCAATTACTTAATATTCAAAGTACCGCATAGCAAGTTAGCAAACAAGTCCTTGTTTTTGTTCATTTGTAGCTAGGAAAATGTCCGTCAGTTTGATGAACTGTATTAAGCAGGTTGTTGGTCCCAGGAGAGAAGGAGGAACCTCTGGGAATTCTTGATGCTGGTGGTGATGAGGGATATATGAAGGCATCCTCTTCCATTCTGTATTCATCACGTGCAGTTTCTATTCTGCTGCAGTTCATATTCTGCCCCAAACTACCACTGTGGTGAAATTACATAAATATCTAAGTTGCATTTTCTTTATGTTATCCTACCCCATTCATTTCAGTGCAAAGCAAATGGGAGGAGGCATAACGTAATCAGTTGTGTATTGTCTGCAGACTGAAAGCAACAACAACAGCAAATATGGATTGTTTTCACTGGATTGATTTATGTTCAGGGTGTGGGATGAAAAGTGAATACTGGCAATTTCCACTCTCAATTCTGTTTTCTTCAGAATTCTCCGACAATGTTATAGCTGTCAGGTAGCCTACAGATGGCAAAGGCAATTCTCGGAGGTGATCATATTGCAGAGTCAGTCCCAGGAAAAGAAAAAACCAAAGCAAAGGCAACAGTCTTCACTGAATAAAACCCTGTGAGCTCCAGGCAACCAAGCAAAAGCAAAAAGCAGGACTCCCACCATCAATAAGATGGTAAGGTAAAAGGTAAAGAACCCCAGGATGATTAAGTCCAGTCAAAGGCGACTGTGGGGTTGTGGCGCTCATCTCACTTTCAGGCCAAGGGAGCCGGCGTTTGTCCACAGACAGCTTTCCGGTTCATGTGGGCAGCATGACTAAACCACTTCTGGCGCAACCATTCTGGCTCCTCAGGTTGGGTCAGCCAACAGGGAAGCAGGTCATTCAGGGAGACTGATGTGCTTCTGGGAAGTAAGGTTGAATGGAGAGCAAGACAAATAATAGCAGTTTAGAGCAGGGGTCTGCAAGGTTTACCTTGCCTGGGCTGGTTCACTCCAGCAGAGATCCTCTGTGGACTGGATCGCGTGCATGCGTGCCTGTGCCCGTGATTTCCGGCATCTGTGTCTGCGCAGGTGCAATTTTCTGCATCTGCCCAGATGCGATTTCTGGTGCCTCGGATTTCTGGTTCGGGGGTGGCTCGTGGGCTGGTTAAACAACCCCACTGCTAGTTCAGAGTCTCACCACCTACGAGGGCTGAAACATGTGATGCAAAGCTTGCCTGGAATTCCCAGGATCCTTGTTGAATTGTCCCAGTTCCTAGTCATACTGAATTTGGTCAACAATCAAATAATCAAATCAAAGGCCTTGTTTGTGGGTGCATCCTGTAAGCATCTTGTTGGCCGTGGTAAGAATAAGGTGGATCTTTAGCACGATCGAGCAGGGCTTTTCTTATTAGTTTGAAGTGCTAGAACAAGCACAGTCAGAACATGTACTGTGGTACCTCAGGTTACATACGCTTCAGGTTACACACTCCGCTAACCCAGAAATAGTGCTTCAGGTTAAGAACTTTGCTTCAGGATAAGAACATAAATTGGGCTCCTGCGGCGTGGCAGCGGCAGGGGGCCCCATTAGCTAAAGTGCTGCTTCAGGTTAAGAACAGTTTCAGGTTAAGAACGGACCTCCGGAACAAATTAAGTACTTAACCTGAGGTACCACTGTATTAGCATTGCAAAGTTGGATCAATGTTATGGTAACTGTGAAAGGAGTTGGTGGCATAAGGTGTTTAGTCAGCCAGGACAGGATTAGTGGTGCTTTGGTGTCTACTGCATTGCAAGGGGTGATTAGGACAACTATGCTCAGCCGGAGATTCTGAGATCATGGCAGTCATATTGTGGATTTATGAGCTTGCATGGACTCCAGCTGATTTTCAATCTTCTCCTATGGCTAATACTTTATTAGCAGTGTAAATTTGCATATTGAGTAGATTGAAAGGGGTGAAGAAGGAGAAAGGGCTGAAATCTGATACCAATCACATACCATATTTCTCTGACCTTCAGGCACTCTTTCCGAAGATGTCAACCTACCCTGTCAGCATATACGTTCCCAGTGAATTATGTTTCAATCACATATCTGTCTCAACTTAATATTTAAAGGCAATCACTCTGTAAGTGAAGGTTATAAGAGCATACATGAAAGAGAATGCTGATGCAGAAATAAGAACTGCGAAGGAGTAAAAATAAATAAAAAAGAGTTCATGTCTGTTAAGTAAATGGGCAACGATTGGAATGGGTTCCAGCAGTTGAAGTACGAATAGATTTTGAAAAATTAAGGAAACTTGAACAAACTTAATTTCTGAAAGCAATCAGACTTTAAAATTTCATTATTTGGGCCAGTCTATATTCTGCACCTATTTCAGTTTTATAACACATGGCTTCCCCTAAAAAACAAACATGCAAACAACCTCTGGGAACTGCTGTTTAGGCTGTGTGTTAAATCAGAGCAAGAATGCCTTCTCCAAAGTTTAGGAGGGAGCTTACAATGTGGTGGCAATGGCCATAACTTTTCTTTCATTCACTGGTGGCTGCTATTCTTCTTGAATTCCCCTTGAAACAATGTGATTTAGAGCATTGTTCTGAGGTATTCTTAGGGGAAATGGTGCCTGTTTTGAGGATTTTCTGCTCTTGCTTGTGCTGGTGGCCCACCCAAAATGGTCACTGTTTTCAGTTGGTTCAACAAAGTTTACAAATAGCACCAGGTCTAGAGTTGCCACCCCTCTGTCAAGGGCCCAGTCATCTAGAGTATCTAGAAATTTACCTCTTTATCATGTTCCAGCCATGGTTGGCATGTTCCAACTATGACTTGAACATGCCTGAAGGTAATTTCCGCCCTCCCTTCCCAACAGGTGGGTGGGGTTTGTGACACCGAGTGGGGCTTACCTGGTCGGGTGCCTCCCACCTGCGTTAGGGTGGCCATCGTCCCACCCCTGGCCTGGGAGGACAGTGGACGGGCGGCTGGGGTGGGGCAAGGGCCAAGGGGAAAGAGGCCGACCCCTTCAGCCAAACCTCACTTTGTTTCCTCCTCTTCCACATCCCACCATCAGAGTGGATAAGGCTGGGCTAGTCAAGGCTGATAATAATAATAATAATAATAATAATTTTTATTTATATCCCGCCCTCCCCAGCCGAAGCCGGGCTCAGGGCAGCTAACAACAATAAAACAGTACAAAAGTATAGCATAAACAACACTCTAAAATCATTCATTATAAAATTAATTAATTCAAGCCATTGGCAACCATCGGGCCAGAGCTCCGCGAAGATTGCCGAGGGAGGGAGTTCAGGCTGTGCCCTGGCCAAAGGCCTGGTGGAACAGCTCTGTCTTGCAGGCCCTGCGGAAAGATGTCAAGTCCCACAGGGCCCTGGTCTCTTGTGACAGAGTGTTCCACCAGATCGGAGCCACAGCCAAAAAAGCCCTGGCTCTAGTTGAGGCCAGCCTAACTTCTCTGTGGCCTGGGACCTTCAAGATGTTTTTATTTGAAGACCGTAAGTTTTTCTGTGGGGCATACCAGGAGAGGCAGTCCCGTAGGTACGAGGGTCCTAGGCCGTATAGGGCTTTAAAGGTTAAAACCAGCACCTTAAACCTGATCCTGTACTCCACCGGGAGCCAGTGCAGCTGGTATAGCACCTGGTGAATGTGATCTCACAGCGAAGACCTCGTAAGGAGTCTCGCTGCAGCATTCTGCACCCGCTGGAGTTTCTGGGTCAGTCTCAAGGGCAGCCCCACATAGAGCGAGTTACAATAATCCAGTCTGGAGGTGACCGTCGCGTGGATCACAGTGGCTAGGTCAGGGCGAGAGAGGTAAGGAGCCAACTGCCTAGCTTGGCGGAGATGAAAAAATGCCGCCTTTGTTATAGCTGCAATCTGTGCCTCCATGGAAAGGGAGGTGTCGAAGATTACACCCAAACTCTTAACGGACGGTGCTGGCACTAATTGCGCCCCGCAAGAGATGGTAGTTGCCCCCCCAATCCCATATCGCCCCGTCCCAGCCACAGGACTTCTGTCTTCGAAGGATTTAGCTTCAACCGGCTCCCACGTAACCATCCAGCCACAGCTTCCAAACATCTGGTCAGTGTGTCTGGGGCCGAGTCAGGATGGCCATCCATCAACAGATAGAGTAGGGTGTCATCGGCATACTGATGGCAACCCAGCCCAAAACTCCGGACAAGCTGGGCGAGGGGGTGCATAAAGATGTTAAAAAGCATCGGGGAGAGTATCGCACCCTGAGGCACTCCACACACCAAGGAGTGGCGCGATGACAATTCCCCCCCAAGCGCCACCCTCTGTCCCCGACCAGAGAGAAACGAGCGCAGCCATTGAAGGACTGTGCCCTGGATCCCCACGTCGGCAAGGCAGTGGTCCAGAAGTTCGTGATCGACCATGTCGAAAGCTGCTGACAGATCTAGAACAATCAGCAGCCCCGACCCGCCTCGATCCAGCTGTCTACGAAGATCATCTGTTAGGGCAACCAGAGCCGTCTCAGTCCCATGACCAGCGCGGAAGCCGGACTGGAATGGATCCAGAGCCGATGTTTCATCCAGAAAACCACCAAGCTGTTCAGCAACCACTCTCTCAATCACCTTACCCAGGAACGGAAGATTCGAAACCGGGCGGTAATTGGATAGATCTAAAGGATTTAATGATGTTTTCTTTAAGAGCGGGCGCACCACTGCCTCCTTCAGTTCCCCTGGGAATGTCCCCGTGCCAAGGGACAAATTGATGATATCCCCCAGGAGGGCCCGCACCTCGTCTGGACACGCTCTAATCAGCCAAGACGGGCACGGGTCAAGAGGACAGGTGGTGGGCTTTCCAGCTCGGAGGAGTCTGTCCACATCGGCTGGGGATATCCGGTCGAAGTGGTCCAATACTGGACCCGAGGACAGTCGAGGGGCCTCCAGTTCCTTTATTGTATCCAAATTGGCAGGGAGGTCATGGCGGAGCAACAAGACCTTCTCCGCAAAAAAGCTCGCAAATGCCTCACAGCTGTGTGTCAAATTGTTGTTTAAATTTGGCTGTCCCTCAAGGGACGTTAAAGACCTGATTATACTAAATAATTGCGCTGGGCGAGAGCTAGCGGATGCAATGGAGGCAGAGAAGTATGACTTCTTAGCAGCCTTCACCGCCATCTCGTAGGTTTTCATAAAAGCCCTATAAGATGTTCTTGAGGCTCCGTCACAGGCACCCCGCCATACTCGCTCTAGCCGTCTGAGGTCCCGCTTCATTTTCCGGAGCTCCTCGGTAAACCAGGGAGCCCGGTTTCTGCGGGGTCGCAGAGGGCGCTTAGGTGCGATCTCATCGATGGCTGCCAGGAGCTAGGTATTCCAGCCCTCAACAAGCTCAGTCAATGAGTTGCCAGTGGGAGCAAGGTCCCTCAAGGCTTGGCGGAATCTATCAGGGTCCATCAGCCTCTGCGGGCGAGCCCAAATTGGCTCGCCACCTAAGCAGGGTGGGGGTGGAAAGTCAATCCTGGCTTTCAGAGCGTAGTGATCAGACCATGGCACCTTCATCGAAGGAGACATGATCACATCTATACCTACGCCAAAGATCAAATCCAGCGTGTGGCCTGCTTGATGTGTGGGGCCCGAAACAAACTGGGAGAGCCCTAGTGTCGCCATGGAAGACACCAGGTCCAGAGCCTGGGAGGAGGGAGTGGCATCAGCATGGATGTTAAAGTCCCCCAATACCAATAGGTTAGGGAACTCCAAGGCCCAGCCGGCCACCGCCTCCAATAGGCCTGACAGGGTGGCTGCTGGTGCGCTAGGTGGCTGGTACACCAGCTGGACAGCCAAGCTCTCCTCGGAGCCCCACACTAGGCCAACACATTCAATGCCGGGGATCGGTGGCGATGGTAGAGCCCTGAAAGGACAATCTTCCCGGATTAATAATGCCACCCCTCCCCCCCGGCCCACAGTCTGCGACTGGTGGAGGACGGAGAAACCCGGGGGCGCCATCTCTCATTTGACCCCCCCTCCCGGGTAATGACCTCTGGCTGCACGACTTGCTCCAAGGCCTAAAAGACTGGGTGGACAGCAGGGCCTGACACAGAGCATGGGTGCTTGTTCCTCAGCTGTGGGTGGTTTCTTGGCGGCGAGACCCTTTGGGCCTCGGGTGGCGGTTTTTAGGCCTTGGCAAGCTATCTTTGAGTGGGGATGAAGCATTTCATGCAGCCCCCCACGCAGCGACGTTTGCAGGGCCTGTTAAAGGGTTTATTGTGGGAGTCCCTGGCCCTAGAGCAGCGGCATGTAGGTCAAACTCCCAGCTGAGGTAAAGTGGGAGGGCATGCTGTGTAAGTTCATGCTTTACAGTCTCCTCCCACTGCACCTCATTGCCCTGCACATCCTCAGTTCCAGTCGGGCTGAGAGGGTTACATGTCAAGGCCTATACCAAGTTTCCCACATCTGAAGTTCAATAAAGTTGTGGACAATTTGAACCCATACTTTGGACTCTTGGCTTATTCTTGGGGGGTGGGTAGGCTCCATGGACAGGGTTCAGCGCGTGTGCTTGCAATTGTGAAGTCACCTATTACTACAGCATTTTCTCTTTTGGATGCCTCCTTTATTTCATTCTGTACCTCAGGAACGCCCTGAGCATTTTGGCCAGGGGGATGGTAACGTGCCCCCAGTACTAAATTACATTTCTGGGTATTACCCCCTAGAATTGTTCTGTGGACTAACACAATACTGTGGAGAACACTTAGTGAGTCATTTCAAGGCTGGCCAACCAGGTGGTACGGTGGCAGAGTTAGGTATTAGGTAAACAGAGCAAACATCCCACCTTGATGCTAACGAAACCAGCTGGAATTCTGTAAATTCACTTATAAATGCCACTCTGCTCTGACTAGTCTTGTCAATACTTAGAAACTTGCTTAACAAATGCAATTCCTGAAGAAGAAAATCTGAATATGTGTGTGTGTGGCAAAAAGAATTACAGGCAGGCTTTAAACTTACTAAATACAGCTTGCAGCTTGTTCTAAATGATTTACAACTTTCTTCCCCAACCTTCTTAGCCCCCCCCCCCTTGCTAAAATTATTTCTGAGACAAAGGACAAAGAGAGGAATATTTCAGAATTTTATAATATTTTGCATAAAAATATGCAAAACTTTTGTATGTTCCCTGCCAACAATCTGGCTGCAGCTCTTTGAACCTGTGGCCCTCCAGGTATTATTGGATTACAACACCCACCAACCCCAGCTAGTATGGTTAGTGATTAGGGATGATGGGCACTGCAGTGCAAAAACTTACGAAAAGCAACAGTTTCCCAATTCCATGTGCAGAAAAAGTAATGAAGTCAGAGAGAAATGAAATACAAAAGTGCTAAGTATTGTAATTTTGTTAAAATTTAAAATTCATGTCAACTCAACAGATAGAACGCTGACATGTTTTAATCTAATTGTAATTCTAATGTTTTAATCTAATTCTAATTCTAATTCTAATTTGTTGTTGGTTGTAGTTTTTTAAAAATAATTTTAGCTATAATTTTATTTCTTCTTTTTATAAACCACTTTGAGGTTTTTCTGATCAAGCAGTATATAATTCTTGCAAAATAAAAATAATTTCAATGACAGTTCCCAGAGCAGTGTTGATTTTACTATATGTTATGTACTGAAGTTCTCACCCTGGGCCAGCAGGGGGATACTCTAGATAGTTTTTCACTCAGGTCCACATATGCAAATAAGGGATTGAAAGTGATGTTCAATGATTGGATAGTTACAGAAAGTGGTTACTGTTGCGTTGTAGTGGAGCTCTATATAAGTAGGCTGCCTGAACCCTTCAGTTCAGTTCTGTTCTGGCCTGTGAATAAACAAGAGCTGTTTGAAGAATCGCTGTGTCGTCTGATATGTTCACTCACAACTTAACACTATATCAGCTAATATAAAATATATATTTAAAGCATTTAGGTTAAAATGTTTAGTAAAGGGATAAAATTCACCATACTGTATATGCACAGGCATGTATACATAGATTAACATATATATTTTTAGAAAACTAATAATGAAGGAGTTCATAGTATACAATTAATGAGCCACAAGGTCCTAAAAGGTCTTTAATAACATCCTTTGTTATGAACGTTCACTTAGAATAAAAGATTCTATTCCATTAAAAAAAAAATCTATTCCCGCCTGTGTTAAATTCTAAATGGAGCTAGAAATAAATAATGGATTTGGTCTGATGGCAGTGACTACAAAATGCAGTGCATTGCTAATGTTTTATTAATACTGATATTTGCAGGAGCTCTGCACTCATTCTTGAACTTACATAATAATTGTTTATACCACAATTCAGGGTTGTGTTTTAAAGTTATAGGTTTTTCAGCCTAGGGCAAGCTGTATAAAATGTTTCAGTTGGGCAATAGAACAAATTTTGTTTGAGGAAACTCCTTTAGTACCTATGTTACTACCAGTACGACATAGCACTGATATATCACATTACAGTAGTTTGTTAGTCACTGTGCAAAACACAAAAGTTATACAATCTCTGATCTGGGGACCTATTTATTTTAAAATATGTGCTTGCCTTTCAAAAACACACAAACACACACCCCTACCTGCAACAGAAAACATAAACAGTGGTAAGGTTGCGATCCTATAGCATCTGGGAGGATGCCCTGTGAACCACAAGATACATCAACTCATCCTCCTTGCTGCCACAGAAACACCCATAGCATTGGCTCCTACCAACATTGGAGCTAAAAAGGGGGGACTATTTGGAGATGGTTGAGGATGTGTCAAGGGAGAACTGGGAAGGCGCTTGAATCCAAAGGTCCAGAGCATTTTCAGCCACCTGACATGCCAGCAAATTTCCCTTCTGTTATTTCCAACTTTACTTCCCTGGGGCTGGTCAATTAAGGTAAATAGGACACTGCCTCACTGTCCCCCTGCCGCCTGTCAAATTTGCCCTCTATATGAGGGAAGATAAAGGTACCCTAACCGTGATTTATATTAAATCCAAGTTGTTTTAGACTTTGTCAGAAGTTGGTACAGCATATCCTTATACAAGCTTTCATTCTTTTTAACAATTAAGTTTTGCACAATCCTTTTATAAAATCTTACATATCTCCCATTTGAGAGGGCACCATAAATAATAACGTCCTCATCTTGAAACTGATGCCTTCCCCCACCCTCAACATCCCGCTCTTATTTTTCAGCTCATCTAAATCAACTCGCTGAATATTCTCTGGAAAATATCCATTTTAACTATTTTTCTCTCAGTCTCCCTCTGAGTAATCAGTGGATAAAGGAACATTTCTGTTAATTCAGGTGGTACAACAATATTTTTGGAGATAGCCAAGCAAGATTATTTGAAAGACAACAAAAACCTTCCCTCTTGCAATTTTCTGTTTCTTCTCTTGCTCTTGCTCTCTTTTTCTTCTTTGCAGGAAATGGTGTGATCTTTAAAAAACAGCGAAGCAAAGTTAGAGAATTATTTATTCTGTGTGCAGCTGTATTATAGTCTCATTAAGATACACATTTTTATAGAACGTGCAGTGATGGAAAACAAAACAAAATAATAAAACACAACAGGGCATGTTTTAGTGGCTCATTACGTCGACCGTGGGTAGGTAAAAACATGAAGTCTTGGTGCATTAGATGTGTTTAATCTTTCACCAATGGTTACCTGTTGTGTTTTGATGCAATTTCTTGATTCCCTGTATGTTTTTTTTTCTAATTAACTAGGTGCTATCAAATATATCTGTACCAGAGGAGAACTTCATAGTCTGATATTGTAGCTCCAGTTACCTTTTCAGCCCTCCTTCTAGACATTAGTTAATTAATCTGTTTGGTACACATCTTGCCTGCCCTTCACCCTAGGGTCTTAAGTTGGGATATAGTTGGTCAAAAAAAAAAGGTAAAATAACTGAAGTTTTATTGGAAAGTAAACAAAATAATTGAACGCGGGTGGCACTGTGGGTTAAACCACAGAGCCTAGGACTTGTCGATCAGAAGGTCGGCGGTTTGAATCCCCGCGACAGGGTGAGCTCCCATTGCTCGGTCCCTGCTCCTGCCAACCTAGCAGTTTGAAAGCATGTCAAAGTGCAAGTAAATAAATAGGTACCGCTCTGGCGGGAAGGTAAGCGGCATTTTCGTGCGCTGCTCTGGTTCGCCAGAAGCGACTTAGTCATGCTGGCCACATGACCCGGAAGCTGTACACTGGCTCCCTCAGCCAATAAAGCGAGATGAGCGCCACAACCCCAGAGTCAGTCACAACTGGATCTAATGGTCAGGGGTCCCTTTACCTTAAACAAAATAATTGAACAATAGCTGTTTCTGTAACAACACCTGAGTTCCATTTCTCTGCAGGAGGCAGGAGCAACCAGATCTAACAAAATCCATTCTACCCAATGCCCTGGGCAAAGAGGTGTTTCTTGACCTGCCAATGGAAAATGTGCAGTGGTGCCAGACACACCTCTGGTAGGAGGGAGTTCCACAGTTTTCTTCTGAATGTAATGTGGGCCAACCCAAAGGATTATACTAAGTTTTCTCACAACCATTGAGCCAAATGCAATCACACCCTTGGGGAAGATTAATATGAGTTGTCAACCGCCACGTGTTAGGGCAGGCATGGCCAAACTTGGCCCTCCAGAGGTTTTGGGACTACAACTCCCATCATCCCTAACTAACAGGACCGGTGGTCAGGGATGATGGGAATTGTAGTCCCAAAACATCTGGAGGGCCAAGTTTGGCCATGCATGTGTTAGGGCTAAGACATCAGTATATGACCTAAAATGAAAGGAGGTCTGCCAAAGCACCTTTAGTTGGCAATGTTTTGGTCCCTGGATCTTTCAGAATCACTACTGTGTTAGCGGTTGAACATTTTCTCAGCTCCTCAATCCAGCCATTTACCAGTCCTTAATAGAGGGGAGTTAGAAAAGAGCCTGCTCCCCTGAAGTGATGGTCCATATAGAGAGAGATGTTTTGTAAGGCCAAAACAACATGTGATTGTCATCAAAAATAGCCCTGTGATTTGTCCTCTTCCATCTTCAATATTCATTCATTCAAGGCCAGGTTACAAGAACAAGATATACCGTTATAATTAGTAATTTGTATTACAGTGGTACCTCGGGTTTCATACGCTTCAAGTTACATACGCTTCAGGTTACAGACTCCACTAACCCAGAAATAGTACCTCGGGTTAAGAACTTTGCTTCAGGATGAGAACAGAAATCGTGCTCTGGCAGTGCAGCGGCAGCAGGAGGCCCCATTAGCTAAAGTGGTGCTTCAGGTTAAGAACAGTTTCAGGTTAAGAACAGACCCCCAGAACAAATTAAGTACGTAACCAGAGGTACCACTATATTTAGTAATACAAAATGTCCAAATCCAGCTCATCTTTTGCCAGCAGGACAGAATAGGGATCATAGGCACTCTTGCACTCCTCCATCTTTTCCCCAGTTTTAATTTTTAATTTTAAATTAAAGATAAATAACTGGGATTAAGCTACACCAGCTCCTCATCTGGTGTAGTTCAAATCCACATGGAAGGTGAGCATCCATCCTTTGGACCCAAGTCTTCCCTTTGGTCTGCTGTTGCATGTCAGCAACACTTCCCTACCCCAGCATGGTCCTACAGAGGTCTGCTTGCTGGTAAGACCAGGAATATAGAAGTTGCTGCTGCAGCAGCAGTGAGGGGCTATCCAACATTGGCCTACTTGAGTTCAGAACCCTCAGAGAGGGAGATCCAATGTGTCTTATGGCCCCCAGAAAGTCCTGCCATTACTACTTTGAATCCAGAGGCACATTTAACTTACCTACTCTAAGCAGCAGCAGCAGCAGCAAAGGGAGAAGCAGTCTGGACCCAGGAAGAGAATGAGTAGTGCACTTTTAACATCTATTTATTGCTTTCTCTGCCTGTGGTTTTCAAGCAGGGCCACTAGACTAGTAAGTAGGGCAGCCCAAGGAGACACTGCCTCGCCATTTCTGAAAGCACAGCAGCAGCTGCCAGGGCCAAATTCAAGGTACCAGTGCTAACATATAAAGTCATAAACCATATTAGAGCATCTGTTTGCAGATGAGGCACAAGGCCTTTGCCATAGTGGTTCCCCATGTGTGGAGTGCCTTCTCTAGTGAGATGTGTCTGTCTCCCTCATTATTGACTTCTGGGAGAAATTTAAAAGCATTCTAGCTTAATCCAGGCATTTGATGGTTGAAAGACACTTTTCCTGGGATTACCAGTTGAGTTAATCATTTTAACTGTTTTTTAGAATGCTTAAAAAAATGTTTTAAAATAATGTTTTGTTCGTTTTATGAGTGCAGTGCTTGCCCCCCCTGGGCTTCTTTGGGGATGTGGGTGGGGGAACTGGAAAGCTGGGATATAAAGTAAATGAAGGAATGAATCAGACTCAAAGCAAAGCATGACAGAGATATATGTGCGTATGTGCGTTTATTTGGTTTTTTGCAGTCCATTTCAAATATGAGCTTTTTGATTATGGGTTCGTGATGTGTCTGATATGATTTAACTGTAAAAGTACCTCCGCAATATGACTTCAGGGATTTGAGAGACAGCGCAGTACAAGCAAACCTGTTTGTCAAAGCAAAAATGCTTGACTTATTAAACAAGATGATTACAGAAGAGTCAAACTGTGACAGGCCTTGTTAGACGGAGCAGATGGTCTATTTGTCAGCATGAGGGAGAATGGTGCTTGCAACATAAACTCCACGCAGCTTCTATCCTGCCTTGCCTTGACACTTGGCAGTAATTTGTTACCAAGACCAATGGTAAGGAGAGAAAAATGCACACGATTCACCTCGTCACCGAATCCATTATTTTAAAACTCATTAAATCTGAAAATATGTGGGGTTTACTGTTGGAATTGCTGACAACAGAACACTGTATGCCTCACAGTATGTTAATTGCTTTGTTCTCCTTTTCCTCGTTGTTGCTGATGAATTCACTGATATCTGGTAATTATTGATGCTATAATAATAAGCTTTTCCCCAGTGGATGGATAAAAGCAAAAATTTAAAAAAACCCTAAAAATGCTTTGTATCAAAAAGACCACAAGAGGAAATTTCATTTCTTTGTTTTCTTGCAACTACATAGGAGTAGGTGAAGAGCTGTTAAGTTATTCCTGGGTGTTTGCGGAATTATGTGGTGATTAGAATGTTGTCTGACAACTGGGGAAAAGTCTGTGAGTCCAAACTTATGAGTCAGATTTAGCTGCTGTAGCACAAATTAGTAATCTGTACTGCAGAAACAAAAGTCTCAGAATATACCACGAACAGTGTGGAGATAACCTGTTACCACTGTTGTGCCAAAACGTCTCAATTTTTGAAGAAATCTTTAAAATCTTTTTTTTAAAGAGTTTATCCTGAACTATTGGAGAATTTCTGTCCTCCTCTAGAGAATACCTTCGTAGCAGCCATCTTCAACACCTCATACACTGCAATGGCAGTTCTTCCCATCACATTCTAGAGGCATTTGCAGCCTCACTTTTCAATGTACAGAAGCAACTGCAATTGTTAGCTGATTGAAAAAAATAAAAATAAATGGCAGGCCTTAGACTATCTCATAAAAGTGAATAATTCCTATGTTATTTGGTTTGGTTTTTTCAGGGGAACATTTTCTTCTTCTTCTTCTTCTTCTTTTAGCAGCCCAGGGAATAGAACAAGCTTAAAAATGAAGAGTGTGATAGCAGCTTTGAATCAGAATTAGACTGTGCCTTAATTCTGTCAGGAAAAAGCAGCAAGGCAAAAGCCAGCTCCAGATGGCTGGAATGCAAAACAGGATGTTGTGGTTTGCAGATGTACTGTTGGGGAAAAGGTGGAGCCTATTCTCTGTACTGAGCACCGGATGTTAGCTCAGAGTGTGTCATCTGACCTGTACTGGAAGTACAGGGGAGAGTTGAGACTCTTCTAATGGAGACTGAAGGGTGCGGTCACATTTCTATGTACTGTTGAGTGACAGGAATAAAACATGTAGAAAGGACTCCTGTCTGTCTCATTTCTCCTCCCTGGGAGAATGCAGGGAGGGAGAGAGAAGCAGAGAAGCAGAGGGTGTGTTCTATCTCACGACTAATGAGAAGAATCGCCGGGTTTGTTTACCTAGCCTGCCGGAGGTCGCAGACGGACGGTAAACACAGTATCTCGCTCAATTGCCTCGGGGGAGGCCAGGTACCTCTGACTGTGAGCCGAAGATATTAACATATGGCAGCCTTCGGATGGTTGCGATTCATCGGACATCTGCATGAGAGGCTGGTGGATTGTCCTCCTCTGCTCCAAGGAGGAAGAGAAGCGTCTGAAAGAAGCCAGAGGCTCAACAGACAGCTGGTGGAAAGAAGAGGTGTTTTCCAGAGCAACAAAGTTCAAGGTATGCTGCATTTCGGGCTAAAAGTGTGAACGCAGTTTGATTAATTCACTGGTTCACGGAGCTGCGTTTTGGAAAAACAAAAGCTCCGGGAGGAAGAGGCCTGCAGCTTGAAGGCTGAAGCCTGCATTCCACAAATTCTTGTGGTTGATAAACTGTCCTATTGAAATGCATTGTTGCTAAGTAACGGAAAGTTGGAAAGTTACTGGCAAAAGGGCTTGACTGTGAGTGTGAGCCTGGGAAAGCGAAACAAAATCAGAGAATGTTTTGGCTACAAGTTTACGTGCCCTTGGAAGGGACTTTCCATAGCAGCCAGAGTTTAGCTGCCAGGTGCAAAAGAGCGTAAACAACTTGCAGTTTGCCTGCCTGAGTGAGAAAGAAAAAAACAACTGTTGGATTTTACAGCTTGTTTGAAAGTGAGAGAGGCTTGGCTTCAAGATGGATGCCAAGAAAGGGGGAGCCCTGCCCTGTTCATCTCCCCTGACCAGAGACAGTTATTCATCAGGGTCTGGATGGATAACTACCCCAGAAGGGGTGAGCCAAGATGATGCTGGCCAAGTTCCTAAGAGCTCAACGAAAGCTGAGGAGAGCTTTGACCCCAGAGGGGAGAGTGCAGGAACTGTGGCTGTTGGAACTGTTGGTGTTCCTGAACAAGGTGCAATGGGTGTTGCTGACAGGGGGAGGGAAGAACAGAGTTCAAATCTCCCCACTGATGATGCTACTGGGAAGCATGGAGTAGCATTGAGTGCTGTCCGATGCTACAATTGTGGACAGACTGGGCATCTACAGCGAAACTGTAAGAAGCCGCGCCAGTCAAGAAGAGCAAAGAGCAGCTCTACGAAGCCTGAGGCGTCAGGCAAAAGCCGTTCCAAGTGCCAGGTGAAACCTGCAAAGGCTATGATGGCGAAAGGAACCACGCCAGATGTTGGGAACTCGTTCATAATTGACACGGGCGCAACGGTTCATATGTGCCCGCACAGACAACTGTTTACGACGTTGAAGAAGCAAAGCTTCGCTGTGAAACAGGCCAACGGTCAAGAGTTGGAAGCGACTGGAATTGGGACTGTGTATCTTGAGAGTCTGAACTTGACTATAAGTGATGTTTACCTGGTTCCAGAACTGAGATTTAATCTGCTGAGTGTGTCGCAGATTGCAAAGAAAGGACTGAAACTGACCTATGATGCTAAAAGCTGCAAGATCTACAAAGATGGAGAACTGTTTCTTACTGCCAAAGAGAAAGATGGACTGTATTTGTTGACTTTTGATCAAAGTGATTACATGAAATGTAATTCTTCTGATTCTAACGAAATCTCTCTTGCAGGTGTGACCAGTGTGAGCACCAGGAAGCTGACCAAGAAGGTCGACAGAGCATTTCAGCGGGTGTATGCTGATGTGATTGGTCCTCTAGAGCCATCTAGGGGCAATGCAAAATTTTACCTTTTGTGTGTGGATTGTTTCACTAATTATTCTTGGGTTTATATGATGGAGAAACCGCAAGAAACTTTAGAAAAGTTTCAGGAGTTTTGTGACAAGGTTAACAATATGCATGATGCTAACATTGATTGTCTTTTCACAGATGAGAAGCAAATCTTTCTGTTACAGAAGTTTCAGAAGTTCCTGGATGGAAAAGGGATAGACCACAAAGTTGCTGTTTCGACCGAAGCGTGGAACAGGGGGGTCTGTGTGAAGGTGAACAAAGAATTGCAAAAGGGGATGCATGCGCAATTGCTAAGTTCACATTTGTCACATGAATATTGGGCCGAATCGCTAGCGTCCTATCTTCATGTGTGGTTGAGAAAAGTCTCAACAGAGTTGGGATGTTCTCCTTTTGAGAAGCTGTTCAATAGAAAACCTTCTGTTGCCTACTTTAAGGTTTTCGGGTCTCATGTGAGAACAGAAGCTCCAGGTGGAGTAAAGAATGCCAGAGGCATTTTTGTGGGATATGAAAGGGGTCTCTACAGAGTAATTTTGTCTGAATCTGGTCAGGTGATTCTCACAAAGTTTCTAGAGAGTGCTCCAGAGCAAGAGCGGGTTGTAGAACAAACATTTCCCACAGGTGGCAATTCAGATGATGCTGATGATTATTTTTCTGATGTCACAGATTACAGTGGTACTGATGATGATGACAGTGATAGCTCAGAGAGCTCAGTTGTAACAGTCATTGAGAGGAAATCTCACACAATGGATAGACCTTCACAGGTGAAGGAAGAACCACTGATTGCTACTGGTTCTCAACAAAGTCCAGAGGTTGAACCAGTGAGCACAGAGGATCAGAACCTCATACGCAGGTCTGAGAGAGTCACAAAGGGTGTACCATCAAAGAGGTACTCAAAAGAGTTTGCTAACTTAGCTGTTGCATGTGTTGCTATTGTTAACAACTCAAAGCAGGTTAAAGCAGTGTCTAAGTCAGAGACAAAGACACAACAGAGAGTAGCAAGCCAAGGTAATGCAGAGGCACTCATTCCTTGGAAGCCAGACAACCAGAGAGGTACACTGGTGAAACCAGTGGTGGGAAGTTCCAAGGGTGGAACTGAAACAACAGGGGACTGTTATATGTATAACAACTGTTTGTTTTCTTCTCTGGATCATGTTTTGCCTATTGATGCTTTTGGGGGAGGATGTCAGGAAAAAGCAGCAAGGCAAAAGCCAGCTCCAGATGGCTGGAATGCAAAACAGGATGTTGTGGTTTGCAGATGTACTGTTGGGGAAAAGGTGGAGCCTATTCTCTGTACTGAGCACCGGATGTTAGCTCAGAGTGTGTCATCTGACCTGTACTGGAAGTACAGGGGAGAGTTGAGACTCTTCTAATGGAGACTGAAGGGTGCAGTCACATTTCTATGTACTGTTGAGTGACAGGAATAAAACATGTAGAAAGGACTCCTGTCTGTCTCATTTCTCCTCCCTGGGAGAATGCAGGGAGGGAGAGAGAAGCAGAGAAGCAGAGGGTGTGTTCTATCTCACGGCTAATGAGAAGAATCGCCGGGTTTGTTTACCTAGCCTGCCGGAGGTCGCAGACGGACGGTAAACACAGTATCTCGCTCAATTGCCTCGGGGGAGGCCAGGTACCTCTGACTGTGAGCCGAAGATATTAACAAATTCATCCCTAACCTGGACAATGAGACAGCTTCATATGTTCAACAAAATCAGAGCTTGGTATTTATCTATTATCAGATTCGGGTGGAAGTTATTTTCTGGAAAATTTACTGGATGGATCTCCAAAACCCTCAGCACAAAGCATACAAGAGGCCTGGGCTCTGGAAGCTTGCCTGGAACCTCTATATCTTTTGCTGGAATTATTTATCCCCAGATAATAGGCAGGTTATTTGGATTTTGAGGAGTGATTAATGCTTTCGGATTAGGCAGCTTCGTTTCTTTCTCTCCCCCCCCTCCCCGAAGCACATCATATTAAAATCAAAAGATTTATGGTGGACACGAGCGACTGCTCTGAGCCAAAGACCACAGGTGAAAAACAAAATTGTCTCTCTTCGTACTGGCATCCAGTGGCTGTTGAAGAGATGGAACAGAAAGCAGTAAATGATTGGCACCACTGAGGAGACATGTCCTGAGATCGATGGGAGGGAACCCAGTGTTCTTACCAGTGGGCATTTGGAAGGCAGCGGAGGAATGTTCCAAATGGGGACATGAGCCCAGGACATCATCCACTTATATTGGGCACGGCTGGACATTCACTTGCACCCTGCACATTGCTATGGAAACTGACTCTGTTTTCCCTGTCTTGGCCATTTCCAATGGGGATCTGCTGAGGAGGGTCCTCACTTTCCTTTCTCAGTCATATAGGAACCAGGGCTAGAAAAGCATACTGAAATATTCTCAGAGTCGAGCATGCTCTATTTCAGCTCATAAGAACAGTGATTGAATTTCCCCCCATACCTCTGACTTTATATACATTATTTACACAATGGGTCCTGTGTGATTGGTTGATTCTGCTCCCTTCCTGGAGCCTGATTGGGCTGCTCCTGCAGGCCGATCGGATGCAGCATTCTAGCATCCTACCTGCCTATTGTACTAATGATAGGCTGATTCACTTCCTATTGTGGGGTTACCAGATGTCCCCGTTTCCCAGGGACAGCCCCAGATTTGCGAATAAGTCCCCGGACAAATTCCATCTCCGGATTTCATCTAATGTCCCTGGGAAACGCAGCAGTGGCAGTCTCAGCAGCCCAGAGCAATTGGCTCTGGCTGGCTTCAGGAGCTGCTCTGAAGTCTCCATATGATGGTGGTGCAGGGGGTCTGAGGTGCAGCTTCCAGGCTGCCTCCACCTTCCCTGACCCCAGCAACTAAGCTGTGAAGGGAGGCTTCATGCTGCCTATCAGAGCAGCCTCCCAACTCCTACTTGCGTGTAAGCAAGAGGGGGCAGAGATCTCTCAGTTAGGCGACGGGAAGCCTCCCTTCCCAGCTGAGAGATCCCTACCCCCTCGTGCTTGCACACAAGTAGGAATGGGATTGGGGCTGCTCCGATGGGAAGGGAGCCATCACGCTGCATGAGCCTCACCGTCACCACTGCTCTTGGCCCTCCTTTGTTGGAGGGGGATTTCCAGCCAGTGGCAGAGTACAGAGTGACTCCAGGAGACATAGGTGTAAAAACCCAAACTAAAACGAAGACTTTATTACAAAATAATAAACACAAACTCTGGTGGGTGTTATTCCTGCAGGCAGGCTACAAAACTCAGCTTTTTTTCTTTTATAGCAACGGCCAGCTGCAGCCAATTAATCCCAAAAACGTCTTAAAGGTATACACACATGTTTCTGTGTAGAATGTCCCCTAACATCCTTCTCCTCCTTCCATGCCTGACCCACCACGCACCGCTTCCACCACCACCAAAGAACCAACAACTCTGGGGCTGCCCAGGCTCATGGAGAAAGGAGATAGAAGACTTGGAGGAAGGGGAAACATGGAGGTTGAGGTCAAGGCGATGGCTGCCCCTCTGCCGCCGCCATTGCTGCAGCATCAACGTCCCAAATGTGTAGTATTTATTTATTTGAAGTGTCCCCGGATTCATTGAAAAAAATCTGGTAACCTTATCCTATTGTGGCCTGATTGGCTGCCTTCTAGGATCCTACAGTGGTACCTCGGGTTACATACGCTTCAGGTTACATACGCTTCAGGTTACAGACTCCGCTAACCCAGAAATAGTACCTCGGGTTAAGAACTTTGCTTCAGGATGAGAACAGAAATCGTGCTCCAGCGGCGCAGCAGCAGCAGGAGGCCTCATTAGCTAAAGTGGTGCTTCAGGTTAAGAACAGTTTCAGGGTAAGAATGGACCTCCGGAACGAATTAAGTACTTAACCCGAGGTACCACTGTACTTGCCTGTTGTTCTAGGACCCAAGCTCATAACACCTACAAATGTCCATTCAAACTCTGGGTTAGGACAGACTTTCTCCTTGTATATTCATCATTTATATTCCTCCAAGGACTTCAAGGTGATATCTTTATAGCAACCAGATAAGGTAGGTTAGGGTGGAAAATGGTGACTGACTCAAGGTCACCCCATGAGCTTCATGGTTGAATGGGGATTTAAACCTGGCTCTCCCAAGTCCAACACTCTAGCCACTAAATCACATAGCTTGTCTCTGTTATACCCCCACCCCCACCCCGCCACCCATTTTGAGGAACCGAGAATCTGGTTAACCTGCCAGGAATAGTAATAGACGTTGCAAAAGAGATAATGAACTTTAACTGCAGTTGTATAGTAATGCCTTTTAAAACTGTGAAAAAGAACAATGGCACAAATAAACTCAAAATGTAGCAGGGGAAAGGAGGAATAATAACTGAAGCAGGCTGGGGGATACGAAGTACAAAGGGGATGTATTTCACAAAAAATTATAATGATAATTTTGTGTGTCATTTCACCACTATGAAAGAAAGTAAAGTAAAAGTTTCACTTGCCGTTAATAAGGGTACCAAGAGAAAATTAAAAAGAGATGCTCTTGAAAGTATATCCTTTTGTTATATGCTCTGTAATAATAATTGCAAAAATGAAGCAACGCAAACGGGCCACTGGATAGAGTGTTTAATTTTAACCAGTCTAGCTTCAGCCATGGGCTCAAAATTTATCTTCATAGGAACAGTGGGGGCCAGAAGAAAAACTCTGAAGTGCTGTTTCATCACATTAGTCTTGGAAAACTATACGGCCCTTTTCACAGCTGGAGCTAATCCCCTGCTGGTCTGGGTGGGAAATTTGAAATTGTGAGGAGTGCACCTTGCACCACCCAAGGAGAGGTGTGCAAGACTATGTGTAATGTTGTTCCATTAGTTTGATGCAAAGGAGTACATATTGCAGGTGTCACCAGTGTGGTGCCAATAGACAGAGTTGTGCTCTTGAGGTGTTCTTTTATGTAAAGATCAAGCAATAAGCACTAGTGATGATCAGCTGCATGCCAAAAGGAGAGAATCGCAGAGAGTAGTTCCAGGTTCCTTCTCCAACTCCTGAAGAGCTGGTCAGCGCTTTGGCCGATTTGCTAACTAGGACTATATATGTGCTGCTCAGGCAGATTGATCAGCAGGGAAGAACCACAATGCAGGATTCTTCTGTGCTTATCCATCTAAGATAATATGTGAAGACCAGCTTCCATGTGCATACTGTTACACCATCAGGGGCATAAGTCTTAGAATCCTAGGCAACAACAGGATCAGGCAGCAAATTACGGAACATACCCAGTGTGGCGATTGCCTCCTAGGTGGGTCATAAGGGAAGGGTTAAATGAGTGTGATGTGATTGGCCAGAGAGAAACTGATAGGAGGAGTGAGAGTTAGAGTTGGTGTTGTGTGGAAGTCAGGTGAGAGTTGGGAGTTGGAGAAGGAAGAGGGAGGATAAGTCTGGGTTGGTCGTGTTGTGAGGGAGTGAGAGGAATTGTTAGGTGGAGTCAGATAGTAAGTTGGGATAATCAGTTTGAAGAAGTTAGGAACGTATAGGACAGTAAAGGAATTAAGATTAAGAAACTGCCAAGGGAAATTAACTGAAACCATAAACTTGTTCATGCCTATAAATAAACTTGATTACTAGTTAATGTTAACAACTGTCTGGGCTCCGTGTGTACCCGAGAGAAATGGGTTGGTAGCAGCGAAGAAAGCAATCACAGTGGTGGCACAGGGTCAATAGACCATCAAATGTCCAGGGACCCTGTGTGATCACCACACCCAGTACCAGGACATCCATTTTTTATTGTGAGAGAATAGCGGTCATTTTCGTTGCTGCAATCTTGCATGATTTCACAGCATGAATTTTGGGGGCCATGATCTTGTGTGGCGCCCCCCCCCCCAAAGCGTGTTTTTAGGCACTGTGCCTGAATAAATTGCTTGGGGGGGGGGCAGCGGCGCGAAATTGCACAAGACCACAGCAACCAAAATGGCCACCGTGCTCTTGCAATAAAACCGGGAAGTTGGCGTCCAGGAAGGTGGCACCCCAGATTTGGGTTTCAGAGTGTTGGAGGGTATGGGAATGGAAACTAGGGGCAGAGGGCAGAAAACAGTATTGTTGCAGGAAGCGAGCATAGCTTGGGCATACAAGTGGGTCCCAGAAGGCCCCTTGCTCAAGGCCTGCTTAAAACTGGCAGCACTCCTGCTTGTGTATTTTATGAGCTGGATTACAGTGTGTGTGTTTTTGTTTGTTTCACATTCTCAACATGGCATCTTCTCTTCCTGCTTTTGATTTGCAGACAACAGTAGGAAGGGAAGAAAGCAGAGGGCTTGGATAAGATCAGTGTGGTAGGTTGCCTAGCCCTCTTTCCCACTGAGACTCAGCTGACCCAAAGTGCAACCTGTAACAGGAGGCATTCATCAGACAAGGCCCCTGCAGGGGGTCATTGCATTATGAACGGCTCCTGGGCAGGCGGCTTGACCTGAGCTGCTGCACTGCCATATTTAAGGCAATGTGAAATGACATTGTTCTGAGTCAAAGGGCAAGAAACCCAGACCAGTAAACATTCATAATCTATTCATTTCTTCTTGTTCCCCAATGAGATATGATTTCCCCTTGTTGGTGGCCATCCTTACTAGTTTGCTGATTGGACTTTATAAGTTGTCTGGCGAAAATCTGCAACCACATCTTTAGCTCCTGGATATAGCCGGTGAATGGTGCAGCTGGAATGCATTCTGACCTTGAAGCCCATCTTCCTCCAGCTTATGAATTTATGGTTGCTTAGTGACTCAGTGGTGGCTGGTGTCCATTGGGATTGGTAGGGGGAAAGCAGGGAGATCAGTCATAGGTGGAGCTAGAGCCAGTGGCAGGAGGACTCAGCCCCTGACTGGTGGTAAGTAAGATGAAAAAGAGGTGGGGGCTGGCTGACAGCAAACTGGGGCTGGTGGGGCACTGCCCCATTTGTCCTAATAGACCAGTCTCCACTGTAGTGATGAGAAAATGTTCTGCCGCATAATCCCCCCAAACATTCCCCTTATTAAGAACTTATTGTGTACCAATGTTGACCCTTCACATTGAAAAGCTCTGATGAGAGTAAAATGGATAATACTGTTAGTATGGCTCTTGCAGGAGGAAGAAACAAACAGGGTATGTATGTGTTTGAAAATGAGCTTTGCTCACCCGCAGCTCTGCATATCTATGGGGAATTTTCATTTTCACAACAGGGGCCACCTGTCTTTTGAGGGCAGTGGGCAAATTTGGAATTTGAGAGAGTGCTGGATAAAAATGGCAGCCATTGCCACGGAGTATGTGGAATACCACAAAATAGCTGCCACAACTAAAAGCGAGGGGTGGGAGGAAGACAATACCGCAAAATAGTACAGGCATGTTACAGCCACTAATCCACGGAGAAAAAGGCACCAACACCATCCATAACTATGCTCACTCGCAGTGACCTTTCTGTAGGAGATTTGCAGCCAAATGTAGCAATGTATATTATTGTGAGTTAGCATGTGAATGGGTTAAGCCCACAGAGCCACCTGCTGATAGGCAGACTCAGAGCATAGAAATGTAATTGGTAGAGAAGGTTCTGTGTGATATCATTGCCCCTCCATTGGGCGGGAAGAACAATGTATTTCTTGTCGTCCCCCACCCACTTTTTCTTTTCAAATAGTGATCAGAACACATGTATAGTCAACTGCTCCAGCATCAGACACATCCCTGGGGCTCTTTAAACATAAATCTATGTATTTTGCTTGCCTTTATTTTACTGTTGTTGCTGTTAAGAACAAACGCTTGACTATGAGTAAGTAAATCATGCTTTAAACTTACTTCTCAGTCTGTTGTCTGATTCTTTGTTAAGCGGGGTAAGAAAGGTGGAGCCAGCTTGCTTTGCAGCTGGACTTAATTAAAAGAAGATCTTAATATGCTTTCTATGTTTCTGCTCAGGATAGGACTTTGGACACTGCTTAGCCTTGTGTTTTAAATGAAGTGGTAAGTCTTGAGGAATAAATTGCAATTGATATATCTGCTCCTTCCTGCTAAAACCCCACACTTTCTCAGTAGGCAAAATATTCCTATTTCAGAAACCCATTTAAATGGAGATCTTTCACCCACTACACCATTTGTGGTATAAAAAGTTGTGGGATTTCATGGGGAAGTTAGAGGATATGCACTGATTGGAAATGAAGCAGTATGGCCACTCCAAAACCTTTGCATGTGCAAACAGCATCGAAGGTGGGATCACGTGTGACCACCCCATAGCATCATGGGCACAAATAATCATGATCATGCAATAAAAAGGACATATGGAGTGTTCCTCAGTCTCAGCTGAAGGTATGTCATAGGATTGTTGCTAAGATAAAATGGGGAAACCATGTATGCTGCCCTGGACTCTGCTGCAAGAAAGTGGAGTGAATAAACAGTCTGCCTCGTAACAATATGCTAGCCCTGAGTTAGAACAGCAGGAGCATTTCTATAGTCTATTGTTGTGCAAAAGGTTAGACCAGGTGATCAATGTAATCCCTCTGGGCCTTCAAATTACTGTATTTATGAATCACTGCAGAACAAATGCTCACCTCCCCACCCCCCTCGCCGCCACCCAATTCAAGGTTCAGCTTAACCAAAGGCATGGCTGACCTGTTTATGCACTGTGTCAGAAGGAGTACTTCTCTAGGTTGATTAACCACGCTAATGCACTGTTATGTCATTGGACAGAAGAGAAAGACGGTGCATTTACAGAGAGTTCTGAAGAGAGATGTAGGTCAAGGCACTTAAAGTGTTGAAGCTGAAACGGTACTGAGACACAGAAATTATTTAGCATTCCTGCCAGGGACTGTGTTTAGCTACATAAATGGGTGGCACTATTTTTCAGAGGGATCGACTGTAGCAATTCCCCATTATCGTTAAAAGTTCAGGCAATTTGTGTGGTTGCTGCTAAATATAGGCTTCGGGTGCTTTTTGTTTCTGGACACCCAGCTGAAAGCGACTAATCTGTTCTAATTTTGTTTTTTGCAACAGATTTACCTTCATTCCCTGGGCATGGTAATTCAGTGTGACTCTAAATCCAGGTTTCTATTCTTCCCACATTCCATCTCTTGTCAGTCCATCATCCTGACTACCGATCTAGCATAAATGACAAGGAATTCCCTATTATCCCAAGGCAGTCATTAAGTGCAGGAGGAGAAGGTTAGGAAACCTGACAGCATTTTTGCAGCCTGTGAGAGCTAACATTTCATTCCCATCTCCAGCACTGGCACACATTTATTTACTTATTTATTTGAGCTTAGATCAAACTTCTAAACCCTGGAGCTAAGCTTGGGAATTGGTGCGCTATCAAAGCAAATATGAAATAATAGTAAATCGAAACATTTCATCCTTCACAATTTTATTAGCTCCTAACAGGAATAGTTTCCTAAATATGTTCAAGCTAGAGCTTTGACAACCTTCTAGGGAAGGTAGCTCCATAAATATAAAACAGGGAGAGAAGAGATAATCTCTTGCCTGATTGTTAAATTTCAACTTGGTATATAGATTATTTTGCTTTATTTTAAAATATTTCTGTGCCTCATCGGACCACCAAGGCAGCTAACAGGAGGCTATACTTGTGATCTCACCACCAAGTAGGGGCATTGGAGAAATTCAGGTCAGTTCGCATTTAAAGCCAAATATACCTAATTGGGGGTGCGGGTGGCGCTGTGGGTTAAACCACAGAGCCTAGGACATGCCGATCAGAAGGTCGGCGATTCGAATCCCCGCGACGGGGTGAGCTCCCGTTGCTCGGTCCCTGCTCCTGCCAACCTAGCAGTTTGAAAGCACGTCAAAGTGGAAGTAGATACCTTTCCAGCGGGAAGGTAAACAGCGTTTCCGTGTGCTGCTCTGGTTCAACAGAAGTGGCTTAGTCATGCCGGCCACATGACCCAGAAGCTGTATGCCGGCTCCCTCGGCCAATAAAGCGAGATGAGCGCCGCAACCCCAGAGTCGGCCACAATTGGGGGGAGCCGTGGGGACAGGTATGTTGGGGTGTTTAATGCTGAACTTTCACCTTTTGAAAAAAAAGGTGCAAATTTAATTTAAAAAAATTCAATGATACCAGTAAGTCTCTATGATTTCAGTCCAAAGAAATCCAAACCCAGGTAATCTCTAGAAACTCTGAAACCTCTCACTCCTTGTAGAACTGGGCTGCACATAACTTATGCTTTGCTATGCCAGCTTCCAGGGCACTCCATGCCATCCACACATATCCCACCAGCAGGCAGCATTTTGTGCCCACTGAACATGCTCAATTCCTACTGTAATGTGTTGTTATCCACCAGCAACAATTTCCCCTCTTTGTTTCTACTTCTGCAAACCTAATCAGTGAAGATTGGGGGCTCCACTGTAAGGCAAAAAAACCTTATTGTTTAAGCAGCCTTTTTCAGATAGGCATTATTATCCTTACTTGGTTGCATGGCTTTGTTTTGTCTGTTGCCTCCGTCTCCCTTTTTATTACATTATACTATCTCTGTTTCTTTATATATTGTATTTTTAGAACATGATTGTATTTTATAGTCCATCTGGATTGCTGCGACCCGCCCTGAATGATGTGTAAGCGCTAGAAGGGCAGGATATAAATGTTCATGTGTATTAAATAAATAAATGAAGCCCTCCCTCAGAGCAATATCTTCTTCCAGCCTGAGCTACTGTCTGTGAAATGTACAAATTGTACAATGGAAGAGAACAGCCCCAGTCACAAGGATGGCACACAGTGGAATCTTCCCTCTGCTGAAGATGGTGCCTAACTCCCATTACCTTTAATGGGAACTAAATGAGTGGCAAGAAGAGAGTGAAGAATTTAGGCATTCAAGCATAGACAGTGAAATCAATTTAATCTCCCTAACATTTGTCATTCTGTTACAATCAGGTGGGGGGAAGTATCAAGACTAACAGCAGGAAATTGAGATTCTTGAATTTTCATGTACCTGATAATTTAGTGGCTTTTTAGTGCTTGTATATTAGCTTTGTCTCTCTCTCTCCCCCCCCCCCACTCCTTAAATTGTGGGATGTATTGCGATATGCCTCGTGAAATTACCCATAACAAAAATGCAGTCCAGTAAACTGTGTTAGACCTGCCAAAATAGACTGCGCCTTACTTTCTATAAATCCAAAAGTGCTGCATAAGAATCAAAAGCTTGTGCATTCTTGGTTATAGATACTGATGCAGCCATCTTCAGTCTGGTGCCCTCCGGATGTTTTGGATTACAGCAAACCCAGGCTAGGGCTGTGAAGACGAAGAGGTGAGGAAATGTGGGTAGGAGCTGGATTGATTTTCCATTACTGCAATCACTAGGGGAAGAGTAGTGTCAGGAACTGGACAGAGGAGGCATGGTGGAGACCGCCTCCCCAGCCTGAACCTCCCAGAGAAGAGGAAGACAGTACAGTGGAGCCTCGGGTTACGTACCGTCCTCCTTACGAACGCTTTGGGTAACGAGCTCCACTAACCTGGAAGTAGATGCTCCTGGTTGTGAACTTTGCCACAGGATGCGAGCGGAAGTCGCCCACCAGCAGCTCGACAGCAGCGGGAGGCCCCATTAGCAAAAGTGCATCTTATGTTAAGAACGGTTTCGGGTTAAGAACGGACCTCCTGAATGAATTAAGTTTGTAACCGGAGGTACCACTGTATAGAATTATAACAGTGGTTTGCAGGAGGTCACAGCTCAGAGGCAGATGAGGGGCAAAGTTGGGAAATAATGGGAGAGGAGCAGGCAGAGCTGGAGCAGCTGGCTGACACATTATCACTAGAAAGCATTCCAAACCTCCCTTCTCCCCAAACCCGGCGAGTATTGAAAGTAGGAGAGCAAAGAGCTCAGAGACAAATGGCCTTAAGCGGCAACAGTAACGTGGGTTGATGATTAAGGAAGTAGAAGAAAAGCGGGGGTGGAGATTTACTTGGAGCAACACCATTACTCCAAGAGGCTGCATTTCTAAGCCTCTCTCTGTGAATATTGAATAAAAGACATTGGTAAGAACTTTCCCTGCCTTATCTATTACTGGCAGCCTACCGACATCTGAAGGCAGCTCTCTTTAGGGAAGCTTTTAATGTCTGAAGGACTATTGTATTTTAATATTTTGTTGGAAGCTGCCCAGAGTGGCTGGGGAAACGCAGCCAGATGGGCAGGATATAAATAATAAATTATTATTATTACTACCGTGGGGGTATCGGATTCCCTGATGCCTGACAGGTAGCTTGTTTAGACCTCCCCAAATTATACCTCAGGTGCATCTCTTTAGTTTATTTCATGCAAGTCAATTGTTGCTGCTTGTGGGAAAATGTCATAGATTGCGCTTGGTGATGCTATTGCAGTGAGGGCAAAATTGCCCTCTCCATTCTTGGCTCTGCATGGTGGGTGGGTGCGCGCATGTGTGCATGCCTGCGTGCGCGCAATTAATTTTTATGTGCAAAGTACATAGAGGCATATTGCCCTCCCTCAGGGGTCCATACAACAGACAAGCATTCCCTCTAAACTACTGCTATGGTGATGAGCATTGTCCTGGTCGCATATACAGTATTGAACTATTTGAACTTAAGGTGGGGGGCGGGAATGAGAGCCTGGCTAGGTCTGGCCAAAGGCCTGTTGAGTGTAGCATCTGATTTCTAATAATAGTTAACCAGAGGCCTATGGGAGGCTCACAGATAGGGGTTTCACACAGATCCAGATTAACCATTATTAGGCTAATAAGCCTAATAATAGCCTTAGTCCTTCATGTGTGTGTGTGTGTTTAAGACCCAACTTTTCCAACCCAGGCACAAACTCACTGGGTGGCCTTTGGCCAGTCACTGCCTCTTAGCCTTACCTTCCCAAGAGGTTCCTATTTAAGTGGATAGAGAAAAAGTCCATTTTGAGCCCCTGGGAGGAATGACATTATTCACAACTTTGCCAAAGCCAAAGGGAAAAAATTAAAAATTGAAGAAATTTGTGAATTATTTATATTTGCAGATTCCCTCTTCTTTGATTTGAATACGTTTGTTAATTTTAGATAATTTGTTTGATGGCTTTATGATTAGTTTTGCAATATGTTGTACCCATTACTTAGGACCTTCCCTTCTATTAGCACTAGGCTCCTCTTAACTTCAATCTGGGAAGAATTTATTAAGGGCAGCTGGTATTCAGAGGTGTGGCACAAGAGCCCTATGTAGAAACGGCCATTGAATATTGCAGCAATATGAGGGCTTTTAGCATTTTGAATGTCCTGTGAACAGAGTTGCAATCTAGAATATTTACCCAAGTAGTCTTTGGTAAGATTTGTGAGTAGCTTCAGGATTAATGCAGACAAGCAATGCCAAATCATAATAAATTCAGTGCTAAAAATACCTGCCAGTTTAAGTTAAGGCTATCTCGTATTGGCTCACAAACCTTGGATATTAGCAGTCGAGGCTGCTTTCTTGTGATCAACAGTCATGTTGTGCTTGCTCATAAATTACTCTCCATACACACAAACTTTTACTTGAACTTTCAAGCCCAAATCCAGATGGGGAAGACAGAGTTCCTGGGACCAGCAAAGATGCCCTATGTTGTCTTGGTTCTGTATCACTTTATGAAATATCTGACCTTAAGTGGGCCTTGCCGGAGGAATCCTCCCTTTGACCCTTGCCTGTTAGTTATGTGGGGTGGGGTCTGGAAGTTTGCAATGTGGTTGGCTTGGCTGTGCGATGTTGTCCTCTCTTGTTGCTTGACTATTTGACTAGTTAAGCACCTGACATGCATCTCTCTACACACGGCCTACTGCACAAATTTGTTGTGAGATTGGTTTCAATGTTAGAAAGTGTTTGCAGGGTCCATCCCTTCCAACACGCTGCAGTTGAAAACCAGATTGTGTGACCTGCGCAAGAGCACAACACCCAAAACTGCACCTTTTTGGGTGCCGCAATCTTGCATGTTTTGGGGCACAATCTCCCAAAATGGGATGTCCTGATTTAATCAGGGCAGTTGAGGGATATGCAGCCATGTAAGTGACTGTTGTGTGAGGTGTGGAGAGGTGATGGGGTTGTAATGGACAGCTTCAGAAGGCTGCATATACTCACGTAAGATCTCTCAGGAACTTGGATTACCCCACATGATCTTGCGGGAGCAGCCCAGAGCAGGCATACTGAATGGGCCTTGCCTCTCAGACAAGCTGGTGAGCTTAAAAGCGAGGTAACTCCAAGCAAACTTGATGTGGAAAGAGCATTTAAGCTCACCACCTGGCTTGGGACTTGTATAATTTTAACCAGCCTGCCTTCAACTGTGTATGGTTGAAACTGTGCATCTAAAGCATATAAGATGGAAGATTACTGTACTTGTTTCCATAGACTTTAATGGGGCAAGGAAATGTTAATGAAGAGCTGATCAGAACTTCACCAAGGCAGTGAAAGTGTGGGCTCAACTACAAGTCTGAATAAAGTACAGCAGTAGTTTTTACTAAAAACTAGAAATAAATACCGTATTTTTCGTCCCATAGGACGCACCAGCCCATAGGACTCACCTAGTTTTTTTGGGGGGGGAATAAAGGGGGGGGAAATTCCTTTATTTCACCCCCAAAACTGTATTTTTCGTCCCATAGGACGCACCGGCCCATAGGACGCACCTAGTTTTTTTTGGGGGGGGGGAAATAAAGGGAATTTTTTCCCCTTTATTTCACCCCCAAAACCAGATTGGGGAATTCAAACCAGGTTGGGGAACAGCGGTATGGCGGCGCTCCGCCTCCCCGCTGTCCCCCGAGCTTGTGGGGCTGCCCGATGTCTGTCCGAAGCACGGGGCGCTCTGCTTCAGCGCTCCCTGTGCTCCATGCAGCAGGCTGCGGATAGCTTCCCGAAGCATGGGGCGCTCTGCTTCAGTGCGCCCCGTGCTCGGGCAAACAGGCTGCTATCCGCAGCCTGGAGAGAGAGAGGGGTCGGTGCGCACCGACCCCTCTCACTCTCCAAGCCTCAGCGAAAGCCTGCATTCGCCCCGTAGGACGCACACAGATTTCCCCTTCATTTTTGGAGGGGAAAAAGTGCGTCCTATAGGGCAAAAAATGTGGTATATAATGTGCCATCCTAATAACTGGAAAAAGGGGTTACATTTTCAGTATGGTGGACGCTCGGGTTGCGAACATGATCTGTGCGGGAGGCACGTTTGCAACCCACAGCGCCGCATCTGTACACTCTCGGGTCGCGATTTAGTGTTTATGCGCATGCGCGAGTGTGAGCACCAAAACCCGGAAGTAACCTGTTCCAGTACTTCCAGGTTTGGTGCAGTGCGCAACCCAAAAACGTGCAAACTGAAGCGTCTGTAACCCGAGGTATGACTGTACTTTTTAACTCAATGTATCTGTGGTAATTTTTATTGGATCAGTTTGAAATTTGGTACTTTTGTAAAACTCATCAGGTAGGTCAGGTACACCAAATTTCAGGTTATTGACTCAATAGATGCCATTTCCATCAGCTATAGAAACTTGTTTTTGCTATTCACCATCACTCCTGTGCTCCAATAATAATGTAGTACTTGAAAAATAGTTTCAGAAAAATAAATCCAGTTCAAATGAATTATTTCCTGCTGGAAATTCAACATGCAATCAGTTTCTTAATAAACTACTTTAGTATGAACATAAAAAAGAAGACGAGAAACCATAACATAAATATTTCATTAACAAATAGGACTTATATGGGTCGGCATTAAAAGGGACATTTCTTGGCAATGGCAAAATATATAGTATTCTGTGAGGTGGAAATTAATTATGTCAACCTCGTGGGTGGGGAAAGATTGATTCAGATTTAAGAGGGCCTTGAATACACTTAACAGTGCTCTTTAAAACACTTCACATTGCAGGCTTTAAATATGATTTGATGTGTTGTAGTGTAAAACACTTTGCGGCCTTACATAACCATTTGTAGCCTTAATTATAATGTACGTGGTATACCATGGGCGTAGATGATTGATGTCTGAGCAAGCACCAGAGTAGTTAAAGGCACGGGTTATACCTGAGTGGTTTAACAATCAAGCCCTCTTCCCAGGGAGCCCTGGGAATTTTAGTTCTGTGAGGAGAATCGGGTCTCCTAACAACGCTCAGCACCCTTAACAAACTACAGTTCTCAGGATTCCTTAGGGGAAGCCATGCTTGTTTAAAGTGGTATGATACTCCTTCAAAGGTATAGTGCAGATGGGGCCCATGTCTCCAAGTTAAAATACAATGGTTACAGACCCATGATGATAACGCTGCTATATTTAGGGTTACATGAGATACCAACCCATAATCACAATAAATGTACTGCTTTTTTGCAACACAGGTATCCAAGAGGAGGCCTTTTAGCCTTGCTCTATTGAGTCTAGAATGGTGTTCCTGAGGACCAGTAAGAATGAAAGTAATAAAAATCAAGCCTTGGAACTGTAAAACATTGTTTCCTAAATGTATTATATGTGCACAGTTCTGTTTTGTGCTGCACTGTGGAAAATATATATGTATTTATTGGATCAGCTCCCGGAACAACAGGTAGCCGTCCTCACTTGCAGCTGTTAGGTAGCCCAATTGATAGTGCCTCCTGGAATCTCCTGGCTTCAGGAATTTATTTCCCACCAGTAAACTAGTGTGTGGGTTACCTCAGGGAATTCTGATTGTTCTTTACTCCCACCCTTCGCCTTTATATTGGCAAGATTTTCACTGGTGGGTCGGGGTGCGGTAGTTTACTCAGATGACTAAAAGACAAATTTATCATATCATATACAATATTGCAAAATCACACAGATCAGCTTCCCGGTTGCTCAAACATTTGAATCACCTATAACAAAATATGTAAAATATGTCTGGGGATAGAGATGCGCCACAACATTTTGTTGCAGCTCCCACTTGTACGGATGATTTATTAAACTGATTAATCTTTTTATATGCTTTTTTCTCTTAAGCATACCCATGGCTGTTGGCTATCCATGGCTTCAAAGTGTCTATATACACAGAAAAGCACAGCAAAAACAAACCCCACATTTGCAATTTTCATGTCTAGACTAAGTGCCCTCTTCGCAGGAATTTTGTAATATAAAGCGATTCTGGAGGATGGGTGTCAAACAGCTGCACCAATGAGCATGAGAATCTAATCCCTAGTTTCCCATTTAACGAGAATGAGGGTTGCAACAAGCTGACAACTGTCACAGTGTTGTGTGATCATAGTTGTGGCAATCATACCTCTTTGCTCCATTTTGCATTAAAATTGCACATTTTTACTTTCAGATCATAGTAAAAAGTTGGAAAACGTGATTGCTAATCCTTGTCTGGGGGTGTCTGAATTGTGTTTTAAGAACTTTTGCCTCAGTAATACTGTCTGCACATTCAGACCCTAGCAAAGGAAAATTTCTTAAATGTACAATAACAACTCATAAAAAGGGTTATCAAATCTCCTATATTTTGAGGCACTTGTTTTGTGTTTCAGAACATCTACTGAGAACTTTGCAGAATTAAATATTGCAGTTCCATAGCGACCCTTAGTGGTTGAGATTTGGCTCTGAAAGGCATCTAATAAATTTAGCTTCTATATGCTGAATCATTTAAAATTTATACCAGAAAAAAATCAAGGGGCAGACCTGGAGATCCACATGTATGATGGGATTCCTCTTTCACCTTCCTCTCCGTCCTTGCAGTGCCCTATGCGCCTCTAAAACTGCCTAGAGGGTTCCCTAACATTTCAGAGCAGATATTGGGGGTGCACAGGAACAGGGGGGCGGGGGGGGGAAGGAAGGTGTAATCCCATTATGTGAGCAGAGGTGTGTAGCACTGAATCATAGAATCTTAGAATCATAGAATCATAGAGTTGGAAGAGACCACAAGGGCCATCGAGTCCAACCCCCTGCCAAGCAGGAAACACCATCAGAGCACTCCTGACATATGGTTGTCAAGCCTCTGCTTGACTGGATGCAATCCCTGCTCAAAAACTTCTCAGGTGTGTTTCTACACAAATCACACGGCTAAGAAAAATATGTTTGCTTAGAACACGGGGCAACTCCAGAAAAACTAGCCTGGCAGTGGAAAGGAGTGGCAAAGATGATGGTAGAGGAATCAGTGATGTAATGCATGCTATGTAGGACCTTAATTATACTGCAAATGAAAGCAGGGAGAGTGGAGGAACTTGAGGCTTAGCTCTTCAAGTAGCTTGGCAAATATATGTTCTGTTCACAATTTGCTCCGAGTTTGCTGGTTTACTCTTCTGTGTCTTTGTGGAAAAGTGAGTTAATGGTGTGTGGCGGGGCGAGGCAACTGTGTCACTAGTTTTTGTACCTCTCAGCGGCAGACGAAGTCTCTCGGGCACCTGGGGCAGGGCAAACCACCCACAGGGATGGTGCGCATGGTGCCCAGAGAGACAGCCCGTCCCTATGGGCACTGTGCGTCCCGCTGCGCCTGCTGTCCACCCACTAGCTCCCCCCCAGCTGCCCCGTCCCTATAGGCGTCTCTATCGGTGTGGCAGCGATCCGCCCAGGGGGGATTTTGTCACCTCCATTCAGGGATGACACCTGGGGCGAACCACACCCACCGCACCCCCTTTCTCCGCCACTGATACCTCTTACCTGATCTCATGGGAAATGGTGCCAGCCAAATCCATGTCTAAACAGAGAACAGCATTATAAGGGTGTGTTGACTAGTAGGCCATGTACTCCCCAGCCATTGGTCTGGACTTGGTCTACTTTTAACAATGATATGACTTATGCTTAGGGACGCAGGTGGCGCTGTGGGTAAAACCTCAGTGCCTAGGACTTGCCGATCGTGTGGTCAGCGGTTCGAATCCCCACGGCGGGGTGAGCTCCCGTCTTTCGGTCTCTGCTCCTGCCCACCTAGCAGTTCGAAAGCACCCCTAAGTGCAAGTAAATAGGGACCGCTTTATAGCGAGAAGGTAAACGGCGTTTCCATGTGCTGCGCTGGTGCTGGCTCGCCAGCTACAGCTTCGTCACGCTGGCCACGTGACCCGGAAGTGTCTTCGGACGGCGCCGGCTCACGGCCTCTAGAGCGAGATGAGCACGCAACCCTAGAGTCGGACACGACTGGCCCGTACGGGCAGGGGTACCTTTACCTTTACCTATGACTTATGCTTAAATTGTTTAAAGGTAAAGGTAAAGGGACCCCTGAGCATTAGGTCCACTCATGGCCGACTCTGGAGTTGCGGTGCTCATCTCGCTTTATTGGCTGAGGGAGCCGGCGTACAGCTTCCAGGTCATGTGGCCAGCATGACTGAGCCGCTTCTGGCAAACCAGAGCAGCGCACGGAAACGCCATTTACCTTCCTGCCGGAGCGGTACCTATTTATCTACTTGCACTTTGACGTGCTTTCGAACTGCTAGGTTGGCAGAAGCAGGGACCGAGCAAAGGGAGCTTACCCCGTCGTGGGGATTCGAACCGCCGACCTTCTGATCGGCAAGTCCTAGGCTCTGTGGTTTAACCCACAGCGCCAATTGTTTAGCAATGCCTAAATACATAAGAACTATTTTATTGGCACGTTTGACTGTTTTACCTTCAAAGATTTTTAGAAGGCAGATATGCTGTCGTTTAAAGATGCTGTCCATGGAATCACTCTGATGTGGAAATGCTTCTCCCATGTGTGGTTTTTTTGTTTTTTTTTTAGTTTTTATGAGGGGGATTGAAGAGTGCACAATATATTCTCTAACGAGACAGTTTCCCAATCAATATTTAGAGAATCTTACAAGTACATTCCTCAGAAGAACCAATAAATGTATTAATGAGAAGGTTGGCTAGTATCTGAATGTTGTCATGTCTCTTTGACCAGCTATAATTAATCATAGAGTTGTAGAGTTGGAAGGGCTCCCAGGGGTCATTTAGTCCAACCCCCTGCAATGCAGCTAAAACATCCATGACAGTTGTGAGGATGAAATGGGAGGAAAACCATGAGCTTCTTGGAAGAAAAGTGTGGTATATAAATGTAATAAATAATAAATAATATAGACCTTGTTTTCCATGGTACATCTTAATTTATTATGTTCTCAGTAAACAAAATGCTTGGGGATGACAAATGAGTATATTCCAGCTTCCAAGCCACTGGCACTGTGCCATGTGTCACAATGTACTTCCATTTTTATTAGTAGTTGTATTATTTCCTTCAGATCACATGATGAGGATCCTTAATAAAAGCTGGGGACCAGTGGAGGGGGAAATGGTGGGAAATGGATTTCATCACAGAAGAATCAATATAAACATTAGACAGCCAACCTCTCAGTCATTTCTTTAACAAATAAATAGCATAACACATTTCAAATATGAACAGTGGAATTAAAATCCATAACAATGTTAGGCTCCAGCCCTGTATATTTTCTTGGGATGTATGTTCCAGGAAAACTGCTGGAAAGTATTGTTAAATTAGTCTTTTTGTAAACCGCTTTGAGGTTTTCTTGTTACGGTCAGTGTATAAATTTTACGAAACAAATGAACAAATATATAAAATATCTTAGCATTTAGGAAAACAGGCCTTGATGAAGCAGAAGCGGGATGTAGAGTTGGAAAAGGTTCAGAAAAGGGCGCCCAAAATGATCAAGGGGAGGGAGAAAGGTTAGATTTGGTGTTTTTTAGCTGTGATAAAAGCAGCTAAGATGGCAGGGGTGTACAGAATTTTGCATGCTGTGGAGAAAGTGGATATCTAGAGGAAGGTTTTTATCGCTCTCTCTTAACACTAGAACTTGTGGAAATCCACTAAAGCTGAACGCTGGAAGATTCAGGACAGAAAGTATTACAGTGGTACCTCGGGTTAAGAACTTAATTCTTTCCGGAGGTCCGTTCTTAACCTGAAACTGTTCTTAACCTGAAGCACCACTTTAGCTAATGGGGCCTCCTGCTACCGCCGTGCCACCAGAGCATGATTTCTGTTCTCATCCTGAAGCAAAGTTCTTAACCCAAGGTACTATTTCTGGGTTAGTGGAGTCTGTAACCTGAAGCGTATGTAACCTGAAGTGTATGTAACCCGAGGTACCACTGTACTTCACACAGTGTATTGTAAGAGGCATTGATGACCACCAACTGCTGGTAATCACATGTAGGACAAGTGCTATTGTGTGCTGTGGGTTAAACCACAGAGCCTAGGGCTTGCCGATTAGAAGGTCAGCGGTTCGAATCCCCGCGACGGGGTGAACTCCCGTTGCTCAGTCCCTGCTCCTGCCAACCTAGCAGTTTGAAAACACGTCAAAGTGCAAGTAGATAAATAGGTCCCGCTCCGGCGGGAAGGTAAATGGCGTTTCCGTGCATTGCTCTGGTTTGCCAGAAGCGGCTTAATCATGCTGGCCACATGACCCGGAAGCTGTATGCCGGCTCCCTCGGCCAATAAAGCAGGATGAGCGCCGCAACCCCAGAGTCGGTCACGACTGGACCTAATGGTCAGGGGTCCCTTTACCTTTTACTCTTTATACAGGCATTGGGTTGGCCACTGAAGAAAGGTTGGAAGCCCCTCTTATAAATTTGATACAATGAATATTAATGGAACTCTATACTTTGTATACTTTGGATACATTTTAAAGTACCCATCAATGGAACTAGTGGTACCTCGGGTTACATACGCTTCAGGTTACAGACTCCACTAACCCAGAAATAGTACCTTGGGTTAAGAACTTTGCTTCAGGATGAGAACAGAAATTGTGCTCCGGTGGCGCGGTGGTAGCAGGAGGCCCCATTAGGTAAAGTGGTGCTTCAGGTTAAGAACAGTTTCAGGTTAAGTACAGACCTCCAGAATGAATTAAGTACTTAACCCGAGGTACCACTGTATTATAATAGAGACCTGGATCTTTTCTGGAACTTTTTGCATTCTGCCCGAGTAACAGCTAATAGTTACTATTCTGCTTCTATGGGAAGTAGAAAAATGATGAGTCCTTCTGACTCTGAGACTTCATTACTTATTTTTGTTGAATCAGGTCCACTGGGGAACAGCATACACATGACAACATGTAACACGGTATTGGAGTACTCCTCTTCGAAAATGCATTTTTATTACAAAGATTAACTGGAATTATTCATTACTAACCCAGGCCAATACACCCATCTAGTGGGCAAATATTAACATAGCAGCTACTAGACTGGGCTTGATTTTTACTTAATAGCCTCAATGTTTCATCCAGTGCTTTTTTTCCTGGGGGGAATGCAGGGGTACGCATACCCCTAAACATTTTGTGAATGTTTGTACTTTTGTCCATTTACTGTATTTATTTTTCCCGATTTGAACTATAAAATGGTGATTTTCTTGAGTCAAAATGAGAGCACCCTTAAACATTATTTTTTTTAGAAAAAAAGCACTGGTTTCATGTGTTTTGGAAGTCCGACAATCAAACAATTAATAACAGCGACATCATTTCAGAAGGGCACAACTGCACCATACTCTCCTCTCTGCCACCCCCCACGCATACATTTTATCTCTGTCTCCCTGCCCACCCCATACCAACATTTCTGAGGTAAGACATGTCTAGATAACATCATAAGCAGCTTCTGTTGAGAATTTGCAGAGCCATGAAAAAGCTACATTAAAAGTGAACTTCCAGATGAAGTTATGCGGGTATTTCAGATATAAGATTTATTTTTGCTTCACAAAACTTCACCTGTACCTTTAAGAAATGGGTCCCTCAGAAGCATCCAGAACTTTGTGGAAAGGTGTGAAGTTAGTGGAATATTTAATAGTTCACCAAGTTAGAGAAATAGTTACAGTAGACATCAATCTAGACTGAGACAATATAATTTCAATAATGCCGTGGTTGTATGTCAGTAGCAGATGTACAGACATTGCCAACAATAATAGTAGACCATTGAGTATACTCATCCAACTTAAACTCATAGTTCTTCTAAGTCTTGCTGCCATCTTTTGTGGAATTTCACCCTCAGTAAAGATGCATTTAAGTGCTAGGAAGTGCAAAAATGCAAAAAGCCAAGTAGCATGGAGATGGAACCCATGAATGCTTCATCTAGTCATTAAAAACCAATGGTCTGATCCTAACAAAATCTTCAGTTGCAATGAAAAATTATAATTGAAAATTCAAAATAGCAGACCAAAGTTATTTAGACTACAGTCTTACATAGGTGGCTACTGAATGTGTGTGTGTGTGTGTGCGCGCGCGCACGCACACACACTTTCCCTGAAGTGTGACCCAGTAATTTCAAACAATCAATAATTGTACAATTGTAGGTTAAGTGCCTTTTGCTTATTGAGTTTGTCATCTTTTGTATTTTATTTTTATTGTATACTGCTTCAGTCATTTTGCTTGCAAAGCATTTATACATCTGCAAATCTCTCTATCTCAGAAAATCATTGTGGATTCAATGAGATTTACAGTGCAAAACATTCCCAAGGTCTGCCAGGATGAATGATTTTGGAATAGGCTGATCTCTGGTTGAGTTGGCTGAGGCTGGGCTCTGCTGGGACTATGATGGCTGAAAATCCCCATCCTGGTTCAGATGGGCAAAGTCTTGAAAACAGGGTGTTCTGGGAGTGTGGTGTGACAAGAGAGGAGCAGATTTGGACCTATTCCCAACACCTTTCAGCTTGGTCATGTGACTTAGCAACTGAGCGGAATTTAACACTGGGAAAATGGATGGTCAAACTCCAGTTTAAAGCTTGTTTTTCCTCAGCCAGGCTCAGGCTGGCTCAGCAGGATGTACTCTTGCTCCTGAACAGAGTTTGAAGCAGAGGTAACTTCTGGTGTAAATTCTCCTATAGTTAGAATTGCTCTGTCAGTTCCATAAGAAAACATGCTTGCGCTTCCAGTCTTATTTTGGGTTTCAATAGTTTAAATAGATTCTCAATTCAAAATTTTCTCTGCTGACTTGAAGACTAGAGACATACAGTGGTATATTGGGTTACATACGCTTCAGGTTACATACGCTTCAGGTTACAGACTCCGCTAACCCAGAAATATTACCTCGGGTTAAGAACTTTGCTTCAGGATGAGAACAGAAATTGCGCAGCGGCCGCGCAGCAGCAGCAGGAGGCCCCATTAGCTAAAGTGGTGCTTCAGGTTAATAACAGTTTCAGGTTAAGAACGGACCTCCGGAAGGAATTAAGTATGTAACCAGAGGTACCACTGTACTTTTAAAAGTAATGTATGTGTTCTCTGAGTTGCCCAGAAAGCTTTCTGTGACCTGAGGGTTGTACAGCGCCTTTTATTTTTGCCTGTTTTGAAAGCTGTACACAAAAATAACAGCATGTGGGACTGGGAAACAGTTGCCACAATCAGGATAGAAGTAACAGCTCACATTGCAGAAGGAAATGTAAAAATGTATGGTGTTAATTTTTGTACATTGTATGAATCGTGCTGCAATAGAGCAAGTCACTGCCAGAGACTGTGGAATTCCTACCAGTTAAAGTTTACAGCATTAAGTTAAATCAATACCTGTTCTTTAAGTAATGGTGAAGGGCTTGATGGCATTTTAAAGTTCAATCCAGCCCTGACTTTTAACGATCCTGTAAAGCCATGGCAATAAAGGATGCTGAGTCGTGGTAGAAAAAAACTGACATGAGTTAAAATGGTTTTATATAGCTCAAATTTTCAACTTCCTGATCTGAATTTAATGAGAGTTTGGAGAGTTCTGAAGGGGGCGAGAATATTCCTAATTCCCACAGCCTCCATATACTACACTGGGCAGCATGGCTTGCTTTTCTGAGCAGTGAGATCTTCTAGGGCAGCAGTCTGGAACTCTTTTCAGAGCAAGGTTCAATTAAAACCTTAAAGGCCCAAAGCATCGAAAAGATTATGCTGCTCCCCCATATGTAATTCAAAACAAAAACAACATTAAACTGTAAAATAAAAACATTTTTTGAAATAGCACAAAACTTACAGGTATGATGAAATTAAAACATCATCTTTCTAAATGTTCTGATTGCAAAATTCTTGATAAATTCATTGAAGTTGACTCGACGAAGCATGCCCACTTCCATGCACAGTAGGGTAAGTGAATTAAGTCTGTTCTGACAGTGTTGTTCTCAGAGGGTTTTTATCCTTTACAGGTGAAAAGAAAAAAGTATTCTGCAGAGCAGTTAGTATTCATCAATGTTAGAAAAATGATTACTACTTCAATGCTTTTTTTAATAACAAATTTCAAATTCTTTATTTAAAAATCATTTATTTTTGCTTAGTCTGCCTATTGGGTAATCCGACACTGGGCCACATTCCTATCTTGGCACAACCTCTCTATCCTTTGTTCATGCATCAAGAGGCATTATCAGACTTCAAGGACACATTCCACCCAGGCAAAAATATTCAAAGAAGACATGAAGTAGGCCCAGTGAGGAAATGTAAACTGCAGAAAGAGATGTGGTTGAGGAGGCGGTGTAATCTAGGGAGAGTCCTGAAGAACAGATAAGAAAGCCCTTGTGCTACAGGCAGATTTTTATTTTTTTTTAATTACACATTATATGAGTAATACTTTTAAAAAACACGTTTAATGCTGCCACTTTTCTTTGGAAGGAAGAACAGCTTTGTGGGACCCTGATCTGTACTGGGTCCCACGTGGGTTTTCTGCCAAAAATCACTCAGAGTTTCTATTTGTTCTTGAGGACGCAGTAAATAGTACTTTGTGGGACAAAAACTTTATGGGACTTTTAGCAGCATGAAAAGTTTTTTTTTTTAACGTTCAAATTGATAGAAGTAAAAACACAAGGACAATGCAGTTAGTAGTTGATCGAAAGTAGTTTTTCAACAGGTACCTACTAATCCCATTACCTTAGCTGTCAACCAACAATGTCTTTTTTGGCTTGTGAAAACAGCATTTGTCACCAATATCCAGGTTTGAATTGTCTCAATATATGCATGGGGACATCTTCCGTTTGTGTAGGCCCAAAGTTTCCACCTAGCAAAGCAGCAAAAGTTTAGATTGTCAGGTGTAGTTCTCTCCACGTACACAGGAACTTTTCTTAAAGTAGCAAATGCTGCAGTCCAGATTGCCTGCATCACAGGTCCAGCTTGATCAAAATCCATTCATACACAAACTTCACTCATACCTCTGGAATGTGGTTGCCAAGCAACTACTAAATTTTATCTGTTGTTCTCAGTAGTAACTTAACTTCAAGGCTGAATATATTATTGCAAAAGCTAAAGTTCAAACTAGGATACAAACACATCTTTACTAATAATGAAAGAATAGAATTTGAGATGTTTGATACATGTTTTTAAAAGCGTTTGTGAATACTGTATATCAAAAAAGCATTATATATAAACGACCATAACTATCTCTAACAAACATTAACTTCCCAGTTTGCCAGATGCACAAGCTGGTCCTAGTGCTTGTTTATTATGTTTGCCTATTTACTAAAACAATGTGCCAAGATACAAGATGCATTTTAACCCTGATACAGTACTGGGAATCACAAGTTGGTAGAATGCTGTTGCACCCAGGTCCTGCTTTCCGGTTTTGCATTGGTTAAAGGAATGGGATTCTGGTCTAGATGGGTCATTGCCATATTTTGAAGAGCAAAAAAGAGGACGCTATGACAGCCATTCAAAGCAAATAAATGCAATTTGTCTCAAATTTTACCCCTGAAAAAGAAGATGTGTCCAGGAAAAAGATGACACATGACAACATTAATATCCAGCAGGGCTCTTGTTGTGTCCTAGGAGATGTCTGCCAATGGATATTTATCAACTATGGCTATATGGAACCTTCAGGTTCAGAGATTGTCTATCTCAGAATATTTTAGGTGAGGAGATACAGGTAGGAAAATATTAAAAATATTAACCTTAACCTCTTTTTATGGACTTTCTTAAGCAATTTTAGACGATGGGTGCAAATTTTAGAGGAGGCAGCTTCTATAGACAGTACTGTACAGAACTCTGCTTACTTTAAGGCAATGCAGTCCTGCTGCGCGCTACTAATGAATTAATATCATTAATTGAATTTACACCGCACCCTTCCTCGGTGGGTCCCCGAACGTCCCTCCCCCCCAGTCCCTTTTTATGCGTTGTGCGAGGCGTACAGGCTAATACCAGGAGCAAACTAGCTGTGAAGGTGACGGACGTGCGCGCGGACGGAATTGGGTCGCCGCTGATTTCCAAGGAAGGGGCTCCCAAACGCCACCTGGGTCGTGGTGGTGAGGGCGGGTGCGCGCGTGGGGGACGGGGGACAGAAACTAAAACTCAATCTAAATCCTTCCCTGAGCCTGGAGAGCTCGGGGAGCTCGTGTTGTCTGCGTCCACAAGCACATAAAAGGGCCAGCAAGAGGCTGCGAGCGAAGGAACTTCTGCCGGCGCCACCTGCTGCTGCCCCAGCTCCTCCCACGCGAGAGGCTCTCGCGCGGCGCTCCGGCCTCAGCGCGATCTCGCGAAGGCGCAGCCAGCGTCGGTATTTTGTCCCTCGCGGAGCCCCCTCCTCCAGGTACCGCGCGTTGCTATGGCATTCCTGGCCATAGAGAGCGGCAGCGTTTGCGGCCGGGAAGAGGGTCGGAGGCCGCTGTAGTGGCGGCGGCGGCGGCAGGGCCTTCCTCGGCCGCCTGACGAGACAGGGGAAGGCGGGCGGGCGGCGAGAGAAGGGAGGCCGCCTCAGCCTCCCCTCCCACGTCCCGACCTGGCAGCCTTTCCCTCGGCGCGCCCCGTGCCTGTCTCGGAGGGCTGCGCGGCCTCGCTGGACGCTCCTTCTTCTCCCCCGGCCCCGCCGCCGCCTCCGGGACTCGACTCCGGGGCGGCGGCGGCGGCGGCTGGAAGCGGCGACAGGCGGTTCCCGGAGGCAGAGTCGCTGCTGGGGAAGATGGCGGGGAACGGCGCGGGTTTCGCCGGCGCAGGCAGCAGCGGGGAGATTATCCAGCTGAATGTCGGGGGCACCAGGTGAGCAGCAGGCGGGCGGCGGGGCCCCCAAGGGCAAGGGGGGGCGAGGAGGGCGGCGAGAGAGGGGGAGCCGGGGAAGAAAGGGGGCCGGGGAGCGGAGGAGGGAGCCGAAACGATACCCTCTCTCTCTCTTCCCTGACACCCCCAATTCACGGCAACGAGACCAGGCCTTGATGCTGCTGTAACAAACACATTTAGGAGAGAAGTACGTTGAAGTTTGCTGGCTACTAGAATCCCGTGGCGAAGTCAAGGCCTTGGACCTTTCATGGTGTGTGTGTGTGTGTGTGTGTGTGTGTGTGTCTGTGTGTGTGTGTGTGTGTGTGTGTGTACACACACACAGTGGTACCTTGGGTTACATATGCTTCAGGTTACATACGCTTCAGGTTACAGACTCCGCTAATCCAGAAACAGTACCTCGGATTAAGAATTTTGCTTCAGGATGAGAACACAAATTGTGCTCCGGCGGCGCGGCAGCAGCAGGAGGCCCCATTAGCTAAAGTGGTGCTTCAGGTTAAGAACTCTGTGAGATTCATAGAATCAGAATAACTGTGGAGTTGGATGGGGAGCCCAAGCGTCATCTAGTCCATCCCGCTGCAATGCAGGGATTGCAACTGAAGAGCCCCTGGTGGATGGGCATCCAGCCTCTGCTTACAAACCTCTGTTGGAGTGTCCAACAGCTCCCGAGGTTGAATGGTCAGCACTGGGTGTGCGTCTGGGCCCCGCACATGTATGATGTGTGCTCTCTAGCAGCATTCCAGCCTTTTTAATACCTTCTGGCGTACAATTTAGTAACCCCACATGGTCTGTTAGGCCTTTCTGGACTTGGCTTCCCTGGTCCAAAGATGCCTTGTTCCTTCCATGCTCTGTCAAACATGGGTCTGCGATCTGGCCCATGGAGGGAGCTCCGCGGCGGTGAACCAGCCCAGGCAAGGTAAAACTTGCCAACCACTGTGCTAAGCCAAACCATGGTTTAGATCACAGCAGCCAGATGACCAGTGGGAGGAGTGCAATAACCACAGTCTCCTCTGTGGGAACCGTCACATGTGTAATTAAGCCATGGTTTGGCTTAGCATTATGTATGACCCACCTCATTTGGTTGGCTCTGTTGGAGAATATTTTATCCAGAGGATACTTTAGCAAAGTGTATTGGGGGGGAAGCACCTCACATTACATACCATACTGTTCTAAAGCAGTGGTTCCCAACTTTTTTTTGGCCATGCCCCACCTCAGCATCTCTAAAATCCCCTCCCCTTGACATATAATTCTTATTATTCAAAAAGTGAACTCCTGTTCATGTGGAGGAAGCCTAAAAGGCCATTAACTGTTAATAACTCGTTCTCGAATTGACCCCCCCCCAAAAAATCAAATTGCCCCCCTGTGGGGGGCGTGCCCCACGTTGGGAACCACAGTTCCAGAGGCTCCTTAAGTCCTCTAGAGCATACTTCTAGGAGAGAGGGCATCCAGAAGAATTATCTTCCTTTGGCCTTTCTGTTGTGACTATCCCGTTCTGTGAGCTGAGCTCTGTTTATCAGAGCTCTGAATCTAGGCCAAAGTATTACACAACATGAAACACTCGTATATTAGTGAAAACAAAAGGCGATATTGTTAGGTGAAAAATAGAAACCTGCTTTATTCTATATCTTGACAGTCTAACAGTTGTAGTGCAGTTATTGAAAAAATGATTGAAAAGCTTGATATTGTAATTCAGAATGGTATATCAATAAATAATAAATGTTGCAGATACTACAAAATAATTTTTCAATAAGTTTCAATGGTCTTTTGTTGATTTGCAATAGTATTAGTGAATCCCTCGATTTTACCCGTTAAAAGGTTTCTAAATGTCAAAAGCACATCAACTTGCATCACATCTAAGTGATCCTCTTAACCTGTTGTTCATAGTAGTATTGTTTGAACTTGTCTATTTTATAGAAAAACTGAAATTAATGTATTACTTGATAATAAGTTGGTGTTATCAAAATAGCATATGGGAGAATAAGATTGATGAACAATGTTATAATCATTGTGGCCTTTTATATGTTCACAGTAGCATTTTTAATCAGGCTGATAAACACATACAGTGGTGCCTCGCAAGACGAAATTAATCCGTTCCGCGAGTCTCTTCATCTAGCGGTTTTTTCGTCTTGCGAAGCAACCCTATTAGCGGATTAGCGCCATTAGCGGTTTAGCGGCTATTAAAGGCTTAGCGGATTAGCAGCTAAAAGGCTATTAGCGGCTTAGCAGCTTAGAAAAAGGGGGGGGAGCGAAAAAAATCTCAAGACTTGCAAGACATTTTCGTCTTGCGAAGCAAGCCCATAGGGAAATTCGTCCTGCGAAGCGCATCGAAAAACGGAAAACCCTTTCGTCTAGCAGGTTTTTTGTCTTGCGAGGCATTCGTCTTGCGGGGCACCACTGTACCCCTAAACATTTTGTGAATCTAAGTTTGGCCTTATTGAGGGGCAGTATTTCAATATGAGTAGGAAAATGAGAGTATCCCTGAACATTTTTTTTAGAATAAAGCACTGGTCACACATAATTAAGATGCACAATAAAACACTTTTATCAAAACATTAAATATTCATAATTAAAATGTACAATAAGAAACCTGTTGAAACTGCAGTTAACTACAATTTAAACAGGAGGTTCAGTTAGGAGATGGGGGGAATGTTCCTTTAAAGAGGTATGTCTTCAAGGGCTAGTGGAATGCCAGTATCATGAGGTTTATCATAAATCAGCAGAGATGGCATTTCACAACACTGATGCCACTAGTGGAAAAGCTGGCCTCCAATTCATTGATTGATTGAATTTATATACTCGCCCTATACCCGGAGGTCTCAGGGCAGTTACCACAACCTGGTAATCATCACCCTGCTATTATAGCCATAAAGTCTGCTTATAGACTTTGTCTCAAGATGGAGAATGACTATGGGATTAGATTAGTTTCTCCTAGTGTCTGTTTACACCCAGTATTACAGGACAAAGAAGTAATTTGTGGACCCCCTTTTTAAAAACTTTAAAACCAGCAGTTTTCCAGATCTGACTCCAGCCTTAAGCAAAACACACATATTGCTGGTTAGACAGAGAGTATGAAAAGTGATGTAACTTCTAAACTGAGGGACAAGCATTTTTAAAATCTACACATGACGTCCTACTACTTGTGAGGTAAAAAATAGCTATCCTAGGTGTGCTTTCTTTTAAGTTCCTACACTTTGCTTTGGCTATTAAGTTTTTGTAAATAACGTACCATTGTCATATGTTGCTATACTTAGTAATGTTATTTGTATCTTAACATCTAAGTAACAGCCTTCTGGTGCCATTCATCAACAACTACTGCTCTGTAACATCCCTTCATTTTCATGGAAATTGTGGGGGAATATTTTTGGATCATGTTGTTCCGCAAAACATGTAATTAACCTGGAGGCAAAAATATGCAGTCAAATAGTGCCACAGAATTAGCAGGGTCAGTTTTGTATTTTAAGATATACATTTCTCCTTCTTGGTAGGTTTCATTTGACTCAACAGGACTAATTTCACTGTTGTTTGGATTCTGTTCTATATTTTTATATCATGGGTACTGAACTGTGTTCAAGTTAGCATTGTTTGTCTGACTTCTTGGAAATAATATGTTTGTTCTAGCTACTGAAGTTTTGTTATTTGAGTGAGTTTCTATAGGTCAGTAAATAAATAATAAATAATAATAAACTAGGATTGCAAGAGTGTTTGAATTCTGCTTGAGTGAACCTTCAAACTTACTGCTAAAAAGTTAACTAGGAAAAAATGTAGTTCTGACTGCTTTTTTCATAGGAGAAAGTTTTCCAGTTTTCAAGCTTAACATGACTATATTGAGCCCTTCGTTCAGAGAAGATTTGGCTTTGTCATGCCCTTATTGCAAAACTGCACAGAATCTGCATTGTGTATAATACAGAGGCTCCTATATGCTATCTGTACTACTCCCTTTTTTTGTATTTTTTGGGATACTATAGAATCATAGACCCTTGGGGTCCCTTCCAATTCTACAGTTCTGTGATTCTGTAGTAACCAACAAAATACAAACAAGTAGTAGTACAGATAGCATCTAGGAGCCTCTGTTGTACACATTCTTCATTTAAAATACAGAAGAGTTCCATAGTTTGAATGGAATACATGCTAAATGGTAGAATGGCAATTTTATTTCAGACTTTAAAGACCAGTCTCTTTTTTTCTACATGTGCACAGGATTTTTAAAATAAGTGTACGCTCGCATGCATGAAATTATTTGAACTTCTGTAGTTTACATACATAGACATTTTCATAAAGTTTAACATGTACTCCCTATGTGGCTCAACTTGGGACAAGCCAGAAATAAATTCTCATTCAGCGATACAGACTTAAAATGTAATCACAAGCATACTTACTGGAGAGTAAGCATTATTGAACATGATGAGGCTTGCTCCTGAGTAAATATGCATAGGTTGCTCTGTCATAAGCAATGCAAGCAACTTTTGTGTGTATGGGAAAGAGGAGACATTTATTTGTGGTAATAACAACTTCAAAGGCCTGATCTTTGGGTCCTAATCCAAATAAAGATAGTTTGGATTAACTTCCACTGAAAGCTGTAGGACTAACTTTGTTGCTACTAACTCGTTTCCTTGGTCTCAATGGGATAGTCAAGACTAATTTTAGCTGATTGAGACCTTGACAATTGCTTCCTTTTTGCACGGGTTCCTAGAAGAATGAATGAGGTACATGAGGGGCTACTGGGGGTGGGGAGAAAGAGAGGAATGAGAAGTCCTGTTGCTTGAACAGAGGCCTTCACTTTTTTGGGTCTTGCCCACTGTGTTCAAACACTATCTTTCTTAGGTAGGAAAGAATTAACTAAATAAGTAAAAAATATATATCATTGGTTGCGGGGAGGGAACTTACCAGTTCAGTTCCTGACTTCTAATATTTCTGTTCCAGGTTCAGCACTTCAAGACAAACACTAATGTGGATTCCGGACTCCTTTTTTTCCAGGTATTTTGAAGCCAGATCTTCTGGATATTTACTCAGTCTAAGTTCAATAAGACTTACTCCCCGGTAAATCTTCAGTAGCTCTCCTCCCCCCCATTGACTAGTGTGTCTAAGTGTGTAGTTCACCTAGTTTGTAGCTTTGTAGCCCAGTTCATAATTAGGCTAGTGTTCAAGTCTGAAGTCTAACATTTCTTACCAGTTTCATGTTATGGGTATGTTACATAATAAGCCCTTGTGTGTTGAATTTACACATCATAGTGATCTCTGAGGAAATACTTTCTCAAAATTGTCAGTACAATGTGAGGGTGGAACCACATGTTTTATCAACAAATGCATGTTTACAAACCTGCATTTCTGAGAATGAATGGAATTGGTGCAGAAGAGCATTTTTAGGGAAGAATTGGAAGGATAAATAGGGGTGGGGTTCTTAATTCCTCCTATACCCACTAATTATTTCCTGCAATTGCCCCTACATAAGCTTTATGGCAGAAGTGTGGGACTTAAAGCCACATGTTTCTTTGATGTGTGATTTTGGAACTGCATAGAAAAACATACTGTTGGTAGATATCATCCCTCCTTTATGAGAGCAGAGAAGAAACTAGGAATCTTCACCCAACTCTTCTTACCAAGTTATATTGTAACTTAGCTTTATTTGTTTTCAGTTTGCTGAGTGGAAGAATTTCAACACTGAAAGATGAAACTGGTGCTGTGAGTATTCCTTTCTAAAGAAGATTATGATGTGAAAGTTGATTACTGTATTGGGTTTAGCTTCTAAATTGTATTCTAAATTGGTGAATTGTGCACTTTTGCAACATCTCTAGTTAGAATGGGGAGACTCTTTCAGTCTTGTGCTCAGTTGAATGATAGAGACAAATTGTGGCTGCTGGTAATTGTAGGCATCATGAAAATGCAAAGTTAGAAAAGATCACTTTTTTTAAAAAAAATGAGGGTATATTTTTTGAATTTGATTTTGTAATATTTGTAGGGCTAAATAATGGCAGAATTAAGCATTTCACACAGATTTCTACTGCAGAATTAAGCCTGTGTTTAAACTGCTCCCATTGAAATAAATAAAGACTTCAGAGTGCATAATTTCTTGTATTCTAAAACTTATATGGTAAGCTAATAAATGGGCTCTCATTTCTTCATAGATATTTATTGACAGAGATCCTGCAGCATTTGCACCTATTTTAAATTTTCTTCGAACAAAGGAGTTAGATTTGCGGTAAGAAACTCAGTGTTAATTCTCTCTGATTTTAAAAACGCTTCTGGTGGAAGATTGTCATAAATAACACTCTTAAGCTCACTTGAAGTTTTTAAAAAATTGTACTTGTGAAAGTACCAGTAATATCCCCTGAACTCCACGGAATAAGCTACTCTCCGAAATATTTGAGGTGAATTTCTGCAGGAACTTCAAGGGGCCCCTGATTTCTGAAAGGTCTTCCTTAAGGCTTTGCTGTATGAGAGACTTTAAATATCCTCTTGTAACCTGTGTACTAGACACTTACAGCCCAATCTAAGAGCTAAAACCTCACACATTAAAGTATGTGTACAATTTTTGAGGCATAATCCTGAAAGGGTTCAACTTGAAGAAACTTGCCAGGCCTGTGAGCTAAGCCACCTTTGTTTTGTGCTTTGCCTCAGCTGAGGCACTCACATTTACCCACCCATGTGACAACACTTAGCTCTGTCATCTCTGTGTTAGATTGAACTTTTAGTCAGCACATTCTATGTTTCCCATAAGACTTTTGTTCTGTGATTTCTGCTGCTCATAGCAGCTTAATTTTTTTATATTAAAAAAAATGTTTTCAAAGAACAGAGGTTTTGCTTGAGTGTTCCAGACTATATCCTTTCACAAAGCTTTAATTTAACATTTGTGTAGATGTTTCTGTTAATCCGTAGCATTTAAAGATATTCTCAGTTGTTTAATCAAAGTATTTTATCATGTTAAAATAAAACTTCCTATAAAAGATTTAGTTTTTCTGTTTAGAATATTGATTGTTGTGCTAAGAAACTGCATTATTTAATTTTTAAACATTTCTGTTTTTTTACCTTTATTGCAGGGGAGTAAGCATTAATGTACTTAGGCATGAAGCAGAGTTTTATGGAATCACACCTTTAGGTAAATATACAGATTTAAATTACCCACTAGTTTGAATATCATGATCAGTTAATAATCATTTTAAAGAACCACCAGTAGTGGTAAGAGAGCTCTCCTTCCCCTCCACAATTAAGCCATATATATTGTCATTCCCAGGTGACTTTTTGAGTGGGGTGGGGGGGGGCACCAACCAGTGGGAAGACCTCTTATTGCTTCCCCTTCGCTTCCTCTGTGTTCTGCCACCAACAGAGTACATTTCACTGGGAGTCGAGACAGAATGTTTTTGGAGATCAGCACATTGATCTCCTAAGAGAGGTTTGATTAAGTCCCATGTTGATTATATTTTTGGTGGGTGGCTATGATTTCTTTTTTTATAAACAAATGCTGATTACTTGTAGATTTCTTGCCTTGGTATGTTTTTAAAGTTCTCTGTTGTTATTATGATTTTAAGCCCTGCTTCCTAAGGTTCTAGGATGTGTTACAACAATTAAAAATACAGCGTCAAAAACAGATTAAAACAAATTATAATAATAAAAGCAGGGTGGGTTATAAAAACATACATCTCAGGTGTCAAAGGGCAAACTGCACAACTGGAGGTTTAATGTTATAAACCATAGTGGCCTTCTTGAGACCCAAAGGGTAGTATATAAATTATTTTATAGTTAAATTAAATGAAGTTAATTTATCCCAAATGCCTCCTGAAGACTGGCAAAGTCCCACCTACCGAGCAGTTTGGGGGAAAATGAACAGCATTTGGGCCCAAGCACACCTGACTTTATTTTAAAGCTGGGTTGCTGTTTGAAGCCTAGCCTTGCCCTTTTGCAGCAAGAAAGCTAAATGAGAAAGAAAATTGCAAAGTAACCCAATTTGCATTCACATATGTATAACAGATTATATGCTGTTTCCTTTCAGTAAGAAGATTACTGTTGTGTGAAGAGCTAGAGCGCTCCTCTTGTGGCAGTGTCCTCTTCCATGGATACCTGCCACCTCCAGGTACTTGAGCATGCTTTGTAAGCCATTTTTTATTTCAGCATCAAGAAGCAACTCCTGAAAATCTCTGTGGCTTTACAGTATTGAAATACTTTCAGCTCTGTGTGGCATTTGAGCTGGTCAAAGCGTTGTGGGGTTTGCTATGTATGGGCTGATGCCTGCTGAAGCTTCCACTTCAAGAACTTATCAGGATTCTCTCCATCTCTGCTGCCACCTTTATGTTAGTTCTATGTGTACACCAGAATCACTTTCCTGCTGTTGCCATAGTGTCTACCTTATCATAAGCATTCTCATTGGGGTTTTAAGGTCACTACAATAGACCTTTTCAAGATCATGCATCTTCTTCGGTCTCTGGTTAAGGAGAGCTCACACAGTAGCTCAGACAAACAGTTGTGGGTCACCACTGAGAAATATATCTGTGTACCTAATGTCTATTGGATGTCTGGCAATCATGTGAATGCTTAATTACAAGGCTGCAGTACATTGTTGTACAGTGGTACCTCAGGTTACATACGCTTCAGGTTACAGACTCTGCTAACCCAGAAATATTACCTCAGCTTAAGAACTTTGCTTGAGGATGAGAACAGAAATTGTGCTCTGGCGGCGCAGCAGCAGTAGGAGGCCCCGTTAGCTAAAGTGGTGCTTCAGGTTAAGAACAGTTTCAGGTTAAGTACGGACCTCCGGAACGAATTAAGTACTTAACCCGAGGTACCACTGTATTTCTCAGGTGATTTAGATTTTCTAGAAACGGACTGATATATACCTTAGTTTTCTGTGTATAAGACGATTTTTTTATTATTAAATAATGTTTAAAATGGGGGGGTTGTCTTTTACACAGATAGTGCTGAGGGGGGACGGGCAATTGGTTGCAGCCGCGAGCAGGAGATTGTCAGCGGCGATTGGGCAGGTGATTGGTGGCTGCGGCAAGGGCTGCTGTCGATTGGCTGTTCCTGCGGCAATTGGGCGGGTGATTGGTGGGTGCTGGCAGTGAGTGGTCAGACGATTGGTGGCTTCTGCGATTGGCAGCGTCGGTCAGGCAGGTTAGCGATTTTCAGCGAACCCCTCCCCCCAAAAAAATGCTCCCTCCAAAAGCTTAACAACTCTGGGCAATCTCCCCCCATTTTCTTAATTTTGGGGTCCCTAAAAATAGGGGTCATCTTATACACTGTGTGTGTGTGTGTGTGTGTGTGTGTGTTATACACGGAAAAATATGGTACTTCCCACTGAAGCCACTCTATCTCTAAATGAGATAGAAATATTGCTTTGATGTTAAATCAGTGTAAACCAAAACTCTGTGGTAAAGTAGTTCTTAATACTTTTGAGGCAATTACAAATTACCGTATTTTTCGCTCTATAAGACGCACCAGACCACAAGATGCACCTAGTTTTTGGAGGAGGAAAACAAGAAAAAATATATTCTGAATCTCAGAAGCCAGAACACCAAGAGGGATTGCTGCACAGTGAAAACAGCAATCCCTCTTGCTGTTCTGGCTTCTGTGATAGCTGCGCAGCCTGCATTCGCTCCATAAGACGCACACACATTTCCCCTTACTTTTTAGGAGGGAAAAAGTGAGTCTTATAGAGCAAAAAATACGGTAGTTCTGGAGGCTGCTATACTTCCACTGAGGGTTGGGCAGTGCCATGGAATAGCATGGGATGGGGGCAGGAATAGTCAGGAGGGGGAGGTTGGCCAAAATCGTTGAGGTACTGCAGATAAATGGAGCTCGAAATGTGCAAGGTACTTTGTCTTATTAATTTGAGAAGTTTTCGCTTCCCATTTCAGCCCCTTGTGCATTTTGGAGGGATGGGGCGAGGGGATGGGAAAGTCCACTGTCATGAGCTTCCTTCTGCTTGCCAGCAAAGCTGTAGCAGCCTTTATCTAAGCCCATTAAAACCAGATTTGACAAATTTCTTATTTTCTTTAGGCATTCCAAGTCGTAAGATTAGCCCTTCTTCAGGAGCATCTACTGAAGTCAGAGCACCTCAGAGCTGTCCTGAAAGTGAGGCCCGAGGAGGGAATATGCAGACTTCACTTGCTGGTACTGGAGAAGATACAGTCAGGCTAGGTGAGCAAAACTATCTTCATTTCCTTAATGCATTTAAAATATTTGTGGAAAAATAATTTGCAAGTGTATCTAAAAAAAAGCCCAAATTAGTTCTTGCTGATCCTTGAAAATTGTGACAAGTTGCAGTTTTGAGTGAAGACTAGCCCTGCAGTGCAAGCATCATAAATATAAGTACATGCAGGCTGCAACTTGGTTGTGTACTCTGCTAAAAAATAATAATTGAATACTGTTAACTAGGTTGTAGTATAGGGCCAGGTATTGAATGGTGATCATCTGTCTGCTTCTGGGGTAAACCTTCTTCCTCTGGAAAGAGAGCAGAAGGCTTGTGTGCTTACAGTAGCCATAGTATTCTGCTTTAGTTCCCCAGAGCTTTCTCTGCTCTGCTAACTCTTCCATGCCAAATGCAGCTCATCATGTGCATCAGCAGCTTTATTACAGCTGCAGAATTTCAGAATACTCACTGCTCTGGCAAAATAGGTGAAAAAAAGACTCATGACCATCAGTTCAGTAACCTCACTTAACCTCTGCTGTGTGTGTGTTTTTCTTTAAGGGTTTCCTGTGGATCCACGAAAAGTTTTGATAGTGGCTGGCCATCACAACTGGATTGTAGCTGCATATGCTCACTTTGCAGTTTGTTATAGGTAAAGATGCAATGAGCAACACTGTTTCAGTCTATATTCCAGTAATTGTGCTCTACAGGACAAAGTTGTCATAAAATACGAGAGATGCGTTCATTAAAAGGAACAAAGTTTTTGTTTATTTTTTGTTAATAGTGTGTGGAGTACTGAGGCAAGAACAAGAAGCTTTGTAACAGGGATGGGAAATCTGTGGTCCTCCAGATGTGGCTGGACTACAATTTCCATAATTCCTGACCATTGACCATGTTGTTGATGCTGCTAGGAAAGTGTTCAACAATATCTGGAGGGCTGGAGGTCCCCACCCCTGCTTTATGACTTCAACTTATGATTGCCCTTGCAGAACTAGATATCGTCCACAGAGCAGGCATTTTGAATCAATCTTATGGCCACTTTCCCCAAGTATTCTTGTATTCCGGCATACATGCACAACTGCAAAATTTGTATTCGTGTTTCAGATGTGCTTCTTCCCTTTAAAATATACAGAAGCAGCAAACAGGAAAGAATTGGAACCCCCTCTTCATTTATTTTAAAAGGAAAAGGCATGCTTGAAATCTGATACTTCTAACAGTTGCAGTTCCGGAAATATTCTGTGAAAAGTTGTTCTGGGGGACTCAGAATAAATGTAGGTAAATTTGTTCACTCAACAGGTAAAGTATAATGAAGCCCATTATATTGAGTACACAGGAGGTCATTGGCGACCAAAGCTTATCTTCAGGAATTACTATGTGCATAAGACATTAGCAAAATATTTCAATTGTGTGTAGTAGTCTGTGTTAGGGCATTTCAAGATGTGATTCTGTGAGTCAGTGCTCCAGTATAAATTCATTGAGGATATGGTGCTTTAATTAGGGATGTGAGACAGTGCCACCATGTGATAAAAAACAGAATGGGCTGTTGCTACATTTGATTAAAGCTTGTAGTTGGCATGAAAGCAATATTTAAACCATAATTAAAATAAACTGGTTAGTGTGTAGCATGCTTATTCACATTGCTAAAACCACATGCACTTTGCTCTTCCCTCTCAGGAAACCTATGATCTTTTCGTGGTTCATGTCTTGGATGTAATTTCAAGGCAGACTATGACTTGCCCCCAGCAACATGGCAGAAGCAAGGCAGAAGCAAAGTGCTCGAGATTTCAGCAGTGTGCATGAGCATGGTACTCATTCACAGTAAACTATAGGGTTGTTTGGGTTTTTTATGTTTAATGTGACATGCCCCCACTACCAGGATTGTCCCGACATTTTAGAGACCTGAGAAGTACTGATAAGACTTCACACCCCCTCCCCATAAGGTAGCTTCCTATGTCCTTCAGAGTATAAGGGGGGTGGGGAACTCTTATCCAGGTGGCTTTCCACGTTCAACAGATGAATCAGGAGCACACTCTTAAGGTTGCTCTTGATCCTTCCTTGGTGCAGCCCAAATTGCAACCTTCAATACGTGCTTGCAAAAAAAGAGTCTGTGCACTTCTGAGTTTTCCTTTGCAGCTGTAATTCAGCACTTTTTGAATTTTGAATCTTTTTCTGTTGCCCAGCAACTGCACAGGAAGAATCAGGAGTACACTTAGAGTTTACCTGTCTTGCACTTGATGTCCTATGCCATTACGTAACGGAGGGTTGGATGTGCTTTGGGCCAAACTATGCTGTGGGCCAAATGAGGTGCTGCGAATAAGGCTGCAGGTTTCCCACAACTATAGATTAGTTACAACATTTCTACTATACTGTTGCTTTCTGTCTAGTTTGCATTTGAGTGTTCAACAGTGAATGAATACCCACCAGCCTGCATATTTCTCCATAGGTATCTATGCAGACGAGGAAAGAAAACACTCTTCTCTTGTGCAAAGATGAGCTGCACAAAGAAGGATAGAAATGTTCCCTATACTGCCCTCATACCAGACTAGACATGGTCCCAGCTTAATTTTTTTATGAATGATTTTCATGCTCCAGACAAACAGATTACATCTTACAAGGACAGTCTCATTCAGAATAGTTATTATGTAGTAACCTTATTACATCCCATTCCACCAGGCTGCAGCAGTTTGGTTGAGAGACCCAAATATCATTGGTCTTTTCCCCTCCCCCAACTGTCTCCATTCCAGCCGCTCATTATAAGAACTATTGTGGAACTTTAAAAGTTAGGGCTTGCCTTTCTTGTTCTTCTTTCCCTACCCATCCTTTTTGTGTTGCTTCTGCTAGATTGTAAGCCTACAGGCAGGGAGGGACTAGCCCATTTTTAATCTGTGCACAGCACCTAGAAAGTGCTATTATGCTTTATAATGGTAGATAATGGTACATCCCATCTCCCTCCCCATTGCTGGGAATCTGCTGATTATGTGAAATTAGCAAGAGAAAGATGTCCCAGGAGTCTACCTTTCAGAATACTAGACAAAGTGTGTTTCACTCCTTTCCTTTGAAACATATTGGTTTAGATAAATCCAGACTGTGGCTTATATCCTATAAGGAACAGAGGATTATTATATCTAGATTTTGTAGGTACCGAAGATAAGTTTCACTATATTTCTCCTTTGTTGGCATTTTTAAAAAATATGATATACATCAAATAAATTTTCCGTTCCATTTTGACAAGTTGGAATAACTGTTCATTGAAGTTTTGGCCTATCCTGGAAAACCTGCTTGAAAAATATGTTTTTGTATATCTTTCTCTCAGAATCAAAGAATCCTCTGGATGGCAACAAGTGTTCACAAGTCCCTATTTAGACTGGACTATTGAACGTGTTGCTCTCAATGCAAAGGTTGTTGGTGGTCCACATGGAGACAAAGATAAAATGGTTGCTGTCGCATCTGAGAGCAGTATCATCTTATGGAGCGTTCAGGATGGTGGTAGTGGCAGTGAAATAGGCAAGTGTGCACTCTCGTTCCTGTTCCTAATAATATATATTGGCTCACTGTTTTCCAATTACACTGTGCAATTGCTTGTCAAACTTTTTGGCCACAGTGAATGAAAGGTAAACTTTTGTGCATTCAACATTTTATTTCTTCATATAGCTGCTTCTCTATCCATCACTTATACGCTAAAGCAGTATCTTAATAGGAAATAAGATAAAATCTAAAAGCCGTGCTTGGCTTAATGGGTGCATAGTGGTATATGTCACTTATTGAAGTGTTCCTGAAGCCCTGTTGTGATAATAAGTAGAAAGTAATTTAATTTTTGACTGACTTATTTCAGCTCTGCATGGTGAACCTGAATGTGGGAATTAGAGATGACAGTTTGGAATGACTGCCAGCTTGTCTTGTTCTTACTAAAAGCCATGTTTCTCAAGGTCTCCTTCTGATAACCTTCAAAAAACACAATTTGGGCAATGCTTTGCTACTAATAATCTTTTGAGCAGAAATTAGTCGAGATAGCCAGCACTGGGCACCAGGCAGCTTTAGAGCCAAGGGCTTCATGTTACCAGAAGGTACATAAACATGAAAAGGGCTTTTAGAGAAGCCAAATACTTCACTCTGCAGATCTGATTGATGGCTTGTCTTACTTATTAAAATACATACTTGCTTCCAAACATCAGCAGTGGCCTTTTTGAGCAGGGGCAGAGAGAAAGATACAAGGAATCTTTTGAGTTCCAAAAGTAACATTTAAGTAATAGGGTAATGATAATGACAGACTGTTTCCTCTAGCCACAAAGAGCTGTCACCATAGATTTCATCTACTTGCCAGCATAGATGTAGTATCTTCATGCATTTTTCCAAAATAAGTTGTATGATTAGAGAGGTACTCAGTAGAGTAGGTTTGTTTTCTGCCCTCAAGTAATTAAGCCCCTTGAGGAAATCAGTATTTTAGTGGGGGAAATGATGTGGACAACGTGTGAATATTCAATTCTGTTTGGCTATTGTGTCTGCACATTGGCAGTATGGAGATTATTAAATTTATTCATCAGATGTTTAGAGTGTCCTTCAATATGGAGTAATCATGTGGCTGACAAAGTTTGAAGAAGTAAAATAATAATACAGTAAAACAACAACAATATTTACTTAAGGAAATTATATAAGAGCAGAATACACTTTTGTCATTGTCCCAAATGTTTATTATGGTAGAAACTATGCTCCATCCATGCTGGTAGCAGATAAAAGTATCGAGGGGGCTTGAACTTGGGATCTGCTGTGCTGTTTTGTAGCTCGATTTAGAGGGGCTTGTAGTGATCTCTCCCCCCACTCCCCTTTTCCTGCCAGGTAGAATAGAGCACTGAAAGAGAAATTATTTTCTGTCGCTACTTTCTTCTTACCCATTCTTGCATGCCCATTTATTATTGTGTTTCCTGTGTAAATCATATTCTTAGCCAAAAGGAATGGCAGTACAGCCAGTCAAAGGAAGGACAGGTGGCCTACATGCAGGCATGGGTTTGGATTATAGCTGGGATCCTTGAGATTGCATAGTAAACTCATACCATTGTTAACCAGTGGAAAAAGAAAGTAGTACTGAGAAAACAGGAGTGAATTATACTTCGGCTTTTAACGTTACTTCCAACTCTTCTTCAACGTTCTGTTGCGTCAGAGTCAAGAACACATTTGACAAAGAAAAGCCCCTTCAAGCTTTCCCCTCTGCATTTAACGAAATCTAAATTGGGCTTTTCAAGTAGCGTTAATGAATTTTAATTTTTAAGTTAAGCATTTAAACGGAAAATGAACAATCCGGCTTCATTAGAGTCATTACGTTATGTAGCATGCTCTAAAAGTTATAAATGTTCTGAAATTAATACATCCCAAAGAGTTTTCAGTTCATTTAATAAGCAAAACTCTTCTCTTTCAGAGAACTTTACAGGCCCATTTATCTAGCAGAGCCTAATGTTAGCAGCCCTGCCTTAGGATAGAGAAGTAGTGCTTTGTTCATGTCCTGTAAAAGAAACAATTTGTTGTTACAAACACTCTTCAGAAGCTGACAACACCATCTATGGAAAATTGCAAGGGCTGGCATCTCCATGATAGAGCTCTCCCAGAGGCTGTTTTCCCTTCAATATTACTTACATAAGATACCACTACTGGATTGCTGCTATAAGCAATATTTTACTGAGAGAGCCCCTTAAGACAAGAACCTGTCATTACTTATGCCGTCGTCTTCCCTGTGGACGGCCGTCAGGATTGTTGAGCCTAAGCAGGAGTGACACTTTAAATTCCTTCAGACTATTCATGCTGTCTTCCTTGATTTCCCTGAACCTCATCCTTCTCCAGAGTAATCAATTCTAGTTCTTTCTCTCCTTTTTATTATTGCCTGCTTTTATGCGCCCTGCTGTTAAATATAGTCAGTATCAGAGATGATCATATGTCCTGAAAAATTATTTGGCATTGTAATTAAGTCACTTTATGCACCAGGCTTCTTGACTGTTATCTGAAAACAGCAGCTACTGTCCTCTTCAAAATACCATTTTGGTATCACAGTTTACCCTTGTAAAGTCTGGAATTCTGAAGGGTCTTCAAAGGGTTTATATAGAGCTTTTATACTTAAAAATGTTCATATAATTGCATGGTTCTACTGCAGGTTTAATTAACTCTTTAAAATTACAATTAAAAACTATACTGTGAAGTCACTTAATCTGGCAACATGCTAAACTCTTTTGCTGCAGTCTCCAATACTAATCTTATTAAATCTGATCTGATGGCTACAACTGACAAACATTCTGTCAAGTCACCCCCACCCAAGAAAATAAACTTGGAAAAGTACAAGATCTCTTCAGTCTTGATGTATTCTGACTATTTAAACACTTTACATTCGTATTAGCCATAGTAATGAATTAATCAGCCATGTCACTTTGTGCCACAAATTGGACAATTCATAATTGGAGAGAGAGTTTGCAACAATGCGCACATGGATCAATTTAACGTCATAGAATCAAAGAATGAGGGTGGCATCAAACAAAGTATTTCTACTAGTGCAAGGAATGCTAGATTTTTGGTTGTGCAATGGAATTTCCCTCTGGCTCCTCCTCCCATTCACTCTCTAAATCTGATCTGTTCCCCAACCCTCCAGAGCAGATTGGGGAGGGCACATGGGATATGTGAGAGGGCAGAGGGGGCATTCTGTTGTGCAGAAGGAAATCCTTGTGATAATGGAACTTCTTCACTGGATACAGTCCTGAGAGTCTGCTTTCAGTATGAAACGAGAAATGGTTAATACAGATTGACATAGAATATAACCATTTTAATTTTGTGCTTGCGACAAGCATGACCGTGCAACCTGCTGTTCCTTCTGCCACTTGTAACCTCAGTACATATTGAGGCATTTGTTGGGTCTCACAAAGTAAATGTGTAGAAGAGACTGTACCCAGTCACAGCGGGTTATGTTGCTGAGTCTTCCATTAAATCAGCCAGCAGCTGGATAGAATATTGTTACAGCAGAATATAATGTATTTATTGCCTTCTTACCTGATTAAAAAAAAAAACTCTCTAACTTTCTTAAAGCAGCATTGTAATGCTCACATTGCATTTTGATTTTTCCCCTCTTTATGTTGGTTGATCATATTTTTTCTGGAAGCAAACTTAATGCACACTTTCTTTGGTGGTTGTTTTTCTTCTTCTAATAGGAGTATTTAGTCTTGGAGTTCCTGTGGATGCTCTCTTCTTCATTGGCAACCAGTTGGTGGCTACTAGTCATACAGGAAAAGTTGGAGTATGGAATGCCGTGACTCAACACTGGCAGGTATGTTAAACAGAAATGCTTAATATGACATGTTTTATGATACTGTAAAAACAACATAAATTCTGAGGGTGCTAGTTTGTAAAGTTTATTATTACCTATTCTTAAGGATTCTTTTTTATTATCCTTCGTTACAATTTATTATTGCATTTACTTGTAAGTCAGACTACATCAAAGACAAACAAGTTGCATGTTAATCTTGAGGACCCTCAAAAGCTCTCGAACTGATTGCACTGCACATCATGCCTCAAAGATATCTATTTTATATTTCTATTCTCAAATGCCCTGTGATTTTTATATATTATGCATTCTGACAATGAGAATAGAGATTCTTGGATTCCAGACAAGACTGAGGGAAGAGCTGGGCATTCATGCAGGAAACAAACCTTGTAACACAGCCAGATGAATGTTTCTGTGGCACAATGTAAAGACACTGTAATGAAATCCAAGAGGCTGCCTTGCAAATCTCAAGAGGCAGAAGTGACCTAAGGCTGACTCCCGTGGCTGCCACAGTACTGGTTGAATAAATCCTGATTTTACCCATAAGTGACAGTCATGCCAATGACTAACACTGCAAGAATGCAAAAAGCCAAGTGATATAACATAATAATCTTGTTACGTATTGAAAACTGACCTAGTGCATTTGAATCTAACACAAACAGCTAAAACCGCTTTAAAAGTTCTGTCAGTACCTGCTTAAAAACTCTTGAGTCTCTGCCTAATCTGCAAGAAGGTGATCTATGTTTTAGGTGTTACTTTAGGAGTTAATAGGCACTGTCTGGTTTATAGTTGTACTTATCACACATGTCCTCTTCACATTATGTACACCCCTCCTTGGAAGCTTGCTGAAGTTGTGTGAATATGTTTCTGGTAAGAAATGGTGTGTCTTTGACTCTTGCGAATGTAATAGCATAGTGGGAATGAATAGAGCTGTTGGGTTACATTTGTAGATCTTATTGCCCTTGCTGTGCAATGGAGGGCAAAGCAGTCTTTGACGTAACCTGGTCCAGATTTTTTTGGCCATTATATGTAAGGCACCACCCTCATGGCTCTGGAGACCGACTGGCTTCTTATCCAAGGATAACCTCCCCCTGGATTCATGTGGTCAGCTCCCACCCCCTCAAACTGTATAAACAAGGCAGACTGGACAGGGGTTAAGAGGGCAAGTAGTGAGATGGACATCCAAAGGCATCTTGCCTATGTTCTCGGGGCTCAATAAGTGACTTGTATGTTGCTGTGTTATGCATTGTGGGTTCTCTGGATATTATAGAAAAACTTAATATTGTTTGGATTTTCTTTTTTTAATCATTACAAGCTGATAAACAAATACAGTGGGTTGCACCCAAACTTCTCTTGTGCTAGAGCACTCATCTAAAGGGAATTCCCTGTGCCCTCCTTCCCACCATGCCTCCTCCATCCTCTGAAAAACCTCTTCTCGGGGGGTTGAGATGGGAACTGAAATGGAAATGAGAACTAGAGAAAATGGCAGAGGCAGCATGCATGAGCTGTGACAGGCTGACAGGCTCTCAAGTTGTTTTTGTTTTACCATTAATGCTGTTGAAGTTTACTTGTTAAGAGTGAGTTCTGTTTCTTAAAACTGCTACCCGCTTTCTTTAGATTTGTCTATCAAGTGTTCCATCTAATGGGCGCAGGACATGTATGGTCCTCCCCAAACGTGGGCAGCATTTAGATACACAGATGGAAGATAGTTTGCCTTTTCTTAAGAAAGGCATTTTAACTTGGAACCCGCAAGAGAAATCTGGATGGAACTGATAACAAACTTGCTGATCATTATTGCTCTTGAGCAAATCAGTTACTTGCTAAACAACGCCGTGAACTGCGCTTTCTGGAATTGCTATTTGGTGGGAACATTTGAAGGCAAAAGTGGACTTGCAGGTTATCTGGAAGCTGAAAGCTGTCTTCACTCTACAAAGAAGTATCAACAAAATACTATTTTTGTTTTAATTTTCATGAGCTGTAATGCTCTTGAGAAACAACCTTCCTGTGGTTACGACATCTGAAAAATGGTTAGAGAAACTACTTTCAAGATGTGGCAATGGGGTTCTTTCACAGATTCATAAACTTTTAGGAAGTTGCCTTATATCATGTAAATTTTAACATTCTTTGAATAGCTCCAATTAAACTCTAATAAAATTATATTCACTTTTAAAAAGGGAAATTGTAGTACACTGGCAGACGGCATAGGTCCATATTGCATTGGCTCTAGTGAAATACTGAATACATTCTGATGGAAAAAATGCAATTTTAAATACTGTACATTACTTGCATTTTATTTATCTTAGGTTCAAGATGTTGTTCCCATCACCAGTTATGATACTGCTGGGTCATTCTTACTGCTGGGCTGCAACAATGGCTCCATATATTACATTGGTAAGACTGTGAAATTTCTCCCATTCAAAATTAGCAACACTTTACAATACTTCATGATACGGTAGAATCATGATCTGAATTTCTTTTATTTGCTACCTTAAGATGACTATTATACCTATTGTTCAGTGCCCTAATATATTTTGATGATGGTAATTTATAAATAGGTGAATAAATGTGTGTTTTTAAATTTTTATTTTACAGATATGCAGAAATTTCCACTACGAATGAAGGATAATGATCTTCTGGTGACAGAACTTTACCATGACCCTTCCAATGATGCCATAACAGCACTTAGTGTTTACCTCACACCCAAAACAAGTGTGTACCATCTTCACCTTTAATGTCCTTTATAAATGTTTGACACTGTATGGGAGCATTATTATGACCTTCTTGATGCATCCTTTTGTAAGAAATTTAAGTTAATGTTCCATTTTAAATCTGTCCTATTGCAAGGGAACATATTAAATGGTATGTTCAACCGGAATATGTTTGTGGATTTTGGTTTTTTTTAATTTATATTTTAAAGAGCAGGAAATTCATAGGCATTATTTTTTCCTGTTTATGTATATAGATGACACGTGAGCACATTATGCCCATTCAAGCATAAGTTTGTGCAGTTAGAAATCTCATGCCTGCTGTTTCTTAGTGCAGTCATGGCCACACTTTGTGAAGAGAGCCCAAGTATTGTGTTTCTGAATGGCATAAATGATACATCAAATGCTGAATTATTTAGCAGTATTTCTTTATAGGTGAAGCACATTATCCACTTTATCATTGAAACCAAGCAGCCAAACTTTTAGGACCCCTGTCATTCCTATTTAAAAATGGTTGTCTTCTACAGTGCAGTTTTGAAATAATAATTTTTGCAGGGTGAGTATTGGGGAAGTGGAGGCTTCCTTGGTGCCACTGTCAAGCATTGCCTAAGAATATCTTCTTAGTGAGAATGTGAAGAAAAAAATTATGAACCATGCAGAATGTTCATTAAAAATCAGGATTGCATGCCTGTACTTTCTCAGTTTACGCTTGATAAAAACCCAGGTTTATTGCTGTGTGTTATTTGTTTAAACCGTTCTAGGACTAGAGGTGTCATATTCTGGAAGATGGCTTAGTAATTCAAGAAGGTTGTTTGCTGCATAATTCCAAACTTTTCTTTCAATTACCATTTTTTGTTCATACCTTGCCAACATTGCTTGCCAACTTTCATGATGTCTTGGGGATGGGGGGAAAGAAATTTGCAGTAATTTAATGCTGAGTTGTTACAGAACAGTAAGAGGCAAATAATAACACGTAAATGGGGCACATCTCTAAAAAGCTGTGGAGCTGTGTACAAGCCTCTCATTGGTTTATGCAGAATTCCTAGGCAGATTTGAGCCCCTGTTCCATTTTGGAAGCAAGTGCAGTTTTGTATTGGCGTTTTGTTTTCCGTAGGTGTAAGTGGTAATTGGATTGAGATTGCATACGGCACAAGTTCAGGAGCGGTGCGTGTGATTGTGCAACACCCAGAAACGGTTGGATCAGGCCCTCAACTCTTTCAGACTTTCACAGTTCATCGAAGCCCTGTTACAAAGATCATGCTGTCGGAGAAACATTTGGTGTCAGGTAATCGTGATGGAAGAAATGGGATCTCCTGCCATTTCCTATTTAATTTGTATTCATTTCTTTATACTTCTGAAGCTGGGAAGAGAGTGGATAAAAGCCACTTCCCCACTTGCACCTCCTGTTCATACCGAGTTTCTGGTGTGAAAGCCCAGTGAGATTAAGAGGTCATGAGTGCAATTTATAGAAGAAAGTAAAGATAGCAATGGTGATATGGTGAGGCAAGGCTCAAACGCAAATATCCATAGCTGGATGGGAGTTGGCAGTCACTGGGCAATATATCCTTTACTTCACAGACTCCTCCTGGGGCTTGTGTGTGTGTGTGTGTGAGAGAGAGAGAGAGAGAGAGAGAGAGAGTGTGTTTCTGAGAGAGATGAGGGGTATGGTGCACTATTAGCACACAGTGATGCACTGTAGCTTCATCTTAGTGTGCTTGGTGCTTCCTGCAAGACTTAAGCAGACTATGCCTAAAGGAATTAAAAAATTGTCCAGTAGCACCTTAGAGACAAACTAAGTTTGTTCTGGATATAAGATGAAGAAGTGCTCATACACACAAAAGCTTTTACCCGAACAAACTTAGTTGGTCTCTAAGGTGCAACTAGACAGTTTTTTAATTTTTTAATTTATTTCGACTGTGTCAGACCAACACGGCTACCTACCTGAATCTATGCCTATAGAACAAAGGGACCCACAAGCACCCCCAGTTCAGACATTTGGAAGGCACTCAAAATACAAACCAATTCTTACAAAGTTTCATTGAGGCTACAGGAATGGAGATTTAGTAACACAAAAATATTGTGAGGTTTTGACTTTGGTTGAGGTTTAGAATGATAGCTGTATCTTTTTGTGAACCATTTTTCTTGTACTTTTTCTAGTTTGTGCAGATAACAATCATGTTCGGACCTGGACAGTGACACGTTTCAGAGGAATGATTTCAACACAGCCAGGATCGACTCCCTTGGCATCATTCAAAATTTTGTCCTTGGAAGAGACCGAGAGCCATGGCAGTTACTCTTCTGGAAATGATATAGGTAGATAAAGCATTCTGAGTGGAGCAGCCGGGAAGCTAATCTGTTCTTTGAGACTCTGAATGGAACATTTCTATCTTGCAGTGTTCAAGAGAGAAGAGGATATGGGAAATGACAAGAGGAGGGGATATGTGAAATGGCCTGTAGTGGAAGAAGTAGCTGTCTTGGGCTAGATGGCAGGAAGGTGGTCCAGGGATTCACTTCTCAGTCATTGAATAATTTATATAGCACTTGATTATTTTAAAAAACCAAAACTTCCTAAGCAATTTACAAACGTATAAACTAAAACATTAAAAGTTCCAGATTAAAAATAGTTTAAAATGGGTATTTAAAAGCTTTCAAAAGATTATTAAAATCCGCAGTAGCTAAAGAGAGGTAAAGCATATATAAATTCTACATGGCTGGATAGGCCCCCTAAACAAAAATGTTTTAAGCATGCACTAAAAAAGAATATGAAGCAGGGAGTTGGGATTTCCAAAGTGTAGATTCTGCCACACCAAAATTTCAGTTTCTTGAAAGTGCAGAAGGGGTATTACGTGGCACTTGTGACAGTGAGAGTTCTGCAAACAAACAATTGAGAGAGTATCTAGGGGGTAAGCTGGACCCAAGCAGTTAAGGGCAAATGGCCAACCAGTACAGATCTCCGAACAGTTAATGCATTTGCACCTTTACCGACTCTGTAGTTTTGTGATATTACTCAGGGTAATATGAAATAAAAAATGAAATTAAGATTATAAAGTGGGGGAGGGACTACAAGTTTCTCTTTCTTTCTCAGCCCCATGACCCTCCCTTGGCAAACATGTTTCTGAGTATACAGCTCATGCAGAGAGAAAATGACTAGTAACTGGTGACTACTAACAATAGTTTAATCCATAAAAAACAGGGTGGTGATTTCGAGACTTCCTTAAGGGGAAAGGAACAGTATTGAGTATCTATGAACAGTATTGAGTGAGGGATTGTTATGGGCCACATTGCGGTAGTGATATAGGTGCATTGTTAAACATTTTGGACAGCTTTTTGAAAACTTTCACAGAAAACTTGGAAACTAGTAGATAGAATTCAATGGGTGTTTATCTAATATTTACTGTGGTGCTGTGGGTTAAACCACAGAGCCTAGAGCTTGCCGATCAGAAGGTCTGCGGTTCGAATCCCTGCGACGGGGTGAGCTCCTGTTGCTCTGTCCCAGCTCCTGCCAACCTAGCAGTTCGAAAGCACAAAGTGCAAGTAGATAAATAGGTACTGCTCCGGTGGGAAGGTAAATGGCGTTTCCGTGCGCTTTTCTGGTTTGCCAGAAGTGGCTTAGTCATGCTGGCCACATGACCCGGAAGCTGTTCGCCGGCTCCCTCGGCCAGTAAAGCAAGATGAGCGCCGCAACCCCAGAGTCGGCCACGACTGGACCTAATGGTTAGGGTTCCCTTTACCTTTACCTATATATATTTCAAAAATGTTCAGGGGCCTTGAATTGAGGGGGAGAAATCATCTTTGCTTTCCAATTACAGGACCATTTGGTGAGCGTGATGACCAACAGGTGTTTATCCAAAAAGTTGTTCCTATCACTAACAAACTATTTGTGAGGCTCTCTTCTACTGGAAAAAGGTAAGCAACAAAATTATTGTGCAGCTGGGTATTAAAGTGAAGGTCAAGAGTAATTGTAAATTTGTAGACTAGTAATTAACAAGAAGTTCTGTTTGTTTTTACTGTGTTAAGATTTGCTCAAGAAGTTTTACTGTGGTAAGATTATGTCAAGAATTTTAACTGCAATGATTATAAAATCCCAATGTTTACAAAATGGTGTGAGCTACTGTACCACCTAAGAGCATAATAATTCTGTTCATTATTAATGTTCTTTTTTTTTAAGAATAATTTTTTATTAACCGACCAATCACATCAAATCAAACCAAATTACATAAATTCCAAATTACACAGCCGAATTTTAAATTTTTGTTGGGGGTACCCATATTTCAAGTTCCGAAGGGATGCAATCAACTTCTTGCTTCTTACTGCTGTTTTAATGTCCACAAATCTAACCTTATGATGTTCACAGTACTATCTAGTCCTTTCTTATTATTTTTCCACATCTCTTGTTGTTATTTTCATATATTTTTCCTTTCTCTTTGTGACCTCTGATAGTCTCCGCAAGCTGGTTAGAACAGTTTGTAATCCTGCGTGGATATTCTTTTTTTTATCCAGTAGCCATAGCCAGACGTTTTCCATATAACATCACTTCCATACATCAAAACAGTCTTAGCGTCATTAATCTTCACCAATCTGCCTCCTTTCTCAAAACCTCTGAAGAGATTCACTAGGAATGCAGTCTGAAAACAAATCCGTTCTTCCTCCCGGCTGTAAATCCTTTGGCAAGATGGCGACTCCGAATTAATTGCTGCGCCATTCCCAAAAGCTCTTATTGCTTCTCGGTCTCCATAAAGCATACTTTTGGTTAAAGTTTATCTCCACACAGACCTTAATCATCCTGCTTGGGTCAGTTCAACCGACGGTTCTAATGAGGAGGGGTTCTTGTAAATCACATAGAAGGAAAGTAAAAAAGGTTGCCCCCCCATTCAGCCCCGTTGTCAACATACCCCGCCTTTGGTGTATCTTCATCGTAAAATATTCCTGTTTCTCCAGCCTGTCGTCTTCTTTCGCAGAGGTCACTTAAATTAGCAGACTTCACTTCCCTTCTTCACTTGAAATATGTGCATTTGCTTCTTTTGTAATTAATTATTCCAAATTGCTGCAACTAGTACGCGATCAGAGACAGCGTCCAGGAGAGTCGATGTCCACACGGGGGCATTCTGCCTACGGCCCTCACCCCCTTCTTTCGAATTAGGGGGTGATTTATGGGCACAGCAGGCAAGAGCAGTGTTCCCCATTTCCTTGGGGCAACAAGGGAGGCTGCCTACTCCCATAACAGCCTCTTAATTACCCTGTGTGGGTCGGAGAGATGGTATTGTCGGCCATCTTCCAATGCGCCCCCTAGTGGCCCCCCTGTTCATTATTAATGTTCCAAACAAATTACCTTTTTTAGGATTCTCTGGTTAAGTTTCCACGATTAGCTCTGGCACAACAATCAGTGTTAGATTGTCAAAATAGCTTTGGCTGACACTAAACTACCATGACTTTTGTCTCTACCTCGGATTAATGTATGATAAAAGATATCTCTGCATCCATGAGATTTCCACTGATGACATGTGGGAGTTTGAAAGGAGGGCTTCCTTGTTAGGGTGCCAGTGTTGTTTTTCTCACATCAGGCCAGGTGATTAGTGCAGATGCTCATCTCACTGTTAGTTCCACATAGACAATGGCAGAAGTACAGTCAACTAATTTGCTTTGTATCCCACTCTTCTCAAATTTTGCTTCCATTATCTCTTTCCACTTTGTGGACAACATACATTATACTTCCTCCACTGCTGCCTCACATTTTCTTGGCGCAGGGGATACTGAAAGAAAATGAAAAGGCCAGCAGAACTGTTGTACCCAAGACCGAACGCATAATGGAGTCACAGAATACCTTCATGTTTGTGCCATGATGACTCTCTGGTAATCCTGTTGGCTGGGAGGGAAGGCAGGTTACATTCTGCACATCGTGTTTGAAATTATCACTAGAATAATTGTTCTACGCCAGGTGTGGAAATTTATAGTTCAGTGGCCTCTGAAGAGCTACAACTCCCATCAGCCCCAGCAAACATGGGCCATGGCCAGGTATGATGGGAGTTCAGCAACATCTGGAAGGCTAATAATGATAATAATAATTGATAATAATTGTATGATTTACACCCTGCCCATCTGGCTGGGTTGCCCCAGCCACTGTGAGTGGCTAACAGAATATATAAAACATAATAAAATACCAAATATTAAAAACTTCCGTAAACAGGGCTGCTTTCAGGTGTCTTCTAAAAGCCAGATAGTTGTTTATTTCCTTGACATCTGAAGGGATGGTGGTTCACAGGGAGGGCGCCACTACCGAGAAGGCCCTCTGCCTGGTTCCCTGTAACTTTGCCAAACATTCCCTACACCTGGTCTACACTCTCAGCAAAGATAACATTTGAGAATATGAGTCCATAATTGGGGGGCTTAGTGCTGTGCTGATTTCGGGCAAACAGTGGCAGGAATGAAATACAGTATAAAAATTCCTGCCCTAACAAAAGCTGTTCGAACTCTTCTCTCCCCCCCCCCCCTTCAAATGGTAAAGATAATGTCCACAAAATGCATGCACCAGTTTCTCTCCACAAGGTCAAGACCAGCCCTGTATGAAAGCAAGTTTGTGTCGCTTTAATACTGTGTCACAAGGATTAGGACTCAAAGCTGTTTATTGCCTCTGGATCCTGCATATCATTTGCTAAATGTCGTCTTTATTCTGCGTCTATTTTTCAGCTATTAGATCCTTGGCAATGAGCAGAAAAAATGAGTGGGTGTCATGGTATCCTACTTTTGCAGCAGAGGGCTATGATTCTGCATGTCCAACCTATCTCTAAAATGAATTTACTCAGTTACAGGAATGTTTCAAGAACTAAACATTGATAAGTATTTGAAAATCTGGGTACAAGGATATAGAAGGACAAAGAATCAATTTGGGTCTTACCTTTACTCATAATAGTAAAATTTGTATTTTACAACCATAGTTTACCTGCAGGCAGGTTTGCATTTAACTTCCACTTTTTTAATGGGCATTTAATTATATCCCTTATTTTAGAGCTCTCTTCTGTTCCTCCCATATGCTAGTGTGTATTGCTACCTTTCATAAAATAATATGATATGTTGCTTGGCCATTTAAAAGTAAATGAAATCCAAAGACGTGGAAACAGCAGCTAAAGTGTTTTTGAAAGCCCTGGATACTAGTTAAAGGAAATAGCACTGTTCTAAAATTGAAACTGCTAGTACAACCAAGGCCACTAATAGTGATTCACCGACACACAGTATCTTTAACACATGGCCTATCGTTTCTTATTGCTTAATCTTGTAATGAATAAAACTCTTTAAGGGAATCAATCTTCTTTGCATCAAAGTTCATTACGTACAATCATAAGCAACTGTTAGAGAAATTAATCAAGAGTACATTTTCTGTGCACCTAGATTATCCCTTTGACAGCTTGTTTGTTTTTAAGCAAATAGCATTAGAAGCCTGTAATATGGTTGGAGGCCAAATTATCATCCCAATAAATGTTATAAATCACTATGATTTAATGTTCTGTTCTTGCACAGGAAGAAACTGCCACACGTTTATTAAAATTGGTGTTGTACTAGGGTAAATCTTAACATAATAACTCAAAGCTTGTTCAACTTTGACCTCTTTCTGTTCTCCTCCTTCTCTTTTGATTACTGGAGGCATACTCTAATCAACCTATGCCTTCTACGTGTTAATTAAACCTGCATTCATGTATACCCATTTTATCTCAGAAATAATTGTGTTGGTTATTGCTTCCCATGGCAGCAGTTTTCATTGGGTGCATTCAGATGTTCCAGATTTTCTTTTGCATTTGCTCTTGAACTGCTTTGGGAACATCTACTCTGCCATCTTCGCTAAAAAGAGACGGGTTCTCAATTACAAAGCAGAAGTTGTAGTCACAGGTTTCTCTTGGAATTACTTAGGCAGAATTTTCAAAAAAGCATATGCCAGTTTATAGAACATTTCATAGAACAAATGCTTCCAGGAGAACCTTGTGACTACCACTGAATTTCCCACTAAATTTGGGGAGGAATTGTGGCCCTCTTGATACGGCATAATATGCAAGTTAACAATTTGTGATTTACCACTAGCAAGGCACTGCAAGGATTCTGACTCTTGGCAGTTACATAGCTATTTATGGGATGGAAACAGTTGAGTTTTTATTCCACATCAGTATGGAGCAAAGCATTTTCTAGAACATTCTTTAACATATGCATGATGATATTATGGTATAGTATGGCCACAGTCTATAACCCTACAAGCACATCAGTGCCAGTTGCTGGCTTTGGCAGACCACATCTCATGAGCGCCCTGAGGTTCTTCCCCCTTCCATAACTGTCACAGGGCTGCATTGCTGATTCTTAGCTTGCATGTCAGATTGGATATTTGGATAATTGAAAGGCAGAGAATATCTATGGTGTGTTATGTAGTAACAGAAGTGTCCTATTTTTAGTGCACTCTTTAAATAAATTTTATAAGATACTGCCGTCTTGGTGTTTAAGGATTTCTTCGTCAGGTAATAACACTTCTGTTACAATTTTTGTTTTACTAGTAATCTCTAAGCTTTTACCTAAAAATGAAAATGGCCCTTGTTTTTGCAGATTGGTTGACTTAATGTGCCCTTGTGCAATTTCTAATGCAGGATATGTGAAATTCAGGCTGTTGACTGTACTACCATTTCATCCTTCACTGTACGAGAATGTGAGGGATCCAGTCGGATGGGCTCCAGACCACGGCGCTACCTTTTCACGGGGCACGTGAATGGCAGTATTCAGATGTGGGACCTCACCACTGCTATGGATATGGTTAATAAGAGCGAAGAAAAAGGTATCTGCCTTGATATAGTCAGATGTGCAGTAATCCAATTTTTCTATTAATGAAAGAAGCCAGATTTAGTAGTTATCCAGTAGGATGTTGTATTCTTCCTATACTGCAGTTCCAACCTATTGCAGAGGTGGGAAGAAGGTAGATTGAGGATTTATTGGTAGATCTCCGAGTGAATTGCAGTAGATCAGCAAGGCTGGATAGGAACAGCATGCTAAAAAAATGGCAGGGTTCTACTTCAGTATTTGGCTCAAACGAGACAGGGTGCTGATCTGGATGGACTATGCAGTGTGGGCAGAGTATGGCCGTTTAAATGCATGTGTGTCTGGTCTCTGTTTTTTCTCTTAAAAGATGTGGGTGGTCCTACAGAAGAAGAACTGCTTAAGCTTCTGGATCAGTGTGACTTGAGCACATCTCGCTGTGCGACTCCCAATATCAGCCCAGCCACTTCAGTGATGCAGCAAAGCCGTCTGCGTGAATCCAGCTCTAGGTATGTCCTTGCATGTTTGTACTGGCTGGTAAATTGTAATCCGAATCTTTTCATTCAGTACTTTAAACATTTTGAGACTTGGATTTTTTTGGACATAGTGGTTCCCTGTTAGAACTGCATGTTACAGAAAATGATAGCCAACATGAGCCATACTCAAATTCATTGATTTTTACTGGATCTACTCTTCAGTGTGACTAATGTAGATATCAGCCAGAGAAGTCTCCTTCGGTACAGTCAGCTGCCAACAGTCAAAAGGTTACAAGTTTAATTTTTGTTAAATATGCAAAATAAGTGCCTCCCAGAAAGATCAGATACTTTCCCCCATTAACATTTAATTTCCACTATCTTTATGTGGAATAGCTCTGGTAACATCACAGGCAACAGCACCATAGATGCTCGAAAAGGAGAATACCTTGTTTCTAGCTTGTGGTATCTGTTCAGTGTGACTGTGTTCATTAATACTGGTGCTCTTACTCATGCATATAAAATATTTTCAGCCTCCAGTTGCAACACCGTGAAATGATCCACGAAACCACTACATATGGTTCCATACGGCCATATAGGGAGAGCCCTTTATTAGCCAGGGCACGACGGACAGAGAGTTTTCACAGCTACAGAGAGATCCAGGCTTTTAATTTGAACAAAACTATGGTAGACAGAGGTATTCTTCAGAATGGCAACCAGAGTCCTGTACAGACAGAAGTGAAGAGGACAGGTGAAAACATAACTGACAAAAGGGCTTCAATAGCAGCACTTGAGATCAGAGCTACCAGAGCAGCAGATGGGGCAACTGATGGTCAGAAAGGGCCCGAAAATGTATTGGAGCTGAAGAAACGAGGAACTGATGAAGAAAACGAAGCCAAAGCAGACAATAAAAAGAAAAGTGGGTTTGAAGGAGGAGGATTCCTGGGGAGGAAGAAAGCACCTCATCTGGTGTCTTCACCAGGTATTGTGGAAGGAGGATCTGAAACATCTGGGGCAGCTTCACCGTCACCTACAAAGACAGCAGTTTCCCCACGGCATAAGAAAAGTGACTCTAACTGCCAGGATTATACCTTGTAAAAATGCTGAAGGATATTTATATCCAAAATATATATCAAAGGTTTTAAACACTAAACTGGATAATATGTTTACATTTATGTGTCTGTGGGCATCTGTAAGTCTGTGTCTTTCAAGATGTTCTTGAAGTAGAATAAAGCAGGATAGGGAACACATCATTCTACACAAAGGACTTGGCTTCACAGCACAACCAACAGAAGCATTTTTAAAGTATTCTAAATTGATGTTGACTTCATATAACGATGAATATGAAGTCCATTTCTGGTACAGACTTTGATTTCAAGCTTTCTTTAATGGAGGCTGGCATGCACTACCATTTTTGTTGTAAGGGGAGCATTTTCTAATGTCTGTAACTCTGATTCCCATTTGTGGCTCTGCACATGCTAAATATTTAATGTATGTTGCCTACTTATTGGTCTTCAGTGAGTTCAGTCTCTCTTCATGCTTTTGTGGTTCCATATTGGGAATAATAATGGAAAGAAGGTGGCATGGCCACTTCACCTTACGTTTGCCTTTTTTGTTGTTGAGTCACCATATTTTTTACTAGTATTAATAAACTTTGTATACATCACCTGGTGCAATTTGTTAACTTAATCATACTGCAATTCTAAACATCTTGTTACTGATTTGAATGCTATAAAATATTATTTTGCATATATTTGTCTTTAATATTAAAGTATAAAGAATTTAATAGTTGTGTATTATTTTACTTATCACAAAAACCACTTATTGCTTACAAGGCTGGCAACACCTCCTGGAAAGCATTAACAGTTGAGATAAGCAACAAATATTAGCAATAAGAGAGATTTAGATTCAGGCCATATTAAACTTGTGATCTGACTCTGCAGCTGTAAGACATTGCATAGTATTACCCCCTCCCCCACCGCTGTATAGGGTAGCTTTGGAATACCAAAAGAAAAGCATTGGTGAGCTTTTACCATCTTCCAGCTTGAGCCAAACAATGAATCTAAAAGACGTAGCTGTCTTTAGAATCAATTTTGAACATTGGTATATTGTATATCTCTCTGTTTCTGTAAGGTTTTTTATATTCCTTTTTCTTCCTGTGCCATGCACACACATAGTAGGCCTGGAACAATTCAGATCTGTGTATACATTCCTTCTTTTCAGTAAAGCATAATCCCATACATTCTAGAAGAAGATTCAAAACAATGGATAGACACAATCAGAAACACCACCACCATAGCATACCCATTCCTCCAAAACAAACAGGAAAACCCCCACACCACTAAACAGGATCACAGTAGGCAAATTTTCCCCAACCACATCTCCACTAAGCCCACAGCCCAAAACTTCCGAATAAAAACTTGACAAGCCAAAGGCCTACACCACCTAACAGACTTCTACAAAAATAACATGCCCATATCAATACAAGACAAACTAGGGGACACCCAAATACCCTGGCTAACAGAACACCAACTACATGCCTTCTTAAATAATCCAGCAGTTAAAGCAGCCACTAGACCCTTAATCACCTTCAGAAACCTCCTGACATACAAGGGACATGACAAGGGATGGTATCCACATTAAACAAAATACTGCTCCAGAATCCCACAAATCTCAATGCACATGCATTATTTCTGGGGCTGATGGGAGTTGGGAGCCCAAGACATTTGTATGTACTAGCTGTAAATGCTAGATAATTTCTTCTGTAGCAAAAAGCCAAAATTCCTAGGGAAGTAATACTGGCATTTTCTAACTTTTGTTCAATTGTTAATTTATAGCAATATTCTGGACAAAAGTGCTTAGAAAGTCCAGCTGGTGGTCTGTCCAAAGTAATCCTAAACTACTCATAGAAGCAATAAATAGGACCATAGGCCAAGATGAGTCAAAGACACCCAATGAAAAATATTGTTTAAAACCATTTATTAATTGGGACATTATGAAATGTACTACATTTCTGTATATAATAATTAAAAATACTTAGTTTTAGCTTGCATTTCTGTGTAAAAAAAATAATACACAAGACAGCTTTTAAAGTAACTTAATATTTTGTCCTTTGCTCCGCAAGTATATTGGCAGAAAAGAAAATAATCTGCTATTTCAACAGGTAACATTAAACACAGAAAAAGAGTACCCAGCTCTAAATACACAATGAAATTACATTTCATAAACCATCTAACCAGAGTATAAATTTTGGTGGGCCCAGTCCTTTGGGACTTTATGGTTTGAAGTGCACTTGGACTGAGTTCAAATGTGATTCCCTTTTTCTTATCAACAGACAAAACTGCAAATGTTTTATTGTCAGTAGCACATACACAACAGTTTGCTACTAGAAATGATGTTCTACTCTTGTTCTTCCCAAGCCAAATCTTCAATTTTGGTGTAGGGTTGAAATGTTTATGCCCTTGCCACAGAAGACATATCTGCACATGTGATAAGTGTAGCACTGAAAACTGCCTTACTGCTTCAGGGAATGGATTTTGTTATTATCAGTGGCATGATAGTAGCACCTTGCATCCAGCCCACAAAACTAGATACATAACACCTTTGTTTCAACCTGTGCCTAACAAAACAGTGATAAGATGACCACCTGCTACAGACAACGGCTAAAGTTAGCTATTGACACAGAACATACATAACAATCAAAGAAAATTGATGCAAAGTGATGTAGCTTATACCTAAACTACTAACTTCCTAGATCAGTTCTTTGGAACAATTTAGGCTACAATCCTATATATACTTTTCTGGGGGTAAATCCCAAAGAATTCAGTAGGACTCAGTGCTAGGTATGGAACTGACCTACAAATAATTGTAATTTCAGTCTACAATGCAGGGCAATCAGAAATATTTCAACACATAGCTAGGGAAACAAACCACTGCAGAGTAAGAACTATAATGAAAGATTTGCTAGGACAATAGTGGAAAATTTATATATTTTAAGGGAGATGCAAGAAATCGGCATGGTATGTAATACGATTCTTAGTGAGCCAAGATTCCACTGTACAAGTGAGTCAAACTAAACTGTCATTTCAGTAATCATTTTTTTTAGAAAGAACATACACACAGCTGTATAAATATCAAACTCTCTACTTCCATGATCATGTACTGTGGAACATCCCAGGACCAAACTTAAGTGGTGTAGGAGAACTACGGCGCTGATGGATGATGCAGACAAGGGAGGTCAAGCCTACCTCTCCTGTTGGTTGTATCGGGACAAATCGGGGGTGACTTGGATTCACACAATCCCAAATCCTCATGTTTGGGATGAAACAACCGCAATTTACTTTTTACAGGTTTCTTTTTGAAACGAAGACATTTTGAGACTGAAATGTTCAAAGCAAACTTTTATATATGTTGTAGCATAAATAATTGGTGGCTCATTTTTGACAAATGGACCATTTCATCCAACCATGGTTTCCCTTCATACTTTTGTAAGTGGAGCTTAAAATGTTTATAAAGGTTTCTAGCTCAGTTGTGCACATTTTTAAAACTTTATAATACATACTTTACTATATAAATAAAATTTACTCCGTAAAATCTTCATTGTAGGGTGAAATCTTACCCTTCTTAGCAGTGCGTTATCACAAGTATTATATGGCGCTGACGCTGTTTAAAAAATTTTAAAATCAAGATAATTCATATTGGTAGGCACATTACATCACAATGACTAAACAAGGCAAGTGTGTTCAGAATGGCTTGAAGAAAAAACACCTTCCATATTCTTCTGCTTATGCCATCGTACCAGTGGCAAAACTACTCACAAAGGTGTGTCCGTAAATGTTGTATGTTCTTTTGTGACAGTACTGAAGCCTTTTATAGTGCTCACAAGATCTTCATCATCCACATACTATAAACAAGCAAACAAATAAATAAATTTACTCTTTTTGTTGTTGAAGAGGCTTATGTTCCAAGAACATAATGGTGGAAACCCTTCACCTCCCAACGCCTTTCTAATATTAATTCAGGAACGCTGTTGGCATTTTCAACAATTAAGTAGATAATTTAACTCTCTTAATAGGATGTGGCTCAAAATCTAGAAAGAAAGGAATGAACTTGCTTATATTGTTTTCCTCCCATATGGTAAGTTGTCTTTGTAAGCTTTCCATGCACGCCCAACTGTATTAAAATACACTTACCATGTAAGTTGGTCCATTCATTTGTAACATCGGGCCATCAATTGCTGGCATATTAATAGACCAGTGCATGTGGGTAAGTACATTTTAAGGTAATTGGGTTTTCCCAGTGCCCTGTGTAAATTAGGATCAAAGGAACCTTAGAGGAACAGACAGCTTTGGAAACAAAGGGTTATCAGCCAGAAGTGGTGGAATGCAGGGATTCATAACTACTAATACAGTGGTACCTCGGGTTACATACGCTTCAGGTTACATGCTCTGCTAACCCAGAAATAGTGATTCAGGTTAAGAACTTTGCTTCAGGATAAGAACAGAAATCGTGCTCCGGCAGCACGGCGGCAGCAGGAGGCCCCATTAGCTAAAGTGGTGCTTCAGGTTAAGAACAGTTTCAGGTTAAGAACACACCTCTGGAACGAATTAAGTATTTAACCCGAGGTACCACTGTATCTGTAGCGGGGGAAAGAGGGTTTCCTAGCATTCTCTTTCCACTGGGTTTTATGCTGCAATTGCCACTGGCCCCAAAAGCTTATCGGTCTTCCCTTGAAAAGAACTTACCAAACCACTGTCATGGCCATGAATAATGGTATCCCAAACGGTATCTTCTATTAAGGACTTTTTGTCGTAGACATCAATAAGCTGACTGACACTCCGATGTAGAGAACCTTGGGAATAAGTACGCTGCATCTGGCTTTGGCTTGGTACTGGAAAGCCGGAAGTACTTTGATTGCTATGCATACTCAAAGGAGACACTGGTGCTGGAATTTTTGTATCTGCTAATCCCTAGAAGCATGGAAGGAGGAGACAAAATAAATAAAATGTTGTCTTAGGAAGAGCTTTTACCAAACCATGTATCACCATACTGTGGCTTCCACTACAAAATGATCCCCTGGTTTCCATCAGCTGTCCTTAGCTGATGACCAGATGAGAGTTAATTTCACAATGCTGCAGGAGCCCATCTTCACAGCAGAGTTTATGACCAATAACAGAACACCATTAAACACACATGGCAAGGATCATTAGCACTCTCTTCAGCTATTGTTCCCTGTGGAAACCATCGCCTTCTGCAATGCAGTTTCACAAGGTGATCTCCTGCTAAGCATGCAATACATGCATGTCATCGGCACAATTCCCATTTCACTCCAACAACAGCCTTTTGCTGAGCAGTGCCTGCAAGGTGAGCAGGGCCATTGGTTCACTAATGAATGACTGCTGGGGGGTTTAAGCTTGTAGATCAGTAAGGTCTCTAAAGATTCTGCTAATATGGGTTATGCCTAGCTTTGTACATTCTCTGCTTTCAGAGTTTGGTCACATAGCTCTCCCAGTGACCTGCCCTGTAAAAAAAAGCCCACAGACACAAGCAGGCACTGCAATCACAGCAAACCCAAGAGATGAGGAAGCAATGCCACATAGTTTATCACATAAAACACCAAACAGTTCCAATTGCACTCTACAGGAAGAAATGGACAGACTCTCAGACAATGGAAAGGTTCGAAACATGCCTGCAAGCCTGGGTATGGCTTGCTCTTCTAGAAGATGTTGGGATTAAATAAGGATTTATTGAATGAAAATGCAGCTCTTCTGGGTTTGACTCTAACACACTACTCACTTGCCCACATTCATGCCCAGGAGATCAAAGGAGCTTCTGGAAACCACAGAAGGGGATAGCGCTCTAGGATTTGGGTCCTGTTTATAGGCTTCCTATAGGCATTTAGTTGGCCATCCTTGAGACAAGGTGCTGGACTAGATGGGCCATTGCCCTGATCCAGCCGGCTCTGACGCTCTTAATATGGATATTATGGTTATGGATTGAGACTGTCTGCATTAGCTGTAAATACTCAGCTTTTCAACCCCCCTGGGTTCCCAAGTGTGGCTTATCCCAAGTTTGTGATTTAATGGAAATCAGCTCTCTTATGTCCCCCCCCCAAAAAAAACACAACCAAACCTGTTGCATCAGCCCAATTTCAATTTTCTTAAAGAAACCAATTAGTTCTGCCTGAGCCCATGTACCCCAGTTCTACACCTGCTCCATTACCTGGACAGTGAAACACAATACAAGAGCATGCTCAGCACCATCCCCCTTTCCGCTATAAAGTTAAGTGTCATGCAAAAAGACTTTCATGCCAACACTCAAGAAAATTGCCAGAGCTTGGTCGCCCAGGCCGGACCCGCACTAATCACTACCTCAGCGTGCATTGTGTAGCTTTTGAGAGTGACGCTGCTTGATGACTCAGACGTATCGGCAACCGTCTCAAACTGAGATTAAAAAGGGAAGAAATGTATTAATGGCATTTCTAAATGACCTGGGTGCTGTGACAAATGCTCCACGGGAAGGTTAGCTTGCAATGAATGTCTGCACTGCGCGGGCCACGGCGCCAGCAAGGAGGAAGCCCGTGAAACTCCGGTGCCATCAAGCAAAGCGATGTTGATCTGTAGCAGCTGAGGAATTGCCCCATTATACGGAGTCAGAAAAATGGGAAGGTATTTGCAGTGAAGGCTTATGGCAACTGAAAGCCAATTTGTTGCTCTCGGAGGCAAGTTTTGCTAGCATTTGTATGGGACTGCAGTGGCTGAGTGTTCCAGATTCAAGCCAGTAATTGAGTTAGGTGTAAAAAACTGCACTTACAATTATCTGCACCTTATGCCGGGTGACCTTGAAAGCGATAATAAAACAGAGCGACTCCCTCAATCTAATACAGTGGTGGGGGTGGGTGGGGGATGGAGAAAGAAGACATTGCCTAGCGGTTTAGAAATATATCTTTCTCAATGTTTATGCAGACATATGCATCGCAAAGGCTTACCTTATCTGAGCTCTGTGATACTTGTGAAGACGAGATGACAGGGACTTGTAAAGAAGTAGCAAGAGGAGGCTGATGGCAGGGATTATCAGTGAAAGAGGGTTTCTGCATTTTTTTTTGAAACATCATAGGTGCAGGAAATAAAGGAGGAGAGGCAAGGCAGCAGAGAAGACAAGGAGTTAAAACAGAGGAGACGGGGGAAAGAGCAGCAGTTCAGACAGTTAACCTTCCAAAGGCGAAGGGGAAGGAAAACTAGAAAAGAGAGTGAATGGAAATGCGGCTTTTTTACATGTAAACCTCTCCCCGCTGTCGACACACTCGGAGCAGAAACAAGGTTGTCCTGTCTATGCTTTTAGTTTCCCTTTGAGGTCAGAGGTAGCTGGCAAATCTCGATGGGCAAGCTTGCTTTAATTTATGTTATATTAATTAAACTTATCAAATAAACAAAATACCCCACAATGGCAATATATAATATATAGAACACAATAGCATAAACTTATATACTATGACAATTTCAAGTTCACTGTTTTAAAATGGGTCTCTCTCCATTCTTTCTGCCCCCTTGCTGATGCTGCTGCTGCCCCTTGCTGCCCACATGTTTGGTGAGTGTGAGAAGAGACCTCACATATACATCGATAGCCATCTGACTGCCCCAGGTGCCTCCCTTGTGTGTAGGAGGGATACATGTGTATGCCAGTCCACCTGTAAGGCCCTTTCTCATGTATGGGCAGCAGGAGGCATGGGCAGCATGCTTGATGCTTGTGAGCAGAGATAGCCCAGAGCACTGGCGGAGGAAGAGGAGTGGGGGGGGGAGAGACACAGGCCAGCCCCGCCCCCGCCTGCTCTCCACCCCCCACTGCCAGAGCATGAAGCTCCATCACTGGCCCAGAGGACCCCCTCCCACCCAGGCCTAGCTCATTTTCAGTAGCTGGATTTGAGCTGCGAGTGGACTGGGGGTTCCTAGATCCCCCCATTTGGGACTGAGAACATAGCAAAGTGTTGGTAATGCCAGCAGCTAACGTTGTGGCTTGGAGGTAGCACAAAGCCTTTGTGTGCAAAAGGTCCCAGGTTCAATCCCTGGCATCTCCGCTTATGGAATTGAAAAAACCATGTCTGAAACCCTGGACAGCCAGTGTAGTGGACCCAAAATGGTACCCGACAGATGCTGCTGGACTCCAGTTCCCATTAGCCACACACTGTCTGGCAAGTGACTAGGGATGATGGGAGTTGTAGTCCAATATCATCGAAAGGACATCACATTGGCTATTTCTGCCGCTGGCAGCACTGTGCTAGATGCATCCATGGTCTTACTCAGTATAAGGCAGATTCCTTTGCCCTTAACAAGGTTAAGTGGGATCAAAGGAAGGCAAGGATCCTGGGTATTTTGAAGAGGAGACCACACAGTGGTAGAGCACATCCTTTGCATGCAGAAAGCCTTAGGTTCAATCCCCAGCATCTATAATTAGGGCAGGGAAATATCCAGGTCAGAAACCCTGGGCAGCTACTGCTGGTCAACACAAAGTTAGCTTGACCAGTGGTCTGACTTGGAAGAACACAGCTTCAAATGTTCCTAAAGGCCTATCTAGACTATGAGATGAGCCTGATGCTAGGAGCAGAAGGCAGAACAAAGAATAGGGGAGAAGAGCTTATTAAGCCATTTCATTGAACTTTTTACAGCCTTGTAACAAGGGGGTGCCTGAATTAAGCATTTACAACACTCAGGTTTTTCTCTCCCTATTGTAATACCTACTTTTCACACATTTTGGCTGATTATAATCAAACAGCATCCTCAGTTTTTTTGTTTTTGTTTTTACTGGTGCTCTTGAGCCTTTCTTTCAGCTACAACTGACTATTCCTATAAAAGGCAAACCAGCCTATTTTCAAAGCTCATTTTACTAGTTCAGAAACTCAACTAAAATTGATTAAACAGGCCCTAATTTAGCCTTTACAATCCACCCAGAGTCACCATAGAAATGTTGCTGAGAGCAGCATGCCCCAGCTCCTGAGGGTCATTCCTGAAACACAAACATTTTCCTTTAAGGCCCCCGCTTGGCCCCCTAACTCAGTAATGCTCGAGGAGTAGCCACAGCACTGACAGGTCCTTAAGGGGTCACATAAAAATTAAAATTGTTGACTTGCTGCGCTCTTTTAAGAGGCTTTTAACAAAGGCTTGAGCTGCGAAAATGACAGAAACATTTAAGCATGCTGTGCAGTCTGAAGGGGGCGGGGGGAACACAGCACATGTGGGAGAGGGGGAAATGGCTAGCAATATAATTCTGCAACGATTCCCTTTAGAAAGGCACAAGGCACAGATAAAAGCGGCTGCTTCACTCTTCAAATACTGTACCTTTGCCAAGTTTCACATCCTGAGCGGTAGGCAGAGTTATCCTCTACTTAGGTGTCACCTGGCCAAAGCTAAGTATTCTTAAACTCCCTTGGTTTCAGTGTAGAACTGCAGCCAAAAATGACAGCCCCATGTCGCGCGCCAAACATTTAGGCACCCTTCCTTGGGCTGTGCATTTCTCCAACACTTTGTGCTGCTGGTTGCGAAACACGTGACATGAGTACACATGGCGAAACATTATGGGAAGAGGGGAGAGAATACCACAAAGATCTCCCGCTTTTGTCCTCTGCCCCAAATCAAGCAGCAAGCCTTACGCATGTGCTTAGTGAATTTGCTTTAACTGTTGAGGACATAGGAAGCTGCCTTAGATGATACCACTGGCCTCTCCAGGTAGCTCAGTCGGTAGAGTATGAGACTCTTAATCTCAGTATTGTGGGTTTGAGCCCCATGTTGGGCAAGTTTCCTGCATTGCAGGGGGTTGGACTAGATGACCCTCGTAGTCCCTTCCAACTCCACAGTCTACGATTCCCCAAATTACTTTACTTATATTAGTTTACATTTGTATGGCTGCCCAAAGGCGTATGTTCTCTAGGTGGAGGGGGAAATTGCGAGAGAATTGCTTAATGTGAACTAGCACACGTAACGGGGCTGATAGTCACTGCCAGGGCAGAAGCTGCAGTTTTCCCTTTGGCCAAAAAGCTTCTCCATCTAGATGTGCATGCGTGGGCAGGTGTCTGCATGCGTGCATTAATGTGTGCATGCATGCACAAGTGGGGAGCATGCCTGCAAAACAATTCACAGTCCAAGCGGCATACCATGTGCGTCTCTCCTTGTGAATAGACACTCATCGGCGACATCCTCTTTTGAAGCGGGACTAAAGGAGGCCTTTCCCGTGCATACGGCTGCTTGCTTATTTTCCTCTGCAGGATCAGGGACAGCAGGACTGCTAAAAGGATCAAGCCAAGGATGGCCATTAGGACCACAAACCACAGCTCTGTGTAGAAGGTTGCCTGCTTTGCCTCTGCTTCGTGCTTATCTCCCGGGGTTGTTAACGCAGGGCCTGTGATATCTGGGGAAGGAAGAGGGTGGGCACACATTATTTTAGAGAGAAAATGTAGTGTGATCTATCTTCACCCCTTGTTTGATTTTATAAGGTGTTGGAAAGATGGTGGCTGTTTGTCACACTCTGCTCATTTGCAAGCGGCCGCAGTGGCTCAGTATGCCAGGGGGTTGGATCATAAAGCTTAGTGCACTCTGGAGACTGTGTTTTAAGCCCTGGCATTGCTGCTTGGGTTGGAAATCACCTCTGCATTGGCACCTACCAGGGAAGAGAAGGGTGTGTGTGTGTGTGTGTGTGTGTGTGTGTGTGTGTGTGTATAAAAGCGAAGGCTGATTCATCAACGTAACCTTGAACAGCTGAAACAATTATCAGGAGGTAGTGTGTGTATGTGGTGTGTGTGTTCACATGAATATATGTTGCCAAAAGCTTTCTTGCACTCGAGCCAAAAACACCACAACAACTGTGTCCATTTAATCCTTGAAGGGGATTTAAAAGAGGGAAGTCTGGTGGGAAATACTTTTTTGAAGGAATAAGTTTTAAACAGGATAGAATAAAGAGTCTCAAAGGGGTCACTGGTCTCTCTAGCAAAGGGTGTGCATTCTTTCTTTCTTTTTGAAAAAAAAATTATAAACCACTTGCTGAAAAAAAAGTTATGCAAGAGGTCTACAGAGTCAATTTTAGATAAAGCATGTCTAAAATAAACAGCACAATCAAAAACAAATATGCATCAAACCATCGTTAAAAAACAAGGTAAGGTTAACAAAATATTTTAAACAAAGGTAAAAACAGGGGCTTGCTGGAATGGAAAATTTTCAGCAGAGGCAGGGAATTCCTGAGCACAAGTCCTGCCACTCTAAAAAGGTGACTTTTTGGGGATCAGACATTACCTTGTAGTGGTCTGAAAATAGAAATCATATTCCATCCCCTAGTTTCTTTTGTGGGCAATCAGTTCAAACACTGGAGACATGAAGGAGGTGCCCCTGGACACAAAAGCTTCTAACACTCAGACAAATGGGTATAGGAGCTATCCTGCTAGGCGGTTTCAGTTTTGTTATTACTATTTTTTAATGGGAGAAGTTGCAGTTTCTTTTTCTCCCTGGAAGTACCCTCCCTGAAGAAAAAATAAGCTATGAGTTTTAATTGTTTGTTAGGCAAAAATAATAATTGGGAAAGAAGCAAGCCACCCCAGTGTTCTAACTCCACCACTAATGCCCTGCTCTCATAACTAAAACATAACTAAATCCCACATGAAGAACAACACTGATTATTTGCCTAACCCTCTCTTCCCCTAAATCACTGTGATTTTGGAGTGGCCTTGGAAAACAACTCACTGTGTCCAGCAAAATGAAAGATTCCTCTGTCTCTCTCCCTATCGAGCTCTGGCCATTTCTCCAGTCAGTTTGGCTTTGTTTCTCAGAAAATAAAAGAGGGGAGGTGGAAAATTTGTGCATTTAACCTTTTGGATAAACCAAGGCTGTAAATCCACTTGGAAGTTTAAGGGGTCCGTCTAATCCACCTTGAAATGCCTTGTTAATGGTGTGATCCCAACCAGGTACACGGAATCATGATCTGAATCACTCCATTATTTGAGATACACACAGAGCCCATGTGCACCGGTAATATTTGACAGCAAATCCGCACGCAATGGCAAGGAGGAGCCTTTGTGAATTTACCGATTCCTGTAGCAGTGTTGTATTTGATCACAGGTGTTACTGCACTTCCTTGGTCAGTGGTACAAGAAACCTGAAAAGAATAGGCTGAAAAACACTGTATGATTAAAACATGCACACTGTATAAACTTCTTATACTGTCGTTTTATTGTTCTGCTTATTTAATTCTCTAAATATGTCTGCTTTAAACCTGAGGCATGGCCTGTCACCAGCACTGATTGACAGAAACCTCCTTTCCCCCTGCCTGTCTGGCTGCTTGCTTGCTTGCTATGCTCATAGTGCAGTGCACCAATTGGAGGTTCATGAGTCCCTCCCCTACAGTCGGCGTGGCCAGCCCAAGACATTTCAGCACAAAATGGCTCCTCCCTCCCCACCAGGGAAGAAGGAGTGAGTGAAGATCTACATCAGGAAGGAGTGGGGAGGTAACATAAAGTGAGAAGGGACCAAGAGAAAATACTCTTACATTGCCCTAGAAGCATAACAAAGGGTTTAATAGGCCATAAAGGAGGTAGCTGATCTAGAGCCCATTGTATGTTCTGATACTTGCATAAAACTCTAAAGTAAAGGTAAAGGAACTCCTGACCATTAGGTCCAGTCGCGGACGACTCTGCGGTTGCGGCGCTGATCTCGCTTTACTGGCTGAGGGAGCCGGCGTACAGCTTCCAGGTCATGTGGCCAGCATGACTAAGCCGCTTCTGGCAAACCAGAGCAGCGTATGGAAATGCCTTTTACCTTCCCGCCGGAACAGTACCTATTTATCTACTTGCACTTTGACATGCTTTCAAACTGCTAGGTTGGCAGGAGCAGGGACCAAGAAACGGGAGCTCACCCTGTTGCGGGGATTCGAACCGCCAACCTTCTGATCAGCAAGCCCTAGGCTTGGTTTAGACCACAGCGCCACCCACATAAAACTCTACTTGGCTTCCATTCAGGGAACAGCTCTATACACATGAAGAAATCTGCCAAACAGTTTCCATATTTCTAAGGCCCGAGAACCACATTTCCCAGCAGTCTGTTTGGATGTGAGTGTATTTTCCCCTTTCATCTGACAACAGAAGTCTTAAGTCCCCCTCACACCTCACCTGCTTGTTAGCTAAGTAATGTTAATTCAGGGTTAAGGTACATGTTGCATTTAATGCATAGTGAAGCAGCTGCATCTCCATTTTTCCTTCACTTAATGAACCAGGGGGTTTTAATGCTAGCAGTACTCCAGTGCTCAAGGAGAGGAGGCCTCAATTTGCTTTGGTCTGCACATGCTGATAGATACCCTCCATCCCCAATCTAAGATAGCTACAAATGTCAACTGTCTCTTTGCATGTACTCCAACAACACTAATGCAAGTTATTCCATGGAGGATACATCCTATCAATGGATACCAGCCATGATAGCTATGCTCCACCTCCTCCCTCAGAGGCAGAGATGCTTCTGAATACAAGTTGCTTGATACTGCAGGAGGGGAGAGTGGCCTTGGGAGAACAGGATGCAGAGTAGATGGGCCACTGGCCCAATCCAGCAGGTTCTTCTTATGTTCTTAATTTGAGACCACTGATTTCCAGTAGGTCTACTCTGAGTATCACTTGGAAATCACTCTATAGGTTGTTGCCTTGAGGTTCAGTTGATCCAAAAGGTGGAGTGCAAATTGTATAAAGGTACCTCATAAAACTAGATATATATATGACGCATTAGCCAGAAACAGAATTGTGAAACTCAAACTGACTTTTGTCGGATGTCCTTGGCAGATACAGAGTGGTGTCAAAGCCGCTGTAGATGCGTTGCCCTCCCTCCATTAGCACATATTCCTTCAGCGGCCCATTCAGTGAGAAGGTGTGACTCCAGTCAAGGTAAAGAGTGGATAAATTGCTGACAACTGTAAATGGAGATTCGTACTGAGGTACTGGTAGAAGAAAACAGACAGAAAAAGAGTGTCCTTTTTTATAAATGCCTCTTTAGTTTTTAGAGATTAAACACATCTGTATAAGATCTAGAGCCATTTTCACACTCTGCTATGGAGCAGGAAGACACGATATGAGCACGTGGGCTGCTGCAGTTGGAGGATACTAATGCGTAGTAATGTTCAGGACTTTTCACACACATTTATTCAGTAATAATCCTTAGAGGACCACTTGTTAGTGCCAGGAATAATCATTTTTAATGCAATTCAACAAGCTCACCTGAAGTCACAAGCTGCTCTGTTGTCTTTGGGTCCACCTTCCCAGGAGCTCCCATAAGGAGGCTGATAGGAAGATGACTGACAGCTCCAGTTAGAGCTTCCTGGTTTGAACCTGCCAAAGAGCAGGTCCTGAACTTCCTTGAATCTGCTTTTCAACACTTGTTTCCTTTACTTTGCTCAACCCTGACTCTCACATCCTTGCCTACTTCTTGCCTGTTTGACCTTGGCTTTCTCCCAGATCCAGTGATGTTACCTATTGTAGAGAGAAAAGGATGACTATTCCCATGTACCCAGGACCCTGTGAGGGTACAGTCAAACCTTGGTTGTCGAACGTAATCTGTTCCGGAAGACCGTTCGACTTCTGAAATATTCGACAACCAAGGCACAGCTTCCAATTGGTTGCAAGAGCTTCTTGCATTCAAGCAGAAGCCAGGTCAGATGTTCGGGTTCTGAAAAACGTTCAAAAACCGGAGCATTTACTTCCAGGTTTTCGGCGTTCAGGAGCCGAAATGTAAAAAAACGGAGTGGTTCAAGAACCGAGGTTTGACTGTATCAGGAACACTGGGGGGGGGGGGGGGATGGCTGCTCCAATAGGTACATGGGGACACACATATTTTCTGTACAGTTATGAAGGAAGAATGTTGCTGAAGAGTACTGCACTTGTTGGTGTCACATGCATTTCAGCCAGAATGGGCCTTCCCCCATATCTATACATACAATAAAATTGTAAGGATGTCATCAAACTGCATTTTGTGTGGCTGCTGACAGGTAGCACTGCAAAATACAGCGTGAAGGCAAGCTGGGTTTTCAGAGCTGATGGACCACCTGATGGACCACCACAGTGTTGGAGGCTGAGGAGGAGGGAGATGGAGAAGGGTGGCCAGGCCAGTAGGTGACCCAGGTGGGAAGTCAACATGACCCATCAAACAAGTATACAAGCAGGGATTTTTTAACAGATTTTTTTTGTGAGCTATGCAACAATGGCTGGTAAGGTGACATGGGTGGGGCTTCCCAAAACTGTGAGTCACTGCTGCTTACCAAAAGGGAAAGGACAAGTGTGGGGAGCTCAGCATGGCGGCAGGAGCACTGGATTGTGGGGGGAAGGAGGTGGCTATGGCATGGTGTAGGGGGAGAGGGGAGGTGACTTTGGCAAGGAGAGAGAAGGGGGAGGGGGTGGCTTGCCTAGGTGAGAAAGCAAGCGAGCAAGCGAGCAACCCAGGGAAGTTGTAGAGGTTTGACAAAGTCTAAGTAAGAGAAGAAGGGAAGGAAGAAGGGAGGGGTGGTTTTTGCAAGCTCTGCAGGGAGAGGACTAAACTTGGGGAGTAAGGGTAGGGTTGGCTTTGGTGAGGGGGTTGGTGAGCAAAAAGAGAAGAGGCATAGCACCTAATACAGACACAATAACATAATAAACTTCCATAAAACTTAAACTTAAGTTCTAGATATAAAGCAAGATTGATCATGAACTATTTCACACATAAAATATTTCAGAGAGAACACATACTCTTAAATAGCGTTTGCAAAAAATGCACTGCTGTTTGGACAATCCAAATCTTTGGGTGGTCTGTGAAACACTCTCCCCACTGAGATGCATCTAGTCACATCACTGTTTAGGAAACAGGTGAAGACATACCTGCCTCAGCAGGCCTTTGGATGAAGGGAATGGTGCCTGAAGTAATTTATGAGTGGTTTGATGCTGCTGCTTTTTTAATTAGTTGTACAGAAATAATTGCTTTTCAGTTTTTGTGCTGTGCAATAATTATGTTACCTATTATGTGGTAAACTGCCATGTGGCCTTTTGGTAAAGGGAAGTATATAAATGTCTTAATAAACAAACAACAAACAAACAAATAAAATAATGTTATGCAGAATGTGTGGAAAGGATTAGAACCGTCCACTTGGACAGTACTAACTCATCACAACTTGAAAATTTGCAAATTGCAATTGCTGGAATTGTGAGCATTCCCATAAATGTGCCAGGAACATTGAATACTTCTAGAGCTGTTAATTATCATTAATATTATTAAATACACAAGGAAGCCATTTTTCATATTGAATTAATATTTAAAGTAATTTAATCTAAAACTGTCAATGGAGTTAATTCCCCCCCCCCTCCAAACTATATTCATTCAAGAATAAATTATGCCTTTTGGCATCCATTCATTTTTATTCTTTTGATTTTTCCTCTCAAAGCATTACTTTCAAAAATAGTTAGGGAGTATTGCAAATAGCCATCTATTTCACTGCTCCAGATAATCAATCAATAGCATCATACATAAGTATATAATCAAACACTCTTCTTGAAATACTGTGTTAGATGAAAGTAACTTTATGGACACAAGGAGGGCATGTTCATTTGTCATGATTCTGGCTTTGCGCTAAAGGAAAGTAGAAAGGCTACAAGCCACTGACTCCTTCTTTTAAATTATGTGTTTCAGAACCTACCGAGGAAAGCGAAACAAAGAACCCAGGGTGCACATACAAGAGACCTGAGGAGCTGATGGAGTTAACAAGCTGAATAAATTAATACAGCAATTAACTAACTAGACTATATAATCAGTGTGACCTGTAATGATGGCTCCTAGGAGGCCAACCTTTCATTGCAAACCCATTGTTGTAAAGCTGCAGAGAAGTCTGCTTTTCAGATCTCTAATTTTCAGTAACTTTAACACTGAGTTAATAAGGAATGTGTTGAAATAAATGTCCAGCCAAAAAAGAAAAGAAAAGAAAAAGGCAGTCTTCACCAAATAAAGGTCTTCAAAGGCAAGCCAACCAATATAGCTATAATAGTATTATTTGGGCTGCCATTATTTTGCTTACCAATCATTGATTAATGTAAGCCTCTAGTGTGAAGTTGGTGGAGGGACATTGCTTTGGTAAATGGCTCCTCCCAGCTCTTATCACTTGCTCTTTGAAATGAAATAAATGGATTGCTCCTCACTGCCCCCTCCCCCATGTACCACACTCTTTTGCCGTCTCCACCATTGTAAAGATGCTAAGACAGGTGAATGCTTACACACCATGGCATGAACCCCATATGATCAATGGCCAAGGATAATGTGAGTTGTGGTTCAACAACATCAGGAGGGTCACACGTTCCCATTCATGCTCTAAGCATATAAAGTGGCAGAATACGTTCCTTATACTCTCCTGTTTTAACTCACCTTCTTTTTTGGTAGTGAAGCTGATCCATTCTGAAGCAGTGCTTCCTACTGAATTGTAAGACACCACCCTCAGGTTGTAGGTTGTATAAGGCTGTAGATCACTCACATTGGAACGCTGGCCATCTCCCGCATATTTCACTTCAACAGGGCCAAGTTTACAAGCTGATTCTCTTGGCTGCAAATAGGAAGGGCAGGATGTGTGCATGTGGAGTTCATACCTGGAGGAAAAGATGGAAGCACTGATGAGCCACAATTAGCAGGTAAACACAAGCTTACCTTTCCTGCTTATGTGTCTTGATGCTGGTCAAACACAAGGACCTGCTCTCAACTTAATTGCTGCAGAACTCTGCACATCACATTCAATATTCTAATTGTATGCCCATTGATGATGATGGTTTGAATTTTCTAGTCATTTTATCTTGCCCAGCACAACCCAGAGCATCTTACAACCAACCAAACAATGATTATTGACAACTGAACTGTATGCCAGTATTGAAAATATTGAAGTGATAACTTTTTTCGGTAACTAGACCTGCATGTCTAGGGATGAACACAAATCTCTCCAGATCCTTAGTGTCAGCATCATATTTACAAAAGCTTGGACCTTAATACATTATAAGTCTGGAAAAAATGTTACAAATTCCAGCACGCCAACAACAAATTTCTCCATGTCACAAAATAGTGTGCTGGGTTTTGAGTTTTCCAAACTAGATGGTAGGGGGGAGGCTAGATGGTAAACAGTGCAGTGGGGTAGGGGTAGGGCAAGGGCAAGGGCAAGAAGAAGAAAAGGCCAATGTTGATTTGTAGACAGCTAGTATCTATATCTATATCTATATGCCTGGGATTTTTCCAAGACTGTCAATTCCAAAGGAACAGATAATTAATCTGCCTATTTTTCTTAGGCACTGATATTCATCCCTGATTTGTCTAAGGAAAATTAAGTTTGGTGGCATCAACAAGACACTGAATTCTTTTGGTATTTGCTAGTTCAGATGATGTAATCACTGTGAGGGTAAGGATTTACTAAGCTATAGGCCTCTAATTTGGCTATATGTGAATGGTAGCAGGTCATTGCCTGTATACCCCTTGTTGTTGTTGTTAAAATTATATATTGCCCTTCATCCATAGATCTCAGGGCAGTTCACAACACAGAAATACAAGATAAAAAACACAAAATACATAATAAAAACAAGAACAAACCAAACCAATAACCCCTTCCCCATGTTGGTGAAAGGGTGTAGCATATAGTCTCCAGCCAAGTCCAGCAACCGTGGCTGCATATAAACAACCTGATAACATTTGAAATCTCACCAACCGTTTGGATGGAGCAACCAGATTCAGTCTGTTCTTCTCCCCACCAAACACTGATTGCTAGGATTCCAGTTTGTTTTGAAGGCAATGCGTACACTGGGTGACATTCAACTACCGTATTTTTCGCCCTATAGGACGCACTTTTTCCCCTCCAAAAATGAAGGGGAAATCTGTGTGCGTCCTATGGGGCGAATGCAGGCTTTCGCTGAAGCTTCCAGGCTTCAGGAAGCTATCAGCAAGCCTGGGGAGCACTGTGGGAGTTCCTGCAGGGCTCCCTAGGCTGCGGATAGCAGCCTGCCGCCCGGCGCGTGGGGCACCCTGAAGCAGAGCGCTCCTCGCGCCGGGCAGACATCCGCAGCGTGGGGAGCCCTGCGGGAGTTCCTGCAGGGCTCCCCACGCTGCAGATAGCAGCCTGCCACCCGGCACGCGGAGCGCCCTGAAGCACAGTGCCCCTCGCGCCAGGCAGATATCCACAGCCCTAGGGCTCCCTAGGCTGCAGGGCTCCCTAGGCTGTGGATAGCAGCCTGTTGCGCGGAGCGTGCTGAAGCAGAGCGCCCCGCGCTTTGGGCAGACATCGGCCAGCCCCACAAGCTTGGGGGACAGCGGGGAGGCGCAGCGCCCCCCAAAAAACTAGGTGCGTCCTATGGGACCAAAAATACGGTAAGTGTTACTCAGAGTACACCCTCTGAAATGGACCAAACTTAGCCATGTTCATTAATCCAAATGGGTTTACTCTGAGTAAAACCGAGTTCCAACATCTCCTACAAGGAGATTCCATTTGATAAGGCTCTTTAACACCAATGGGCATTGTGTTCCTTAGGCAGTCTTTGAAATCCCCTGAGTCCTTTCCTTCATGCCACTTACAAAAAATAAAAACCCTTTAGCCCCTTTCCTATTATTGGTGCCAGGTGTGAATGCTGTTAAAGTTGGCACTAACGTCTATGCTGGCTGGGCTGACTCTTCAATTGATTTTCAGATGTCTGTTTTCCATTTTCTAGTCAACTTTAGTATATCCCAGCAATTACCTTCTTACAATGCCATTGGGTTCCCGAGGTGCATCCCACTGCAAAGAAGCATTCCTTGAGGTCATGCTGTGAATGAAGGGAGGAGGCTGCTGTGAGGGTGGAGCTGGCTGTGTGGTGACATGTGCCACGGGTCCTTTGCTGCAGCAGCTGAAACAGGTACAGGCTTCAACCCCAACAGAATAAGTGGTAAAAGGCCTCAGGCCGTGGATGGTTTGTTGAGTGGCTGTTCCTTCTGACAACTGATAAGAAAAAGGCAGTGCCGGATTTAAGTAAAAGCTAAACAAGCTACAGTTTAGGGCCCCACTTTCTTGGCCCCCCCCAAAAAAAAAATTAAAAGGAAAAAAACTGGGTGTGCATTTCCAAAATATAAGATGAAAAACAAATAAAATAAAACAGCAACAGTGGTTTGTGTTGTGTAGGTCCATAAATTACCATATAGCATATATTCAACACAAAAAAACAGCGACAATTTGTTGTTGACAAAGGACAGCTGGACATATAAAGGGCCCCATTACCTTCAGTAGCTTAGGGCCTCATCAAACCTAAATCTGGCCCAGGAAAAAGGACAGAACATTGCACAGCAAACCACACTGGAAATGTGGTCCTTTTCCTATTTGCAGAGTAAAGGAATTAAATCAAACATAGTGCTTCTGCTCTCCCCCCCTCCCCATCAGTGGCGATTCCTAAAAATCAAACAGCAAATATTCTTATCAGCTCAAAAGAAGACTTTGTCTGATGAAAACTCACCACCATATCCTTTCCCTTTGTATTGTTTGAGAACAGCCTGTAGAGACTGACTATTCCATTTGGCTTAAGAGGAGGACTGATTTTCACCACAGCTGAAGTAGATGCCACTGTATCAAACAGAGGTGCATGAAGTCCTTGAGGAGGGGCTGGGCCTGTCTTACATTGGGTCCAGCTGCTAGCAGTCCGGCCTGCAGAATTGACTGACCAAACCTTAAAAATACAAATGACATTTGAGCTGTGAGATTTCAAGCAGCCTTAAGTAGTCTGTGGGGAAGAGTATGAGGCTTATTTTCATTTGCACCACATAATGGTATATTTATTAATTTTACTATTTTTAAAAGTATGTGTGCCGCCTTTCTACAAATAGCATTTGTGGTGGCTAATAAGGAACAAAACCTCATAAAAGTACAGTGGTACCTCTGGTTATGTACTTAATTCGTTCCGGAGGTCCGTTCTTAACCTGAAACTGTTCTTAATCTGAAGCACCACTTTAGCTAATGGGGCCTCCTGCTGCCGCCATGCCACTGGAGCACGATTTCTGTTCTCATCCTGAAGCAAAGTTCTTAACCCGAGGTACTATTTCTGGGTTAGTGGAGTCTGTAACCTGAAGCGTATGTAACCTGAAGCATATGTAACCCGAGGTACCACTGTACAATGTAACAGAAGGTAAAAATGACAAAATTTATAAAAGCTGTTTAAACTAAACAAGTTGAATAAAAGTGCTGAATTCAAACAATGGACCACCAGCACACCCACACACCAAATCAAATCAACTAGTAAACCAAATTAAACAAACAAACAAACAAAAAAGGACTTAAAAGATAACAACAAAACTTCTAGACCATTTTTACTCAAAGATAAAGCAGGCTTGGTCAACTGAACCTTGCCACACCCACTCCAACACAAAATCCCTTGAAGCTAACAAATGTAATACATCAGCAAAGGTCAAAGCTCCCCCACTGGCAAGCCAGCATTGCTAGCCACAGGCCAACGGTGGACACAGATGTTGTTGCACAGCACATATGGGCAATTGCAAGGTCTTGTGGTGGCAGGACAGATTCAAGAGTAAGGGAGACATCTCACAGACCTTTCTAGGCATTTTGGACATCTTAAAAAGCTACATACAAGTCTGGCACACTAATTAGCAGGAAAATTGCTAGGAACTTAAAAGACAAAGGGGCATATATTTGCATATGCTTGTTAATGAGTTTGTGTGTGTATTAAACAAACACATATTTAGAATTTAAACTTCACATAGCCAGCCAGCAAACTTCCTATCCAAATCACCCCAAATAAATTATTCAGTTAATCTTTGCCACATCCTAGATCACTCAAAGTCAGCTTCTCTTGAATTTATTTACCCTCAATTAATTTCACAAGAAATCCTGCTCCAAATCAAATCCAACTCTCTCTCATAACCCCCATTAATTACCCCAAATAATCTCTAAATAAAGTCTTTAAATTAGTGTGTTTCTACCCAATAAACTAGAGCAACCTCCCAATTTAATATTCCCAAGCTCATAACCAACCCCAAAACATTTGGCATACTTAGGTAAATATCTGCATGCCACAGGTTCACCCTAGTAACACCTCTGGTAATTACAAGTGGCAGACAGTATTGCAAGATGAAATTGTTCCCTTGCTTCACTGAACATCCTACTGCAACCTAACTTTCTACACTGTTGCAGCACACACATGAACGACTAGGCTGCTAGGTGATTTTATTTTTCAAATAAACAGACTTCATATCTGAACAGCTGAAGACGTGCCCAGGTACATACATACACATATGCAGGAATAGGTTGAATTATACTTAAGAATTCAGTTATTTTAAAAAACAAAGTGCGAGACTGGCTTCATTATTTTCAGATAATGGAGGCATTTAAATTGGACAAGAAAATTGGCTTCCAGGTGGAAAGATCAAAATTAGAAACTGAACTGTTAGAACCCAAAACTAAGAATTTGTCAAGAATGTATAACTTGCTGCTGAAATGGAACACTCAGGATGAAACGGTAAAATCGGCTATGATTAAATGGGCACAAGACGTTGGACATAACATTATGTTTGCTGACTGGGAACAGTTGTGGACCACAGGTATGAAATTTACGGCATGTAATGCCTTAAGAGAGAATATTATGAAAATGATATACAGGTGGTACATAACCCCAGTCAAGCTTGCAAAAATCTATCATTTGCCCGATAATAAATGTTGGAAATGTAAAGAAACTGAAGGTACATTTTTTCACCTTTGGTGGACGTGCCCAAAGATTAAGGCTTTCTGGGAAATGATATATAATGAATTAAAAAACGTATTCAAATATACCTTCCCCAAGAAACCAGAGGCCTTTCTCCTGGGCATAGTCGGCCAAATGGTGTTAAAAAAGGATAGAACTTTCTTTATGTATGCAACAACAGCAGCAAGAATACTCATCGCAAAGTATTGGAAGACACAAGAACTTCCCACGCTGGAGGAATGGCAGATGAAACTGATGGACTATATGGAACTGGCAGAAATGACTGGCAGAATCCGTAACCAGGGAGAAGAGTCGGTGGAGGAAGATTGAAAGAAATTCAAAGATTATCTACAGAAACACTGCAAAATTAAAGAATGTTAGAGTGATGTTGGATTGAAAATAAGTGGTTTCCAGCTGTACAGGATAAAGTTATAGATAGACTAAGATTAAAGATTAGGATTAAAGAAATTTAACGAAATGGAAATTTGGTACTTAAGAGGTAAAATTTTAATGCTATATTACATTGAGACTAAAGATTGGGATTAAAAAAGTGGAAAAGAAATTGCTGGACAAACAATTTGGTCTGGAATACAAAAGAGGGAGGTATGAGGAAGTCTAGAAAATAAGTAAATTTAAAAACGAAAATGAAAAGGTGATATTGTTTTTAATTGTTCTGTTCCTTTTTTGTTTTTGTTTTTTGCTCTTTGTGTTTTTCTTCTTTTTTTGAATTATGTATTGTGTATTTGTGTATTTCTTTTTTATGTTTTTCTGTTTAACTTTTATTGAAACCTTAATAAAAATCATTTTTAAAAAAAAAGAATTCAGTTATTTTAAAGAACCATTCTTTCTCATTAAGGTTTCCGTTAAATGCTATTACAGCACTCTCAATATTTCTGTCTTTCCGGCACAGTTGAGTGTCCATTCAACTTTCAACAGATAAGTTTTATGCTAGGCTGGGTAGCATGGAAAGGCTAAACATTGCAGTGGTACAGACCCTCCTAGCAGCCCAGACTATTGCATGAACCATAACCCTCCACTTCTCTATTTGTGTTTTTCTTCATCAGCAGGAAACATTAGTAGAGGATGTAGGATAACTATGGAACTGACCTCTGTGTGAAATGTTGGCAATCATCAATGCTGCCTTGAGGTATGACAGTGCTATGTAGACCAGGTGGTATATTCTGGTCAGTCAACCAAAACAGTATATTTCTGATGTTCCCTTTACTCTTATTTAGTAAATGAGACAAAACTTTAGTTACTGAAGTTTTTTTCTTCTTCTAATGGCATTAATTCAATTGATCATACATCAAATTTCATTTATTGCTTAATATGGAAATGCCCTCTCAAAAAGAACACAAGTCAGCATCTTCTCTATTATTCATACTGCTTTTGCCAAAATGCTCACTTTGTTATATTCATTTTGTTCTATCAATCAACACGCATGGTTTTCAATTCGACGATTCCAAGATCCGGTCGCTAGAATTGCATCTAATTAAAAACAGCTCTTCTCTGTGAACGGATTTTGTTTTTGTCAACTTCCCAAAACCAGAGTAACCTGCACACTATATGAAACTCAGCACTTATTAAGCACAGCCTCCAACAAATCTGCATGAAAATTAAATTTCACTTTCATCAAGGAGAGAATAAACATATGGAAGGATGTATAATCTTATTTATCAAATATCATTTGTATAATTAAACACGAATAGCATAAAAGGTTGACTTAGGTCATCATTTGCATGAGTAAGTAATTTGTAGAATGTCAGGTACAATAGATGGAGTAGATGGATGTGTAAGTGTATAGGGTTAAATTAGGCTCAATAATAGTGAAACACACAGTGATCAATCAGAATGATAGATCTAAATGGCAATACAAGAGGACTGTCTGTGTGATTTTTAGTATTAAGAATTCCTTAGTAAGCTTTCACGTTGAGAAGTTCTATCTACACTAAAACATGCTCTTATGCAATCTCGTCAGTCCACTTTTTGGGGGAGTAGCTTTGCATTTCGTTTAAAGAAGAAAACCAGTATAGCCTTCTAGTCTTGTGAATGAACGGTTGAGAAATTTTGGCAATTTGAAAAGGAAAAGTTTGGGAGAGCAGGAATGTGATGTGGAAAATATAGATTCAACTGCAGCTGGAGAATCTCATCTACAACAGTATTCGTTGCTGATGCAACCAAGAAAACAGCAGTTTGGGCCCTAGCTGTGCAATTCCACTACACTGATCTCTAAAAGCGAACTCCTAGTGTACAGTATGTTCTCAGGAGGCCATGTTGAAATTATTTGTATAATCTCAATCAGTTAATTAGATAAGTTGGATGGAACCCAAATGCTAAGGATGCCTTCATGTAGCTGCTTTCCTCCACTGGCAGTTGCACTAAGCAGGAGGTGCAAGCTAAGCAACATAGGATGTTGCCTTATACCACGTCACACATTTGGGCTACTCAGCTCTGTATTGTCTACAATGACCAGAAGTTACACTCCAGGATTTCAGACTAAAGGCAGTCCAGTCATGCCTGGAGAGACCAAGGATGGAACCTGGGATCTTCTGCATGCAAGGCAGGTACTCTGCTGTTCTTCCCAACCACAGTGGAGCTTTCAAATACTCAGCTTTTCCCACATGGAAATTGAAATTCCTTATTTCCACACACTTTCTCCACAGGTTCACAACTCCCCACTCGTTTTGAACACATTATTGGAAGGCCTTCTCCGCTGCTGTATGTCAACATAGTAAAGGAAAAACCTAAAGTATATTTATTTAAATGGGCCTGGTTTTCACTTACTAGCTCAAACACATCCAGATATTCAACTTCTGGGGGCTTGGAAAATGGAAAGATTGTCCAGTTTAGTCAACACTGTGTATGCGATTGCATGAAGACATGCCCCAGAGCTCCCCAAATGGCAAAATAAGGGCAGCAGTGTATCAGTGAACCAGTACAGTGGACGCTCGGGTTGCGAACGTGATCCATGCAGGAGGCACGTTCGCAACCCACAGCGTTCACAAACCACAGTGCCGTGTCTGCGCATGCGCTGGTCGCAATTTGGCACTTCTGCACATGCGCAAAATGTGATTTAGCACTTCTGCGCATGTGCAAGCACCGAAACCCAGAAGTAACCTGTTCTGGTATTTCTGGGTTTGGTACGGTGCGTAACCCGAAAACGCACAACCTGAAGCGTCTGTAACCCGAGGTATGTCTGTACAAAAAATGAAGAATGTCACTACAAAAATGAGAGAGTTGGAGAGTATGCTCTTTTGGCATTGCACCTGCATTGTCTGCATTAATTCTCCTTTGCAAACTGATGCATAAATGTGGCAAACTGAACTTAAGGTTGGAAGAATAAGACACCCAAATTTGTGCATCTATCCCTAGGGGAAGCTAGCAGATGAGGAGAGGGTTTGGACCCTGTTTTGTGTGTGTTGAGGGGAGGTCAATTATAGCTTTTCAATTCTGTTATTGTAGCTTCTAGCAAATTTGCACAGTCACATAAGGAGAAATGCCACTATCATTCTTACAAAGCAGATGGATAAAGCAGATCTAATGAGACACGATCCCCTGTGCAGCGAAGAATGGCTAAAACAGAAGATGAAACAAAAACAAGGAGAAGCGTAAAGTTCATCAAGCACAGTCAACTTATTCTAAAGGAATATATGCTGCTTATGAAGAGAATTAAAACTTGAACTGCATGTGCATACCCAACATATGGGGGTGGAGCTGCAATCACTGAGCTGAGAGACATTTGCAGAGAAAATGGCACAAGCTGGATTTAAACTAAATTAAGGAGTATATGAGCTAAGTTGAATGCTATTTATTTTAGACAATGAAGGCCAGTGCTGTCATTAAGCTACCATACCAGTTAATAACCATACAAGTTAATAACAGCCATCCCTGGAAGTTTTAATACTGCATTCATGATGAATACCTATAATTCTCATATGAGAATCTTGAAATATCCTTCGAGTAATAGATTCAGGTCTAAGTCTTCTGGTCTATGGCAGGGGAAATGGGAACAGAAAGTACTTGCGCCTTGAATTCTTCAACTATATATTGCCTCCTTTATAATTTAATCTTACATCATGCTGCGCAGACCCCCAAATCCAAAGCACTGCCAAAATTTCTATCATCATTAGAAGGTGCACAGGCTTAAGAAAGCCATAAGAGGGCTCCAGATTCATCTACACAAGCAGTAATTCAGATGTCTTCATCTTCATTTTCTTGGCCACGTGCCCAGACAGCACTTTGAAAAAAAGGGAAAGCTTAGTTGAATCCATCTACTTAGTGAACGAAAGAATTCTAGGCACAGCAAATGGAATCTTGTTTGGCAGCTGAAAAATGTGCCTTCACAGAGCCCTGCTCCTTCAGGCTGATAATGGAACAGTCAGATGACCAAATCTAGAAGGGCAGCCAAGGTGGTATATCAAGTGGTTGTGCTACAGACCTCTGCGATAAGAGATGGCAGAAGAATGGTCCCCAAACAGCCATTCCTCTGGTGACTGTCTACACAGCAATCTCTCCAAGTGACCCATTGGCTTTCCCGCAAAGACGGAGGGAAATGTTTTGTTATTGCAATAGAACTAATGTAAAACAGACCAACCTTTAAACATTTCACTTTAAATGTATGTGATTTCCCAGTTGCCTAATGGCTAAGACTTTGGAGTGAGCCCCTCAAGAAGATGCTGCAGAACGCCTTCCTTTTAACTTTCATGAAAGTATGTTAGGGACATCTTTGTGAATCATATGTTTAAACTTGCACTTTTTCCTTGTTTCCTTGTTGTTGTTTTATTGTTAGACAGCTCAAGCACGCAATTATTTAAAACATGTATCTAATGTTGATAGGACGCGGGTGGCGCTTTGGGTTAAACCACAGAGCCTAGGACTTGCCGATCAGAAGGTCGGCGGTTCGAATCCCTGCGACGGAGTGAGCTCCCGTTTCTCAGTCCCTGCTCCTGCCAACCTAGCAGTTCAAAAGCACGTCAAAGTGTAAGCAGATAAATAGGTACCACTCCGGCAGGAAGGTAAACAGCGTTTCCATGCGCTGCTCTGGTTCGCCAGAAGCGGCTTTGTCATGCTGGCCACATGACCCGGAAGCTGTACGCCGGCTCCCTCGGCCAATAAAGCGAGATGAGTGCCGCAACCCCCAAGTCGGTCACGACTGGACCTAATGGTCAGGGGTCCCTTTACCTAATGTTGAAGCATTCACATTTCTATGTGGTATACATAAAAACAAACCACAGAAAATGGAACAATAAAAAACCCAATCATAAAATAGAACACTACCTTAAATTGCCTGCCAGAATAAGGAAACCTTAGTCGTGTACCTGAAGTTCAGCAAGGAGGGTGGATGCTGTCTAATCTCAGTTGGGAGGGAGTTGCACAGGCTTGGGCCCACTAGCCTGAAAGCATGGCTCCTAGTAACTATGGGGGACCATCAACAGATCGTAAGATGGGTTGTAAGATGGTGGCCTCCCCAGACCCAACATGCCATGTGGCAAAAGTTGCCCACCCAGAGCCACCGGTTCGGCAGTTATTATAAGACCCTTATTCCCCTCACAGAGCTACAATTTGCAGAGTTGCTTGGAAAGAGGGATTGATTGTTAAACCATTCTGAGAATTGTAGCTCTGGCAGGAGAATGAGGCATTCCTAAGAATTCTCAACACTTTCAACAAACTACAGTTCCCAGGATTCTTTGGGGAAAGTCATGACAGTTGCAAGTGGTATAATATTTATCTAAATGTATGGTGCGGATGTAGCCTTGGTCTGCTGGATAATGAAATCTGGTAAGTCAACTCTGGGATATATAGGTCTTCATATGTAAAGTCTTTTTTTAGAAACAGCAGCAACACTTCTGCTTCCAGAACTTGTTCTTTTCATGATGGAGAGGCAGAACAAAGTATTTAAGTCTGACATAAAAAAGGTTATCAAAGTTTCAGCCAAACCTTGTTCTTTTTAATATTCTAATGCATCAGTAACGAAGATGAGATGCAAACATGTTTAACTCCAAAAGGCAGACAATTTAATAATTTGTTTCCTATGGGTACATAATGAGATAGTTAAAACATTCCCAGGAGAGAGATAAGCAGATATTAAAAGGTCTTTCCAATACCTGTAATGGCTAAGGGCAACAGCTAATTCAATAGATTCGATCAAAATCACTACTTCTTTCAGTGCTGCTGATTTATTACTTTGGCTGTAGTTAGTCATCACTCATTTTAGTTTGCTTTTCAGTGCTCATAAATTATGCCTTATAAATAAAAAGATACAATCAAGGAAATCATATCAATTCATCTACAGCCCTGGGGTGTATTTTCCCATGGCACTCACACTAATGTCTTTTTAAAAGATAGGCTTGTCATGGCGTTTGAATATGTCAGAATCACAATCTACCTAAGGTGGTCTTGGGAGAGCAGAGCCATAACAGGCTCATAACTAATGTGGAGGGGCCAATAAATCAGATACCTTTGTTTGGTTTAATGAATAAACATAGATTCATAAACAGCCTCCTTGTTCATAGAGGTTTGCAAAGGTGGATAAACTCTGGTCTGCAAAAACGGCTCTTGCATTTGCGTGATGGCAATATGATTTCTGAATAGCTCGAGCGTAGTTTACAGAAGTTTTTGATGTTTGTATTATGGTTTTAGTTATGTTGTAAGCTGCCCAGAGTGGCTTGGGAAACCCAGTCAGATGGGTGGGGGTATAACTAATAAAATTATTGATGTATTTCTTCTTCTTCTTCTTCTTCTTCTTCTTCTTCTTCTTCTTCTTCTATTATTATTATTATTATTATTATTATTATTATTATTATTATTATTATTATTATTTCATCTGCCAGCAAAGCAAGAGAGCACACTATCATACTATCTATATTATATTGTATGTTCAGGGCTTTTTTCCAGCCAGAACTCTCCAAAACCAGTTCTGGTACCTCTCAGGTTGGCACCATTGCCATTATAAGAGAACAAGGGAGGTGTTCATGGTGAGTTCCAGCATCTCTTTTTCTAGAAAAATAGCACTGTATATGATAATCATATTAAATAGTTAACAATGCAGTATAACAATATTATAGCAAGGTGGACAACTACATGGATTACTATTATTTATAAATTATTTAGTTTCATTTATTTGTACCTTGCTTTCCCATCCCTATAAAGACAAACTAAAACTTCAGGCTTTTGCTTTTTCAACCCCTGGCTTGTCATGGCCACAAAGTGTTATGATGGCCACTAAAAGAAGCTAATTCTTTAGAAAGACCAAATAAATTCAGGGTTTATATGGATCTGGTAGTGGATAACAGCCAAATATGTACCACTCCCCATTTTGAGATACATTTTATCTCTGATCAGCAACATGATATTAATATCGTGCTCTGCTTGTAAACCTCCCTGAAGAGAAGGCCTCTGTATGTAGTTTGAATGCTGAGTTTCGACAAGCTGTTGGTTGGAAATTTTAGAAAGTCAATAGCGCACAAACACAGTGTTTCCCAAACTTCTTGTAGACCAGAGACACTTTATTTTCAGAGAATGACAGGGTATAAATCATCTAGTTTCAGTGTGGCCCACTGCCAGTCCTTTTTTTTCTAAAAAAAATGTTTAGAAGTATGCTCATTTTCCTACTCATATTGAAATACTGCCCCTCAATGAGGCCAAACTTAGATTCACAAAATGTTTAGGGGTATGTGTACCCCTGCGTCCCCCCAGAAAAAAAGCACTGCCCACTGCTATGTTTCTTCCTGAGCCAATGTTCTGGACATGTCTCCTAATTGGAGGAAGCAAGTCCATAATTGTCAGCCTTGCAGAGTTTCAGCCTTCTCTGAGGATGGGAATTCTGCTTGCTTTCTAGATTAGGCAACTGAATAGTCTAAAGGACACCTGATGCATACTCATAGCAGAATAACCCAAATCCAATAGAGTCTGAGCAGAAGGACATGAAGGCAGAACAGCAAATCATTCAGAGATACAAGGCAGCATCCTCCTTTTAGCCAGTTGGAAAATTAGTGTGCTCTGGCTTGGGGATTATTGCTCTTCCAGATCAATGACTCTCCAGAGGTGTTTCCCATCACCTAATGCCTGATCCAAACTGGAGCAGCCAGGATTGAACCTGGGACCTTCTGTAATGCTCTGACTGAGTCGCAGGCACTCCCAATATTGTCCTAAATACATGGACTTTTGCTAAAGGTTCAGAGAAAGAAAAGGAAGATTCCCCCCCCCCCTTACCTCAGTTGTGCTGTTAATGTCAAACCCATTAAGCTGGACCTTGATGACTGACAGCATTTTTTAAAGTGTTGCAAAGGGCCTGGCTCTAGTGCCTTAATTTTAGCTTCATTCAGCTGGAGGAAATTTAGTTGCATTTAAAATTTTATGGCCAGCAAACAAGCCTCCGAGAGAGAGGCAGCAGAATCAATATCGTGCTTAAGTGAAATATAAATCTGGGTTTCATCAGCATAATAGCGAAAGCCAATCCCTATACTTATGAATAAGGTGTCTCACAGGCAACATATAAATTGTCAACAATGGTGGGCCTAAGAATAGATCCCTGAGGGATGCCACAAATGACAGTAATGGCAGAGGAACACACACACACACATGCGCACACAAGACTGCTAAAGATATGCAATTTGAACACAACTAGATCCAAGGACTGTCAGACTTACCCATTTCAGCATGGACCTTAATAAAGAATTAATTAATAAAATCCAGGTGGAGAAACACTCATGGCAAATCTGATCAGACATGGCTTTGAACTCATTTGAAGGCTTATTCCGTGGTGGATATGGCTCAAAGGTCGTAAGTACTTTTCTCTGACCACTGTGTCCACACAATCTGATCTAGCTGAACTTCTCTAAGCGGTTAAATAGCTTTTATATTTTTGGAAGGGTTAGAACTTTCAGTAGCCCACTGCATTGGTTTTGCCAGTTTTTTGCACATAAAGTTGTTAATATCTACAGTGGTGCCTCGCAAGACGAAATTAATCCGTTCCGCGAGAGTCTTCGTCTAGCGGTTTTTTCGTCTTGCGAAGCAACCCTATTAGCGGCTTAACGGATTAGCGCTATTAGCGGTTTAGCGGCTATTAAAGGCTTAAAGGCTTAGGGGATTAGCTGCTAAAAGGCTATTAAAGGCCATTAAAGGCTTAGCAGATTAGATAAAGGGGGGGGAAGCGAAAAAAAAATCTCTAGACTCGCAAGACATTTTCGTCTTGCGAAGCAAGCCCATAGGGGAATTCGTCCTGCGAAGCAACTCAAAAACGGAAAACCCTTTCGTCTAGCGAGTTTTCCGTCTTGCGAGGCATTCGTCTTGCGGGGCACCACTGTATTTATGTTCACACCACCATTTCCCCAATATTAGTATTAGAGTTATCCAAGTTCTTCTCCAGTCAGATTTTATTTGATCAATCCCATTTCTTGGCATGTGAGGCAGAAGATTTGCTTCTATTCACCCTACAACTTGTTCACCCAACCCACCATGACTCATACTGAATTGCCAAGAGAAAAAGACTTCCTTAGGAGAAGCCAATGTTTCAGCTAGTTTGAAAAAACCCGCGAGTGAGCCTGCTACCTTAAAAAGGACCACATGATTGGAGAGCTATAGCCTGGGTTTCCAACCTTCCATTTTTGGTCAAGGTCTTCTAGCAAGTTGTGGCTGAGCATCTCTAGGTATTGTTGCTTGATGCATATTAACGAGGCATTTTTCAATTTTGCTTCTAGCCAGAATGTGGGTTGTATCAGTCAACTTGGTTGATGACCCTTCTTGGAAAAGACAGGGGAAATGTGATTTGTTTATTTTCCTGGACCTCCTGGCAGCTTTTAATATGTTCAGGCATGGTGTCCTTCTAGATCAACTCATGGAGTATTGATTTGCAGTGGCTTCACTCCTTCGTTGCCCAAAGATTCCAGAAGGTAGAAGTGGGATACTATTGTCATTCCCTGAAGAAGCTTGCATCTGACATTCAAGGTATCTAGTCCCTTTCCTTTGTTTTTTAACTTCTGCATGAGACCACTGATAGAGGTCATCCAGAGTTTTAGAGTGGGTGACATCAGCATAAGCTCTGTTTCATCTTTCCATCTGAACCAGACATGACAGTTTTGTCCTTGAATGAGTCATGCACTGCATGAGGCTGAATAACTGAAAAATTAATCTGCAGAAGGCACAGTTCCCTGTGGTGGGTGGTCCTAAAGCTGGAGAATTGCCCATCATAGGCAGGGTCACACTCTCCCTAAAAGAGTAGTGTGTTAGGCTGGGAACAACTTGAATTCTCATATAGAGGCTATGCTAAGGAATGTGTTCTGTTAACCTTGGTTGATACAACAGGTACATCACTCTCTGTAAAACAGAGCCCTTGCTATGGTTGGACATGCCTTGGAAAACTCTGTCTGGAGTCTGGACTATTGTAATGTGGTGTATGAGGGGCTGCCTAAGGAGACAGTTTGGAAACTTGAGTTGATCTAGAATGCAACAGTCAGTTAGTGATGAATAAAGGCTGCCAGAGTGCATATCAAATACTGCAGGAACTCTGTTGATTACCAGTTTGTTTCCATCCTAATTTCAAGGGGAAACGTCTTACTGTTAATGTCCTGTATACCTGGGCCCAGAATACCTGAGAGAGCACCTGTTGTCCACTGAACACTGTCCACCTAGAACCCTTTCCCTTGTACATTGCAAGTTATTTAGGATCCATGGGGTTGTAGTCAACTAAGTCCTACTCAGAATGAACATAAATTGTTGTTGTTGTTTAGTCGTTTAGTCGTGTCCGACTCTTCATGACCTCATGGACCACAGCACGCCAGGCACTCCTGTTTTCCACTGCCTCCCACAGTTTGGTCAAACTCATGTTCGTAGCTTTGAGAACACTGTCCAACCATCTCATCCTCTGTCATCCCCTTCTCCTTGTGCCCTCAATCTTTCCCAACATCAGGGTCTTTTCCAGGGAGTCTTCTCTTCTCATGAGGTGGCCAAAGTATTGGAGCCTCAGCTTCACGATCTGTCCTTCCAGTGAGCATTCAGGGCTGATTTCCTTAAGAATGGATAGGTTTGATCTTCTTGCAGTCCATAAATTAGTCTTGTCCATTAACTTCAGTGTCTACTCGGAGTGGGACCAGCACGGCATACCATGCATCATTTTGCATAATTAAAATAGTGGGGTAGAGGAAACATTCCCTGTAATGCTTTTGCCTGTATGCACCATGTAGTGGAAAGAAGGAAACAGGATTATATTTAGACCCATAGAAACCCTGTTGTGAATAGATTATATACATTCCACACATGAAAAAATGTACTCCAGAATAATGAAATAATGGCCATCGACAGACTTCAGTTCATTGTTTTAAATAGCCAATAAGATCATGTTTAAGTTCATTTGCTTAATTAACTTGTCTTTATGAAAGGTGATGTCATATTAAATCTGCTGGATGTTAAGGTGCCACAGGATTCTTCGCTTGTTTGGATTTTGTGATAATCCTATCCTGTAGAACAGGTATCGCCAACCTTTTAAGACCCAGTACTCACTTTAAACCCAAACATGCATTTGAGGACCAATCTCTTAACTTTTTGGCATATCTTTGCATGACGGTAGAGCTCCTTTTGTGACCCACCTTGGATCAGGCTGTGACCCACCAGTGGGTCTCCACCCACTAGTTGAAGACCAGTGCTGTAGAAGGCACATGGTAGCTCTAATACATTTTAGAAAATAGAGAAAAAATGAATTTGCAGTGCCTCTTCTCTTGCCCTTAGTCTCACACACGAGACATCTACTCATTTAAGAAGCTCACACTGCTTCCAAAACACATTGAGCACCTGATTTAAAGGCGCTTACCTCAACCATAATGTACCGGATAGTTTTTTGAAAAGATTTAATAATTTTGTCCACAAAGAGCCCAATTACAAGAAAAAAGTATCCCCTCAGGTACATTAACTGGGAAGAGAGGGATGGGGGTAGGGGAATAGTGGGGATAAAAAAGATACCAGTCTCTAAAATAAAGCGATCTATTTTGGAAAGAATCCTAGCAGTTACCTCATTGCCATTAAGTTCATTGAAGTTTAAGGAAAATTACATCATTAGAAAGAGTAGGAAATCAAGTAACCCAAGAGCCATCGTCAGCGATGAAAGATGGGCTCCCCCAAGATGCCAGACATTTTGGCATACACTTGCCAAATGGAGGTCACACACTTCTCAACAGCAGCAATACAGATTCAGTCTGATCACCCAAGAACATTCAGTGGCAAACAGAGAAGACATCCAAAGTTCATTAGGCTTTATGTTCTCTTCAGAAAAGAAGACATATGGGAATAATGACTGAAGCGAGAGAGTTATTATAACCTTTCCTTTAAAGTTCATGACACGGCTAAGAAGCCTCTGGATTTACTATTATGCACATACAATACAAAAGCTATCTCCATCTAGAAATACCTCTATATGGAGCTAAGCCAGGCCATACACATCAAAAACGGAATTCTCAGTTTACACCCACACTCACACACCCTTCCAGTCCTGATCAGACTGGCAGCTTAAACCTCACCAACAGGGCAACATCCTCTATTGCAGGCTGCAGTTCAGGGGCAGGACATGTGCTCTGCATGCACAAAGTCCCAGGTTCAATCCCCAGCACCTCCAGGTAGGATTGGGAAGACTGCAGACTGAGAGAGCAGCAGCCACTCAGAGTAAACAGTACTTCCCTGTGTGGGAAGGAGCTGCAACTGAATGATTACTGTAACATGCTTTATGTGGGGCAGCCCTTGTATCTGGTCTGGAAGCTTCAACTAGTGTAGAATGCAGCAGCCAACCAGATGACTATGCCAGGTTCAACATACTTCTGTTAATTCGCAAAGTCCTAAGCAAAGCGGGCTCAAAGTATCTTAAGAATCACCTGATTCCCCATGCTCCACTTTGATCACTGAGATCCTCTGGTGGGGCACTTCTGGTGGTGCCTCACACGCCTGAGATTCTGTTAGCCTTCACTAGGGGCCAAGTCTTCAGTGTGGCAGACTCTGCCTGTTGAACTCCCAACAGTGGTTCAAGCAGGATGCATCCCTTCCTTCTCTCACACATCTTTTGAAACTGTATAGTTTTGACAGGCCTTTGCAATATGAATGGTATCTTTTTATGGATGCTTCTTGCTGCTTTTATTTTTATATGCTGTACACTACCTGGATAGATTTTTATGAAAGCATGGAGTATAAATATGCAAACAAACAAAAGTGCTGAGAGCATTCACAAACATTTCGCACCATGCCTCTGAAAATATGTCAGTTTCTGACGTATGTGTAAAAATGGGAATCACTGTGCCAAAAAACAGGGAGGGACATTGACTGTATTTAATTCTCGAAGCCCTTTTTGTCCATGTGAACTATATGGAATTATCATAACACTTTTTCTGAGTATATAGTATTTTACAGTATATTAACAATTTAGCAATAAAACTTCTTTCCTAAGATGTTCATAGGAATCATAGGATTAGGTCTTCATTCTGTATGTGACATACCTGATATTCATATTCGGTAAAAGGCAGAAGTGTGGCATCTTTGAAGGATGTGGATGAACCATTATAAACAAGGACCAGGTCTAGATTTAGTTGCTCAAGTGTTACTTGTCTTCTGTAAAGCTCGTAATATAAGATCTTCCCATTTGGTTGCTTTGGACCTGTCCACACAATGGAAAGAACAGACTGGATTCCACCATGACTTGACTGCACATCTATGAGTGGAGCTGGCTGGATTTCAGGAGCTGCTTCAGGGGTCTGTAGAGAAGCCCATTCACTGGAAGTGCAGCCCAATAGTGTGCAAGCTTGCACTTGGACTTCATACCTTTAGAAAAACACATCAGAAGGAAGTTAAGTAGAAGAAGGGCTATAAACGTATCTATTGCACATACGTGTAGATTACAGTAAAGATGTTCCAAAAGAGAGGTGTGCAAAGTAGTGTTGTGTTTTAAAATAAATGTAAATAATAATACTCTTGGTGGCTCCCAACAAAATAATAAGAACATAATAAAACATCAACCATTTAAAACTTCCCTGTACAGGGATGCCTTCAGGTGTCTTCTAAAGGTCATATACAGTCGTACCTTGGAAGTCCGTTCGACTTCTGAAAACGTTCGACAACCAAGGCATGGCTTATAATTGGCTGCAGGAGCTTCCTGAACTCAATCGGAAGCCGCAGAAGCCATGTTGGACGTTTGGGTTCCAAAGAACATTGGCAACCAGACCACTCACTTCCGGGTTTGTGGAGTTTGGGAGCCAAAATGTTCGACTCGCAAGGCGTTTGGGATCCAAGGTATGACTGTAGCTATTTAACTGTTTGACATCTGATGGGAGGGTGTTCCACTGGGTGGGATGTTTATTTTCCCTCCACTTTTTGCACTGTGGTGCAAGTAGCAGTAGTAGTAATATACCCCACCCATCTGGCTGGGTAGCAAGCATAATGGTTAGGTCCAGAACCTTCAATGCATGTGTCGATCTCTTGCATAAGCACTCCCCTCCTCCCATTTAGTTCAGTGCAAAGCAAGAGTTGCAAACACGCACACCCCTTTCTCTCCTTTGCTGATATGAATGGAGACATTCCTACATGTGTGTGCACTGCGATCCCCATGTCTGCAACAAATCAGCATGATTTATATACAGCGGTACCTCAGGTTACATACGCTTCAGGTTACATACGCTTCAAGTTACAGACTCCACTAACCCAGAAATAGTACCTCGGGTTAAGAACTTTGCTTCAGGATGAGAACAGAAATCGTGCTCCGGCGGCGTGGCGGCAGCAGGAGGCCCCATTAGCTAAAGTGGTGCTTCAGGTTAAAAACAGTTTCAGGTTAAGTACGGACCTCCGGAACAAATTAAGTACTTAACCCGAGGTACCACTGTATTAGGAACACAGTACTTTGAATATATTTGGTGAGATAATAGCTATTGCTTTGCCTGAACTGGAAAGAAGTTGCATTTAAATGTTAAAAGTTCCTTACATCTACTGTAAGACAAACTGTAGGTTCCTTGTTCAGTCAACCAATTAGGTGGCTTATAATTTCAAAATATATGATGAAACAGAAAGCTTAACTCAGGCCACTCAAAGCTAGCTGAAACAAACAAGTCTTGCCACATTTCTAAAAAAATATAATCATGCTGCAACATTTGTATCATAAGCTTTGCTAAAGAAAAAGGGTCAGGCTTTGTGATCTGAACTCGCATTCCAGCCTGCCTGCATTAAATTTACAAAATTAATTGTTAGCCTACCACAGCCTGGTAGCCTCCAGAGGTTTTGGACTGCCAGCCAGCTGAGAAAAGTTGGGCCATGGACTATGGTTTGTTCCCATGACTATCCGTGACTCAGACAGAACTTTTATCTTTCTCTGCCCATGCTCTTATTTATAAAATAATGATGGAGATCAATGAGACTTCTTCTGCACAAATGTATGCATTACTTCCCCACTTAGCTAGCAAGTGAAAACATGTTAAAATAATTGGTTGAAAACCTTGCATGTGCATCCAGCCACTTCCTATAAGTTTCCACTGAAAATAATGGGACAACCCGTTCTGGGAGGAAAAGAAATGAGCACTCTTGTCCTGCAATCCCGAGATTGCTATGCATCAAAGGAATGTGATGCACACTGTGTGCTTAGGTCTATACACATGCTTAGAGTTGAACAGGAAAAAAAGTAGGAGAGTTTTCTGAAGCTATTGATAAAAGGTCCTCTTCTAATTGAGCAGCTAGTGGCATATTAAAGATCCCATTGACAAGGGCTGGCTATAAGAAAAAGAAAAATTGATTGATTCAGTAAGCTCTGCTGAATGGAGAGTTGACAGTTTTTACAATGGATAATCTACTATACATTCAGATCAAAGCTGCAACAGCCACCCTCCATTCAGTACTGAGGACCAGTCTGAAGAGATCTCATAAACTCAGTTGGTAAAGCATGAGACTCTTAATCTCAGGGTTGTGGGTTTGAGCCCCACGTTGGGCAGAAAGATTCCTGCATTGCTAGATGACTCTTGCAGTCCCTTCCAACTCTACAAATATATGATTCTATGATTAATGCCTTGAGACACTGTTCATAATGTATTAGCAGGAATATTTTAGCAAACTCCACTAGCCTAGCAACACATTCTGAAGGCATAGCTCTGTTAGGGAGCATAGCCGGTGGCTTCTAGGGGCCAAAGCACTTTTGGGCCCCCTCAATGTTCACCTCCGCCCCTGGCTCCTCATGACATTGCGTGCATGACACCATGATGTGTAGGGCTCCCTCAATCATGCTAAGAAGCGAGTGCCTCTGTTAGGGAGAAATATGGGGTCCTTCCTGCTAAATCTGTTTTTACATGCTGTTTGGTCTTCTGTATCGTGAGGATACTAACCTCCCAATTCCCCCCCTAACTGGTTGAACAAACTGGTTACGAGGAGCCAAAATTCGCCAGTCATCTAGGGCTGCATTAGCATAAGAGCATTTTGTTCTGCTTTTTTCATGTGTCACACTATGATCAGAATAACAGACAATATTCACGCACTGAAGTACGTGTTCACAAGTTACCTGTGATAGGGTTTTAATGCTGCGAAAGTGTAGTACCGTCTCCCAAAGGAAACATGTGTTGACTCCAGATGAACAGCTTTCTTCTCCGATTCAATAGGGTCCCGCAGCGTGATTGTATAGCTGACTATATCCCCATTGACTTTTGCTGGTGGGTCCCAAGTAACCAAAATTGTCTCTGAGGACCATGCCTGCAATCGAGGAGGTGACATTCCAGACGGGGCAGAGGGATTAGTTCTGCTTGTGGCTACAGCACTGGTGACGCTTCCTTGGCTGTTGTTTGCAGTAACAGCATAGCTGTATTCTTTTCCTGGAGTTAGCATAAAGTCATGATAACGAGTATCCAACCCCAAATAAACCAGAAACCCGTCTCTCCTTAGCTCATAACTTTGGATTTTGCCATTTGGATTTGCAGGAGCCTTCCACGTGATTTCTATCGATTCTGAACCTGTCACTAGCAAGCTGGGGGCATCTATGTTAAGTGGTGCAGCCTCCATCGTCCAAACAGATTGGGGTGCACTAGCTGTACATCCTCCATTGGTACAAGCAACTAGCATGATGTCATACTTGGTATAAGGCTGTAGATTCAACACTTTTCTGAATAAACTTTTTCCAACATAGAGCTCTTCACCATTTAATTTCAAAATGTACTTTGTGATTTCTCCATTTTGGATTTGGGGTGGTAACCACGATATGTTCATTTGGGTGGAACCAAGATCTTCTATGGTGGGAGGGTTCACAAATGCTGGAGCTGCCTCGAGTGTCCGAATACTGGCCTGGTTGCTGGTGGAGCAGCCTCCCATAGTACAAGCAGTTACTGCATAGTTGTATTCTGTATATGGCAGTAACTCTTCATCAGTATAGTTGAAAGTAGCAGCATCAAAGCTAAAAGGATATGGAACGTTATTTCTGTGGAGCCTATAAGACTGCAAAATGCCATTGGGCTCTTCTGGGGAGGACCACAAGATCCAAATTTTGCTTGGACTTTTGGGGATATATCTCAAGACAGGGGCAGCCAAGCCCACTGGGGCAGCTTGACTGGTCTCTGCAGCAGACCATGAACTGTCAGCGTAACCCGCTGAATTCCAGGCACGTATCTTATATTCATACTTAGTCCATGGCTGCAAATGTTGAGCACTGTATACAAATGTCGTGCTCCCAGTGTTATATTCGGTGAAAACATTTTCATCTTCTTCTGTTGTTGCATTGTTCCCTGAAGCATTTCCTTTGCTGCGTCTCTGAATAACTTCATAGCGCATTATTTTTCCATTTGAATTAATTGGGGGAGACCAGCTCAGTCCAATGCCAGTCGCATTCACCGACCGGATTACAGGGGCCAGCTGAGATTCAGGAGGGGCTTCATCCGTCCAGATTGGCTGGGATGAAGAGCGGCTGCAGCCAGCTGCAGTGCAAACTTCAAGGACTAGGATGTAGAGAGTGAAAGGCTCCAGGCGCCTGAAGAGAAACTGACGAGACAAACCACTGTATTCCAGGTTATCGTCGTTGAAAATATTGTAGGTCTGGAAGAAAAATAACATATATCAACAAAAGCTATACGTTACTGGCAAGACATTCACAGCCGAATCCTGCAACTCAGGCCTGCACTGCTTCCAGCTCAATAAGCCAAATGCAGCCTGCCAGATATGTATTACTCCCATCATAGACGCCATAAACAGCCTGTCAAATATTCTGCAAGCCACAATAAATGTTTGGTGTGCGCCCATAAAACCTGGAACATCTACCTTCAACCCTTTCCTCCTCCAAAAGAACAACATTATTTTCTGTAAGAGATGTTGGAAGGAAAAGCCATATTAAGGTGATCATTCTGTCAGGGTATGCATTTCGGCTAAAACAGTGAAATGTGGGAGCAGACTAGTTACACACACACATACCCCCTGGCAAAAGGGTGTCTGCACCCTTTGCCTCTTATCTTAGGTTCTAGAAAAGCCGGTTTTTAAAAATGAAACCTGGGATTATGGTTCATCTGACAGAAGAGGAATAATCTTAATCCACCTGCGGACATCAATGCCTGTGTTGTTGTGATGAGGAGTGGGGGGGAGGGGGGAGAGGAAACTCATATGTACTGTCCTGGGCCTCAGAAGGCGGCTGGCCTACACTGGCTGCTCACTGTGTCTGTGGGGAGCAACAGTTGAGGCCCCTTCTGCGTATGACCCCAGCAACTAGGTCGTGCTTGCTTGCAGGCTGGGGCTGGGGAATTCCCCTTGGCCGGTGGTATCAATAGGCAGTCTTCCTGCCAAAGAGGGCTAATTTGAATGGGCCAATCAGAGGCCCCATTTAGAGGGTGGTGCCTCGCTTGCTGGTTGGGCATTGGCTGTTGCCCTGCCCGGCCTGGCAGCGAGGCTGAAGGCTAGCATACAGTCTACGTTGGACTTGTCACAGTGAAGCCTCTGACAATGACTGGCTGCGTTTATGTGAGTAAAGACTTGGAAACTTCTGTTGCTCAGGGATCCATAGTTTGCACTTGAATATATGTGACAAAAGGGAATATTGCCAGTTTGGCATTAACAGGATTAAACCCTCACTTGGAGATGGGGAAAGGTCCTGAGAAACAAGGAACTGAAGACTGAAGATCAAGCTGCATATTAAGCAAGCAAACAACCAGAGCAATCAGAAGGAGCAGCAACCATTCCTTCCCCAATTGTTGTTTCTGAGAGAAAGAAAAGCCCAGTGATTGTGTTCCTAGAAGGAAGAACTATTGCAGGGGTCAGCAAACTTTTTCAGCAGGGGGCCAGTCCACTGTCCCTCAGACCTTGTGGGGGACCAGGCTATATTTTGAAGAGGAAAAAAAGAATTCCTATGCCCCACAAATAACCCAGAGATGCATTTTAAATAAAAGCACACATTCTACTCATGTAAAAACATGCTGATTCCCGGACCGTCTGCGGGTTGGATTTAGAAGGTGATTGGGCCAGATCTGGCCCCTGGGCCTTAGTTTGCCTACCTATGAACTATTGCCTCCTCTCATTCCCCACCCCTGCACTCTGAGAAGCACCGAAAGGAAAGCAGAAAAGTCCCCAAAGGTAAAGAACAGAAGGTCCAACTAAATGTCACATTAAGCTGCTTTGGGCGGCTTTTCGTTTAATATATAAGTGGCAGCTTTAATCATACTGTTGTTTTTTAAGTATGCTTAAATAGGATATAACAACAAATGTAGAGAAATTATAACATGTCATGCTGTTTAATGGACAATCTACTGCAGTTCTGTTTAATGCAGGATATCCAACTGTTCATGATAACAAACCTATAGAGCTCTTTGTAATTCTAAGAATGTAGCCCAATATCCATCAAAAGGACACCACTTGCAAAACGATTACTAAAAACCTGTGATAGCTACATCTTCATACAATCATACATATATCCTACAGTCAAAGGTGGGGAAAGAAAGGTAGAAAAGAAAAGAAAAATACCATGAGAATTAAATTTAGCAAAGACAGTGCAAAGGAAGAAAGTAATTATGACAGAAATGGGGTCCTCAGCATTTCACACATATATCATGCCTGTCGTGAGCACAAGAGTCTTCATGGTGAGAGTTTCCTTTGGGTACTTCCCATATAACCAGCTTTACTTTCATTTGAATACAGTGGTACCTCAGGTTACAGACGCTTCAGGTTACAGACTCCGCTAACCCAGAAATAGTACCTTGGGTTAAGAACTTTGCTTCAGGATGAGAACAGAAAGTGTGTGGTGCCGGCGGCGGCGGCGGGAGGCCCCATTAACGAAAGTGGTACCTCAGGTTAAGAACAGTTTCAGGTTAAGAATAGACCTCCAGAATGAATTAAGTTCTTAACCCGAGGTACCACTGTAATTTAGGACAACATCACTCAAGGCCAGTTCTATGGTTAATGGGGTCCCTTAGGAAAGTATCACCCAATGTCATGGCCCCATAGTTCTCCTTTGGCTCATGGGTCCTGGGAGTTTTCTTTGATAGTGTCAGTTGCTCCAGATCATTTAACTAAGAACAGGGAGGTGGCTTGTAAAGGGTCAAAGGAAGACATCATCTATGGGTGCTGGTGGCTGTCTATCGATGCAGGACCAGACATCACTCGCACCTTACATACAAACCACACATGCCTTCAGACCTACAAAACAGACAACAATTTTCACCATGTATTCAGCAATGAAGTTCTAACGTATGTTCATACCTTTCCACCTTGATTAAGTCATTTTCTAGGTTGGGCTTACCTTAATGTTGCCATTGGGCTTGGAAGGCTCTGCCCATTTAAGTAACAGTGCCCTGCCGTTCTCCTTTTTTTCCACGGTAAAGTTGGACAGGCCACTTGGGGGGGCTTCCATGGTGCGCACGGAAGTCCATGGACTTGAAACTTGCCCAGCATTGTTGACAGCAACAACATGAATATGGTAAGTTGTGAATGGCTTCAAACCAAACAAGTGAGTTTGATGCGTTGTTCCCTGCAGCAGAAATACACAGAATATTCTTTTGTTTGGTTGAATAAATGAATTATGGTGGGTTGTTGAATAAAACTTATCTTGAAGGCCCAACACTAACAGGCAATTTTTACCAAGTTTGTACATAATCTTCAGCAGGCACAAAGGGCCAGAAAGGATGTGAAGCCTATATTCTGACTGATATTGTTGGGCTGTAGTTCCCATCATCCCTGATGACCATAATGGCTTATGGGACTTAAGAGTCCAAAAGCACTTGGAGGGCCATGAGTTCCTTATCTCTGTCCTATTGCCCTCCCTTATCCTAAATAATATCCTATGTTATAGCTCTTTTTTCCACAAACACTGTGCCATTGTTGCCACAATTATATTAATTATACTATACTATACTATACTATACTATACTATACTATACTATATTCTATTTTATATTTATTATATTACTTTGCTGTGCCTACAAAAAGTGTAAGGCAATGCATTTTATCCTCACAATAACCCTGTGAAGTAGCTTCGACTGAGACATAGATGGTGGCCCAAAGTAACCTAGTGAGAACTTAATGGTTTGGTATGGAATTGAAACAGAATCTCTTCGGTCACAGTTCCTAACTATACATGAGTATAGTTCCTACACTATACTCATGCTTTCAAATAGACTACATCCCTATATCATGGTAGCAGGCGCTGACTCCCCTCCACCCTGTGAGTAGCCAGTGTACTGTCTGTACATCTTCACACTCACACACTGTACATGCTTAGGCTAGTTCACACAACTGGAAACTGTGCTTTTTGCAGAGTTCCCATTGCTGTAAACATAGCCTACACAGGTCCATTTTGTAAGCATTTAGGGCTGTGCAGCAAAATATGCCGTGCATATATCCACTTCATAGTGGTGCAGAGAAGGGCTTTTTGCATGGTGGTACTCACCTTGTGAAATGAAAATACTCAGAAGATCAACCAGCTATTGAGTGCTTCCATTGGCAATTAAAATCTTTCACCCAAACATTTTCTGACTTTTAATACCTGCTCCTGTCATATCGGACTTCTTTACTTGATACTGATACTTTGCTTTTATTGTTATATCTTGCTATCTTTTATCCTTATTTTATGATGTTAGCCACTCTGAGCCCAGGCGGGATACAAATAATTTTTTTTTTGTTGTTGTCGTCTGTAAACCACCATTGTATTTCTTTCAATGAAAATAATCTTATATGAAAAGATTTTATATCTGTCACAATGCCCCCTGCTCCACCCAAACAATATGATGGCATTCATTTCAAATCTGTTTGATTAGAGTACATCTTTTTCTGGTGGTTAGGTCTATCTCCTTCATCGTGCAAAGAAGTCAGGAGTCAATTCCCCAGTTTTGTGTTAAGTGGCTAAAAGCCAGCACTTCTAACCTTTTAAATATTTAAGTATCTGTAAAGCTAACAGACTCGGAAACATTTTTTTTGCAGAAAAAATAATCATTTCTTTTTTAAAATATTAAAAGTTAGATGATAAATAATTAAATAGTTATTTTCCCACAACAATGAGCTTTCCTTTTAGATAAATATAATGCAGCATTTGAATGTCCATTCTGAATATTAAAACTCAACATGCCACCAGTACTGATTATAAATATACTTTTCAATGACAATTATTCCTCCCCTCTCCCTGTTAAACAGGGCAGGCAGCAGTAAGATTGATATTGAAGAGAGGAAGGGAGAGCTGAAAGGATAGTTATTGTTAGGAATTCCTAGTCACCCATGCTTGACAATCCTACACTTGAAGCACTGTATTAATCAGATACTGAGGTCAAACACAATGCAATTCTTTACATGACTAATTTACATGAAAGTCCCATTGATTTCTATAACATTTGTTTCCAGACAATTTTGTGCAGGATTGCAGCCTTAGCCTGAAATTCTATACGTATTAATGTGGCAGTAAGTCCATTGACCTCAACGGGGCTTACTTCTGAGTAGATATATATAGGTTGCAGTCTTAGTCATAGTTTTTCAGAGAGAGAAAATAACAGTAGGTTGAATTCAATGGTGAATTCCCACTGACCGAAGGTATCCATAAGTGAAATGGGGAAAGGGAAATTCAGAGGGTACTTCAGATTTTGAGAAGGTGCAGAACATAGCAGAGACAGAGAGAAATGGTGACCGTTCCACTGATGAATGTCTTCGATCAGTGAACACCCAGTGAAAGGTATTTGACAAGGATTCCAGAATGTAGAAACATAAAATTGGATTATTGGTTCATAGGTAGTATCCGGCAGTATCCATCCACTGACAGGCAGCAGAGTCTTCCATAAGCAGTAAATCGGCAACATTTTTGCCGATTCCTCCTCCTCTATCTAGCTGCAAAAAAAAAAACCCCAATCTACTCCAGAAGCATGAAGACCCTTTGGAACAGATTGGGAGGTGACATAGGATCTTAAAGGCATGGGGCAAAAGGAGAATCAATACTTCCCCATCTCTGCTCACAGAAGCTTCTACTGGATCAACGAGTCACCCATCATTGGAGGGGCATAATTGGCTACACCTCCCATATAAGCACAGATGTGACACTATACACGGCTGGTAGTAATGGTAATGATTTCTTCACCCCAGTATCAACTCCTATGGGGTAAAACTCTGAGACCATGTTTGTTTTCGCTTAAGTTCAAAATCTCTTGATGTTATGAATACAGGGTTGGCACAGCCATTAGGCAGGCCGAGACTGCTGCCTCAGGCAGCAGAAGGCCCCGAAGCAGCAACCCCGCAGGTGCCCCACCACTGATTCTGGGTGAGATCTCACCAATTTCTGGCAATATATTGTGGAACGCAGGAGACCTCACACAATTTTGTCACAATCATGCCGCAAATTTGCGACGATGCTGGTGCTGCTTCTCTGGTAGCAGGGGCACAGGGAGCGACGCTTCCTGTTTTGCCTCAAGCAGTAAAATGGGATGCACCACCCCCTGCATAAATAAACAAAAATAAGGTGCACTGTAAAGCCTTCTTCTCTTAAGTGCCGTATCAATATGAAACATAAGCCTAAGGTTGCTGAAAATAGAGTCAGGTTCTTTGCATCCAAACTAGGTCACAGCTGCTATAGGAAAGATGAGTCCTGAGCCAATATTGTTCTTTTTAAATTATTTTGGTGTGTGTTTTAAAATATACTTTTTATTGTTCATGGATTAGATATGCTCTTATTTTAAAAGGCAGAATTTGGGTACATGCATATTGTGTTTTCTGCTTCTCTGCTGCAACTGTCTTGATAATCCTACCCTGTATGATGTTGATGGCTTGTAGACCAAAAACACTGAAACCAATGTCAAGCAGTTGCTAAAATCAATTTTTGTTGGGGGGGTCATTTAGACCCCCAGCGCCTTGGATGCTTTTCATTTTCTGTTATTCACTTAAACTGGAAGCTAACTGACCCCAAGTCTGCTTTAGTGAAACAGTAACCATCATCCAATGCAGCCAAATATGATCAGTCCACATTGGGCTGTTGTTCGGTTTCCACTTGTAGAGTTCCCACCCTAAAGTCTTTTCTACTTTACTACCTTTGGGGAGTCCTCTTCCCCACAGGATGGCCCTGTTCTGTGTGGATGTGCTGTTTCATCTACATAAGGACCAGCTCTTAGAGACCCGAGTCTATTATAGGTATACCATCAATTGAAAGAAAAATACAACGGTCATTGAAGACAGGTTGAACTACCACAGCATTATAACACACACACACCATTTTCAGGAAGCAAAAAGTTTTACATGCTTAAAAGACCAGTTTGTGATCATTCATGGACGCAAAAGTATAGGATGCTTTAAATGCCTATAGAATCACCTCAAATAAATTATACATATATAAAACATTAGCTGCTTGGGGACATTCAGAGATATCACTTTTCATAAGAAACATGGAAAGCATGTGGGCTATAAAGAAAAACATATGCATATTGTCAATAGTAGTACCTGTTCAATTACAGTTTATTTCAGTATGGAGAATCCTGTTCAGCCCCTAGATGGCAATACTATCAAACAGTTTTTATACCAGGAGTACTTAATGATTAACAACCAGCGTTCAGTCATCCAACATACTCAAGGCAGCCATTAAAAAAATAACAAAAATGATTTCATTATAGATTCTTTTAATAAACATTTATGGCTTAGATCCTTGAAAGTGGAAGCATTCAAACTGCCATAGCCAAAGGGAACTTGTACAGCCCAATGCAAAATTATGGACTGTGGGTTAAAAGTATGGAGCTCAAATGAAGGTTCATGCTTGGAATAAAAATCTGTCATCAGAAATTATGCTGGCACAAAACACAATTAAAATTAGCTTTACAATTGGATGCAGTCTTTATTAATAGGTTTTTATGAGGACAGTTATGTATTACACTTCGACAACTGAACTTTTAAAAGCCTAAACTTTACACCCTAAGGTTTAGAAGTGAAGATGGGGTGGCCACGCAAAGTTAAATGATTGGTTCTTATGTATTACACAGAGCCTTGGAAATAGAACAAACATGGAACTGTACACATAAGATATAAAATACTTGGCTCTTTCTATGTGTCTTTGACTGCAGACGGAACAATCAAGAAAGGTATTCTAGTGCTATTGTTGTTAAAAAACCCCCAATGAATTTTCATAAAGCTTGCTACAAACTGTCCTGTATTATTTGCTGCAATAATTCAAGATTCCTTAGAAAGCTTCCTTTATGGACTGCATCAAAAGCTTGGGGGGGACTTTAAAATAGCAAAATATAATGTGGTAATGGCCAAACCACAGATTATGTTAAATTCCTGGTCACTGTTAACATGCCTTTTCTTTTCTTTTATAAACAGCAGATCCAGGGCAGCTAATCAGGACTGGGACCACAGCACACTGGGAGTAAAAATTAACCGTTACCACTTATGCCACAGTACCGATTAAAATTGCCCCCCTTGAAGCTGCTATTTGCCACACTAGGGAAGCTGTCATTAGGGCCTTAGCACCCATGATATTCAGGATTAGAAGCACGGTGCATGGGAAGGTAATATTTTCCTTGTATTGCACTCCTGATTAAAATTCCTGCCCAAGAAGATGCTATTTCAAGTACAACGTAAGCTTCTTTGAGAAGTGAATGTTTTGGCAGGATCATCACATTGAGGGGTGAGGGTGGGTGGAAGGTTAGACCTTCCCCCACGTGCTTTGGTCCCTGAATTGCTCACAGCTGCTAGTTTAAAAAGATATGCTAAACACAATCACGTATTGACTTTGGCTTGAGCATGGCAGGCTACCACTTCTTCAAGACAGCATGCACTTCAACACCCATCTGTTCCTGTATCTGTTCCAGCTACTACGAATCTAGGGTTTGGAGACTTTTATAGACTAGTTGGTTGGATCCTCACCTCCTGCCAAAAGATTAAGTCAATTATGTGGCAGTAGGTTCCTACAGTGGGATTCCGGGGAAGGGCTGTAGCTCAGCGAAAGAGCATCTGCTTTGCATGAATGCAAAAGGCCCCAGAGTCAATCCCTGGCATTTCCAGATAGGGCTGGGAGATATTGTAGGTAATACTGAGCTAGATGCATCAGTAAGTCCATCTCAGTATAAGTCAGCTGGGATGCATTTGCCAATGGTGAGAGCAGGTTTTGCCAGAGCTACTCTGTATGTCCTTAATATGTAGTAATTATTCATATGTACAAGACCTGGAAGTTTGTTTATTCATTTACAGTGGTACCTCGGGTTACATACGCTTCAGGTTACATACGCTTCAGGTTACAAACTCCACTAACCCAGAAATAGTGCTTCAGGTTAAGAACTTTGCTTCAGGATGAGAACAGAAATCATGCTCCGGCAGCACGGCAGCAGCAGGAGGTCCCATTAGCTAAAGTGGTGCTTCAGGTTAAGAACAGTTTCAGGTTAAGTACGGACCTCTGGAACGAATTAAGTACTTAACCCGAGGTACCACTGTACTTCGATTTATATCATATCCTATCACTTAGGCTGGAGGCATCTTGGTTCTCCTACCCTCTCACTTGCCAAAGCCCAATTATTTTCAATAATGAAATGAACGGAATTGCAACAAAATATTCTTCCTTCCACTCCATTCTCTTGTATTCAGAATAATATGTCCTTGCCACCTTGCCTGCAGTGCCTCCATCTGAGGAAGGGCCAAGGAAGGAGGAGGCAGCAGATGTCAGTGCACAGGTGGTTCACCTTGCTCAGGCAGCGGAGTATCTTGCACTGACTCAGAGGTAGTCCTCTTCTCAACTTACACAGGAATTGTCACATTAACCCTACATTAAAATTGGACATAATATGCTCCACATTGAGCTGCCCTTGAAAACCATTAGGGAAGTTAAGTTGGTGCAGAACACCAAGAAGTCCTTCATTGCACCAGTGGCAGTGGAAGTAAACCAGCAACGCATGTGCTCTACCACTGAGCTGCAAGGCCCCCTGAAAATATTCACCTGAGACATAGTGGGAATCGCTTATATATCTTTCAAAATCTCTGGAATCTTCAGTTTGGAAAGCATTACTAATAGCTATAGTAAATTAGCCCAGACCATGCTACAGGACCTACAGTATAGGTTAAAAAATAACAATGAAAACACAATTTAAGCACATTTTCAAATCTTGGTAACTCAAACATGGATAATTTGTGTTGTTTTGTCTGAAAGTCATCTCAAAAGCAAGCAGAAGCAGGGTGACAATGGTTTGAAACAAATGTGCACCTCTAGAATATTTCAGACGGCTTCCTGTTTCCCTCCCCAGTTAATGAACACAGGAGTTGCTTAAAGCACCTTTCATTAAGAGTGGGAAAGCAAGAGCATCCCAATAAACCATGCATTTGGCACCTGTACAAACTTTTCAGCTCAGCTCATGGGCATGATCAAAACTACTCAGCCTTCAAAATCCCGACAAGTTTATACCTTCTCCTGTGATTGCCTTTGACTACTTGAAGTGCCCCAAAGGTGGTGAAAGGGTCAAGAGGTTTGTGTAGGTTGAAAAGGATCAAAAATTAGCATTGATTTGTGGTTGTCAATAACACTCTGCGTGGGTAGACTCCCTGCACAAATGTTTAAACTGCACAAAGCTACACAAACTAGTCATCTTTGAATCTATTGATCTGGTGATCCAGCAGTTTCCAGGATTGTCACTCTGGGCTTTGTGTTCTGTTTTAAGATCTCCCAACATGCCCTGGTGTTTCCTTCCTGGGACACAGGAAAGGATTTGAAGAATATTAGCTGCGTTAGGAGAACTGTTGTGGCATCTGAGAGCTGATGGACAGGTAATATGGCTATTTATCACTTCTTTGGGAGTAATCGTTAGAACAAAGAGTGCCATTAATCAGAGACATTAAGAAAATGACTGCTTCCAGTGCTCTATGAGGAAATTTATTTTTCATCACTTTGTTCTCTCTTCGTTTGCCACCCTTGGTCTTTGAAGGCACAATGTCTAAAGCTCAAAGGGGAGGTGGTTCATATGCTCACTGGGCACACCTCCCTTGTGTGCAGAAGTAACATGCAATGCATAGACAAATATACACACAGATGTCCTATTTGCACTATATTGAGGTTACTTATGCTATATGGATATATGGATGTGTGCATGTGCTACCCAAGTCACTCTTGTCCTCTTACATATCAGGTACATACACAGTTTCCCCCATGACTTCTTCCTTTTTATTTATTTTTCTCTACAGTTTATATAGCTCCCAATATAAGGAATCCATAAGTGGTCCACAAAGGGTCATACAAAATCCAACACATTGAAATACCCTAACATTAAAGAAAATTGATTAAAATTTCAGAGCAAAACCTAAAATGCCAGTAGAATTTGAGCAGCATTCCCTTAAGAGTCTTTCCCTCTAAACATTCCCTTAAGAGTCTTTCAGCTGCCCCACATGCAACTGATGACTCCTTATCCATGAGAGAGAGAGAGAGAGAGAGAGAGAGAGAGAAACAGGCAAATGAGGATGAATAATTAAGATACGTAGGGCGAGAAAATTGCCAAAGACTTTTGTTATGGTTCCTACTGGGAAGTTAAATAACCCTTTGCTTGTGTCCTAATATGTACAGGGGAAATGTGGGGCTGATGTGCATAAAACTATATACTGAGGATCTAGATAGGAAAACTATGGGTCTGAGCTGACGCTATGAACTACCAGTTGCTTATTCCTAGAATATGCTAGAAAAATGCAACCTGTGCCGTTAATAAAGACTGAATAGCTTAGTGGTTAATAGCTGAATAGCTAAGCTTAGCTTAGGCTAAGCTATTCAGTTTTGTATGCTTAAGCCAAGAAATGGTCTCTTCAAAGATATTTAGCACTAGTAGACGCCTCAATGGCACGAGACAACTGAAGAAGCCCAGAAAATTGTGCCAACCCCAACAAATTGGTCCCACCGGGGGCGAAACAGCAGCCTTTCAACTGCATGGAATGCTAGGGCGAAACGGGGCTAGAACGCTGGCACCCTATTACTTCATACGTTGCTTCATCAGCACCTTACAGCTTTCAGGAACAACACTGAACTTGCCCTTTTCTTGAATCTTCTTGAACTTAGTTTTTTGGTTTTTTTCTTTTTTTTAAAATGAGTCAAGAATTTGTAAGAACCTAGTAAAATCTGATATTGCAAGTTCACTTTATTTTAGGTAGTTTGTAAGTTTTCACGGCACTTTGTAAGTAATTGTCTCTTTCTCACATATTTGATAAATGGTGTAAAATTATTTTTGAACAAGTGTGTGAATATTTGTCGCCAACGTGCTGTACGAGTTGCACTACTCCTAGAATATGGCAAGCTTTTAATCTCCTGTCAAGCCATGGGGGGGGGGCAGAGAAAGGGGGGATCCAGTCACTTGTCCCTTGAGCAGTTTGTTCCAAGAATCCTCCCTGCCTCTCTCCAATCTCTTTCAACGCCATCAACTCCATCAATTACAAAGGATGCATATGCACTATGAAAGAAGTTTCTGTTGTTATTTTGAGTGCACCTGGAAGGAGCGCTTAAGAAACGCAATGAAAATAGGGATGTTCTACTCAATAACAACAATAATATTTTTATTTTTTATACCCCACCCATCTGACTGGGTTGCTCCAGCCACTCTGGGCGGCTTCCAACATATATAGAACATAATAAAATATTAAACATTTAAAAACTTCCCTACACAGGGCTGCCTTCAGATGTTGTATAGGTACTTATCTCCTTGGCTCAGTGATTGCATAACCATACCCTCAACATTTCTTCAATGAAAATAGGAACATCCTAAGGAAAAGTGGGACATTCTAGGATCAAATCAGAAACCGAGACGACTTCTGTAAATCTGGGACTGTCCCTGGAAAATTGGGACACATGGAGGGTCTGGTTGACTTTATTTGTAAACTGCCCTTGTAAGCTGCCCTTACAGTGCCACATCTTAGGGATAGAAATGAGCAAAGAAATGAAAAGTATACGAACCAGTGGTTCTTTAAAAATGTGAAACTGCCCTATTTAGCTAACAAATCCACACCTTAACAAATAAAAGCCAACTGAATTATTTCACCTCTTCCACTGTAACTTAGAAATATACAGCAAAATCGTCATTCATTCCAGTGACTTCTGAGTGGAGAAAGGAATACCATGCAGGCTCTTTGAAATGAATGAAGGGCACCAGTGCTTGGTGGATTGTGCCCTACATCAGTTAAAAGCAACTGGGTTTGTATTTGATCACGGCCTAAAAGGAGACACTACTTAGTGACTATAAATTGTTTCCTTTCTTGGCACCCCTTGACAGCTAGGGATTTGCAGCAGTCCCAACAAGAGTGCGAGTTCCTTGCTTTAACTTGAAAACAAAGCTTCATAAAAGAAGTCAGTGGCTGCATTCTACAAGCAAGTGCATTTAGCACATTGCATTCAGTTACTCTGCTGGGTATTTCCCTTTTTCCCTCTCTTTCTTTACAGAGTAGGCGGCTTTTAAATTATCAACAACTTTGCTACAGTTTTGCTGGCTAAACATGACAAAAGCCTTTTTCTTGGTGTGAGTGCATTGGACTATTAGAACAAAATTATTTTACCTTTTCTCTGGAAAAAAAATTTATGTTCGTATATTGAGAATTCTATATGAAAACTACTTTCTCCGAATGAATATTTTCTACACCTCTGATTGTTGTTTAATACTCTCAACATAAAAAGGCAGTGGGATTTTCCATACACCAATCTATTTCAACCATTTGCTTCAGAACCTGGATCTGATTGCAGAATATCACAGCGAAATAACAGGTTTCCCTAGATTGTATTAGGATCCTTCCACAGGGTGGATTTTGCAAACACTGGCCATGCTGAATTAGCAAAGGCTAATTGTTATGACTGAGATTTAAAGATGCCAGAAAAGTTCTCTCAAACCAGGTCCAGAAAATAACTTTGGAAATTAATTAAAGCTAGCCTCAATGGAGTGGAGAATGAATTAGAAACCCCAGTTCTTCTCTGGCTCAGAATAAAATTTGAGCTGAATAATAACTGCTGTCTTCCCTGGCCTCTCAATATTTCTCTACTGAATGTAATGGAGAGACATCAGGGGGAAGGGGGAGAATGAAGGTTTTGATATACAGTGGTACCTCCGGTTACGAATTTAATTCATTCCGGAGGTCCGTTTGTAACCTGAAACCGTTCTTAACATGAGGCACACTTTCACTAATGGCTGCTGCCGTGCCACCAGCGCACGACTTCTGCTCGCATCCCGGGGCAAAGTTTGCAACCGGGAGCATCTACTTCTGGGTTAGTGGAGCTCGTAACCTGAAGCATGCGTAAGGACGACGGTATGTAACATGAGGTTCCACTGTACCTAAAGATCAGAAACGTCTCTTTATGTATGCAACGACGACGGCCTGAATGGGATACACCCAGAAATGGAAGGAAGGTACAATACTACTTCCGGGGTGGCGCCATCGGCAATGGCGGACTCCCTCTGAACTGGAGGGACCAGCTCCGCATGAAACGGGTCTTTTCCGCTACGGCGAAGCGGGGACCCTTCTGGAAATCACAGGCGGATGAAGCCTGTGACCGTGGGACTCGGCGGGCACCCTTAGCGCCCCCCCAACCCGCAAAGGAACCCACTAACGGGCTCCGAAGCAAAGAGGGGGAAGTGGTGCGGTGCTGTGAGTCAATTGCTTTTTCTGCGGAGCGAAGCCGCATAGCCGTTGCCGGAGAGCGCTGCCTTTTTCCTGGGACAATTTGGCATCTAAAATAACCACCCGTGAGTACTGGAACATAGAACATTTGGACTTTAAATAAGAACTGGCGAAATAGAAAGGAATTTGGACTTAAAAATTTACCTTAATTTGGTACTGAAATGGGAAGGTCTAAACAGGAAGTCAGCCTTCGGTTTCCTTGTAGCCAGAATAAAGCAAAGACAACGTAAACTGGAGCTTTAAAAATCACTTTCAAAGGATTGGCTTTCATCATTTAAAATCGCTGAACCCCCCTTCGGCAGCAGGAGAAGAAGGGGGATCTTTTTTGGGCTGTTTAAACCTGCAGAAGTGAGTTTAAAGCAAAGTAATTTTCCACCGTCCTGATCCTGGAGCGGGGTGTCAGAATTGACGTTTGAAGCTCATTGACCAGAAACAAATGTCTTTGACAGATAGTTAAAAGAAGAGAAACATAGTGATTCCATTGTTTCCTTTCGCATTTTAAAAAGAACAAATATGGACAAAATACCTTAAAAAAGAAACTTTGTTGCTATTGTTTTTAAAAGAAAGAACAACCAGAAGATTTCCCCCTAGAGGGGGACTGTGAAATTGTAACTAATTCCTGGGAGCTTGCAGCCGCCACAGATTACAACCATGGGAAAGGATTTGTGACCTTGCAGGACAATGTCTTCAGAAGCACTGTTGGGTGCTCTCTGCAAAATAAATGCCCTATTGGATCAGTTAAGCCAGAAGACGGATTTGATGACTAATGCGGCCAGAACCTTTGAACAGGTGGTGGGAAATTATATGGAGCCCACCCAGGAGCTAAAACAGGAGTGTGCCATGACAGAACAGTTGAGAGAAGAGGATGCTGCTGAATCTTGGGCGCCAGAGACGGAGGGAGCTGCGGCCCAGCAGGAACATAAATTTTTGGATTTGATAAATGAACTTGGAAAAAACCAGACTTGGAAAGACAAAGTTTGGTTTGGTTTGGAAATGGGGGGTTGGACAGACCCCCCTATACAGGGAGATTTGGACTTTTCGAGTCTGGCAATGGGCCGCCAGATGTTTGGAGCTGTGGGGGCTCTTAATTTTGGAGGGAATCTGAAACATGTTTTTAAATACCACATGGAGTCTAGTCTGGACTATGGAAAAGGGGCTGATTTGTTGAAAAGGGTCAAAAACATTACCAAGCTGGAGTTCCCACGAATGAAAGGAAAATATGAAGAAGAGCTGCGGAAGGGACATGGAAGAGACTTGAGGGCTTCGGATATAAGATTACCAGGTTAATGTGCTAGATTAATAAGATAAAAAGGACTGACAAAACCTGGGACCAGGAGGAAGGGACGCTGGATGAAGATTGGATTGTTTATTTCTTTTTTTTATCATTAGGATTGTTCTATAAAATTGATGAATGCTAGAAAAATGTTGAAATGAAATTACTTGGCTCTTGTAAAAATGTTTAAAGAATTTGGTAAGAATGTTATGGCTAGGAGAAGTTGGTAAAAATAAGATTTAAGTTTTAAACTTTAAGGTTTTCTATAAGATAAGATGAAAATAGATTAAGGTAATGTAATGACAGAATACTATGAAATATGGAAAGGATTTGCTGCGATTATTATTAATCAGGATACAAGAACAGGGAGGAGGAGGAGGTCAAAGAAAGAAGGTATTGAAAGTGGAGAACTTGAGAATGATGGTTTTATTTTTTATTTTTATTTTTCTGTCTTGTCAATAAATATCATTAAAAAAAAAAAAGAAGGTACAATACTGACTAAGGAGGAATGGCAGGCTAAATTAATGGAGTATGCTGAACTGGCTAGTTTAACAGGTAAATTAAGAGAACAGGAAGGGAGAAATTTTAAGGAGAATTGGAAAATGTCTGTTGAGTATTTTAAGAATACTGTAAACATCTAAAAACGTTAGCAGGAATAGAATAAATCAAGAAGTGAAAATATAAACAAAGGAAGAATTGGATATGTTAAAATATGTAGTAATTAGAAATATACAGCACTAAAGGATAACTGTAATGAACCGTGGAGGGGGGAGGAAGAGAAGTTGACTTGTAATATATGGATTGCTTGGTATGTGTTGATTTATAAAATTGAAAATGATAGTGTGTTTTTTTTTAAAAAAAAGGGGGGGAGAATAAGAGTCATGGCGGAGAACCCAACCTTGCTTTTTGACTCTGCAATGTCTTTATTCTCCCACTATTGAATGTAAATAAGTCATGTCCACTTTGTTGTTTTCAGCAGGGGAGAAATTAAGAGATTGCCAGATGGATTATTTGGATTGGCTCAGAAAAATGATCTGAAATCCTGTGATTTCTTTTGGAAGATCTTGGATCTAAGTTCATTCAAAGTGACCTTGGAAGAGGCTGGACACAATTTTCTAAATGGACTTTCTAATCCCTATGGTGGTTGCTGCTATCTCCAAAAAGGGAGATGGCAACTACAATCTACTATCAAGTGTAATTCTAAATTGTGTTTATATAAGGGAGAGGAAGTTACAGTGGTGCCTCGCAAGACAAAATTAATTCGTTCCGCGAGTTTTTTCGTCTTGTGGTTTTTTTCGTCTTGTGAAGCACGGTGTCGGAAAAGTTTTGGAAAAGCTTCAAAAATCACCAAAGTCTTCAAAAACCTCAAAAAAGGCTACCACACCGCGTGCTATGAGTTGCTCCTCGAAGTCAAGTCGCAACTGTATTAACGGTTTTAAGAAAAAGGAAACAAACTTGCAAGACGTTTCCATCTTGCGAAGCAAGCCCATAGGGAAAATCGTCTTGCGAAGCAACTCAAAAAACCAAAAACCCTTTCGTTTTGCGAGTTTTCCGTCTTGCGAGGCATTCGTCTTGCGAGGTACCACTGTATAGTTATAGATTATTTTGAGACATTGATGTGATAAATGACAAACACTTGTAACAATAATATTCCCCATCTAAGTACTCATCTACTAAAACACTACTCCTCTTCCATAGTAGCATGCTCAAGCACTGTATGCCTATAGTAAATTGCTCTTACCTCAGATAAAACTATTCACTGAAACTATTATCTCCTACCTGGAGATGCCAGAGATTGAACCTGGGACCTCCTGCATGCAGAGCAAGTGTTATAACGGTGAGCCACGTCCCTTCCCACAATGTTTCTGGCTCTTCTGCGTCACTCCAGTCCTTGCATTCAGCCTTTATTTCTCAGCTTGACTGCTGAGATGATCTGGAAGAGCACTGTTAGTTGTCATCTGTGTTTTAAGAAGCTCGAATGACTTCAACTAGAAGTCAGGCATTCATTGCTGGAGGTCACAAGCTGTGGAATACTCTTCCAGCAGAGATTCACCAAGCACCCTTGCTACTATCTTTCCAATGACTCCTGAAGATGGCTCAGGACCCCAGTATCTCAAGGATCGCCGCTCTGCATATGAAACTATCTTCTGAGGCCCTTCTTCATGTGCCTGCTCCATGAGAAGTCTGGAGAGAGGCAACACAAGAATTTGCCTTTTCTGCAGTGGCTCCCCATTTGTGGAATGCTCTCCCAGGGAGGTTCACCTGGCACCTTTAGGTGCCAGGTGAAAACGTTCCTCTTTAACCAGGCCTTTGACTGACTGACATCTGATGCCCCTTTAAAATGTGTTTAGGTGTGTCCCCCTCACTTATGTGGGTTGATGATTGGGTTGTTTTTGTTTTTATCATGTATTTTCTGTTTTTATATTGTGATTTTACGTTGTGAACGGCCCTGAGATCTACAGGTATAGGGAGGGATACAAATTTAATAAATAAATGAATAAAATAATAAAATGAATAAAATGTTCAGCCTATTCAGCTGTTTACATCTCTCTCAAGTTGAGCCGGTCATTTTAACAATTGTTTTGCTTTGCTTTTTATATATCTTATGCTTTATTGTATGTATGCATGTATACACCACCTTGATATTTTATGTATGTGGGAAGTATATTAATATTTTTAAAAATACATTTTCACTGATCTTCACTGTTCAATAACTTTATAATCAGTGATCATGGATCTATCTCTCTGTTCCAGCTGAATCAGGAGAGGCAGTTGAGGTGTTAGACTAGTGCTTAGAGGCAGTGATGGGTTGGATGTGGGCTCACTGTATTCATAATAATAATAATAATAATAATAATAATAATTTATTTATACCCCACCCATCTGGCTGGGTTTCCCTAGCCACTCTGGGCGGCTCCCAACAGAATATTAAAAACATGATAAAATAATTGAACATTAAAAACTTCCCTGAACAGGGCTGCCTTCATATGTCTTCTGAAAGTCAAATAGTTATTTATTCCTTGACATCTGAAGAAAGGGCATTCCACAGGGCGGGCGCCACCATGGAGAAGGCCCTCTGCCTGGTTCCCTGTAACCTCACATCTCTCAGTGAGGGAACTGCCCAAAGGCCCTCAGAGGTGGACCTCAGTGTCTGGGCAGAACAATGGGCTAGCAATTTTGGATTGTCATGTGCTCTGTGTGTGGTCTCCCTTGAAGATGACTCAGAAACGTCAATTAGTCCAAAATGCAGGAGCCAGATTGCTGGCTGGCGTTCTGCTTTAAAACAGTTCCATTGGTTGTCAGATCGTTTCTGGGCCCAAGTCAACGTGCTCACATTAGTGTTTAAAGCCCTGAACAACTCAGTCCCCAAACACCTGAAAGACTGCCTCCTTCCCTACAGGCCCTCTCAGGTGCTAAGACTGGCAGAGGGGGCCCTCTTGGTTGTTCCACGGCCTCAGTAGAGGATGAAGGCCCAGGAAATGGTATTCTTTATGGCAGCTCCTAAGTTGTGGAACTCTCTTCCCACAGAGGTGCATCCGGCACTGTTATGTACTGAGTTGAATAGGATCCAAAATGCAGCAGTCTGATTGGTCTGCAGGAGCCACCCAATCCAATTCCAGGTGGAAGTGAATCTGCAACCTGATTGGCCTACAGGAGATTCCCAGAATTAGCCAATCACGTGGGGCCCATTGTGTAAATAATGTATATAAAGCAGACATTTCGGGGGAACTTCCATTCCTCACTACTATGAGCTGAATAAAGAGCATGAAATACACACTCGACTCTGAGTATATTTCAGGCACCTTCATTATACAGCTTTCGGCGAATGCTGAAGGTGTACCTCTTTACCCTGGCTTTTGACACCTGAGATGTATATTTTTAGGATCTTCATTTCTTTAATTTTATGTTGTTTTTAAACTTTTTAAAATACTGTGTAATATTGTGTTTTAATGTCAATATTGTTTTTTAATTGTTGTATCTCACCCTGGGACCTTAGGATAAAGGGTAGGCAGTGCTGGATTTACATATAAGCTAAACAAGCTATAGCTTAGGGCCCCACTCTCTTGGCCTCCCCCCCCCAAAAAAAAATAAAGGGGGAAAAACTGGATGTACATTTCCAAAATATTAGATAAAAAACAAATAAAATAAAACCTACATACAGCAACAGTGGCAAATGGCTTTAGATACCTTTTAGGTCCATAAATTACCATATACTGTAGCATATATTCAACACAAAAAACAGCGACAATTTGTTGTTGACAAAGGACAGCTGGACATATAAAGGGCCCCATTACCTTCAGTAGCTTAGGGCCTCATCAAACCTAAATCCAGCCCTGAGGGTAGGTAATAAATTACAATAAATAATTATAATTGTAATAATTGCTCTGACCCTATATGATCTATTAAGCCACTTGATGGAAAAGTGACTCTTTCAGCTGAGGTCCTGGAAATGTTTTTAATGCCGTAACCCACCCTGAGACCTTACGGTGAAGGGTGGGTAATGAGCAGCAGCAACAACAGTAATAACAACAACAACATGATAAATGATGATCCAACATGGAGCTGCTGATGGGTAAAACTAGGAACAAGGCCTAGAGTACACACTCACAACCTTTTCCACATGGACCACAGCACTGTGGCTTCCATATGAATTTGCATACTGTGTTTTGTTTTGTTTTTTGAAAAAACCTATTGAAAAATGTGATGAGCAGAAATAACTGCAGATTGGAGCAGATCCAAAAACTGAAAGAGCTCTTGACTCTGCTGAGTTTTCAAGACACTCTATTTCTATACTTGTTCTTTTTTTGTATGCTAGGTTGCCTGCCATTATGTTTATGTAATTCTGACAGTGTTCTTAATGACACACTAACAGATTGTAAAACACGCTGCTGGCATTTACTTGTTTTTTATATTTTTAAAACAATGTCCTTCATGTAACAGTAGTTAAGCGCGGCAGAAGGACATCATTAGAGCCATGGTTAAACTGTAATTTACACCATTAGGAAGGCAGGAGCAATTTTTATTGCCTGGCAATTTTCTTGCTGAAATATTTGGACCATATGGCTCAATTTGTGTAATAACCTTAATTTCAGCACCCTTCAGGTCTGCATTCATCTCCTACGGAATGGTAAAATGCGGTTTAGCAGAAAAGGCAACTGTCTATACTTAGAGAGTTGAGATTAATAACATGTCACGTCCTGTTTTTGGTGAAGGAATTCGAACAGCCGCCAGATGGTATCTCTACAAATAACTGTCAGGGGTCTTGATCTAATCAATACAACGTATTAATACATCTCCCTTTGCTGTTCCTCGAGGGGCTGGTGCGCAACATCTGGAAAGATTGGGGGGACCGCCAAGTAGAAGGCTGATTCTTTTCAGAATCAAACTGAGCCCAATTAATTTTTCATGTATACTTGATAACTGTTTCATAATGAGCTATGTGTCTTGACGGATTTAGGGCTGGCAGTATGGGCAGCCTGTGCTTCCTATCCCCATTCAGTCCACTTACAGAAACCAACCCATTAATCAAGCTATCTGGCATAAAACTGAAATCTCAGCTCAGCAAGAGATCAATAACCATCCTTTAAAAAAGAAGAAGGAAAGGAAAAACACAACCAAACTCTAGTGGGCATAGGTATCAGCCATGACTTTAGTAATTGCTCTAGCAAAAAATAAGAGAGAGCCATAATCACTGAAAAGGAATGTACACAGTAAAATTCATTCCCTGATCCCTGTCAAAAAATCTAAGATTCAAGTTATAAAATATATAATGCAATGTGACTTTTTGGAGACATAGGGCACCTGGCTGATATTCAGTGAAATGATTTTAATTGCTATGGCTACCTTTTAAATAATCCAGATAATTTGCACAGCCATTCAACAAACAGGTATGATGACTGTCAAACACAATAACAGTACCCATGGCGAAAAGCTAGAGAGGGAAGGGGTTGCTGCAAGGTGTTGGCTACCTTCTAAGAGAAATTGCTTCTTGAGGGCTGGGAATGAAGATAGAAATGATCTTTAAATAAAAAAACAGGGTCCTTGAAAGAAAAGGACACTATCTTCTAAAGTGCTGTATCAACCACCTTTGGACAACTCCACAGAACTTCTCAGATTTTGTGTAATAAGAACCTGGTAGCAACCAATGGATAACAATAATACTTTTGGAGTTTTCATAATTGATTAGCCTTCCAAATATAGCCATATCTTGAAGCACCCTGTTCCAGAAACTTTCTACCTGCAGGCATATTCACCAGAGATGCAAATAAGTCCCCTTCTGCCTACATTGTTCTATCAATTCAGGAATATATTTCTTTGCATGTGTGTTAGCTGCAGAGGCATATGGGACCACGTATGTGACATGTTCACAGTATTATTCCAAATGTCTGCTAAGACATTTCATTATCACATTTACTGAATTTACTCACAAGCTTTCCTGGGTTTGGGAGTTTCTTCCTCCGTATCTTTTTATAATCATAATGTAATAATTTATTATTTATACCCCACCCATCTGGCTGGGTTTTCCCAGCCCATCCTTTTTCCCAGACTAAGGATGGAATTCATTGAAAATCTTGTGGTTTTTATCCAAATGGATTTCCCCCCTAATGCCCATGACCTATGTATCTAGTGAAGTGGCTTTTATAGAGGAAACTGAAAGACAACGAGGAGAGGAGAAAGAGGTGGGGCTACAGAAGCTCTCTATTTGCTCTGCTGAAACACCAGCAATTTTGACTTCACCTCGCCTTGAAATATTTCCCATACCAGCTGGCCATAACAAAACTTCTGCAACCAAGAAATATTGCCTGAGTTTGCTTTTTCCCTCCTCCCTTATAGTCCATTTTCCTTTTCTGTCATGTCTGAGCCACCTGGTGGAGAAGTGAAATGGAAATACATTTATATTCTATATAATGAGTTGTTATTTTTTTAAACAGATTGCTTTAAAAAACATTTGAACCTTTTTCTCTCCAAGTTATTTATCTCCTATCTAATGAGTGACTTCCCATTTACTTTCCTTCTTTCTTTGTTTCACTACCGATGTTTGACTTAAGCCACGCACAAGACCTCTGAGCCTTATTCTCTGATCTCCACACATACATCTCTGCTAGTTGCATGGAGTCTACACACACATACCAGGTATATATAGGCTCCTAAACCTCCACTGCCTTGTGCGATATCTTCAGGAGGAGGAGGAGTAAACCCTACACAAATCCGGACTGGAGTCCCTAAGATGGTTGGATGGCACCTCATAGCCTCCTTCTGGCAACTCCAGAAGCCAAGCTGGTGCCAAATGTATTGCTCTGATTTCCTTTGGACCACTCCATTGTCTTGAGAGAGAGACGGATGCCAACAAGTGTTTGCACAATCTGAGACCTTCTATTTTGCAGGTTATCGTGGGCTCCATATGAATGATATCAATAAATGGGTGGAGGTCAAGGGCTGGCCAGCAAGCACTATACTGATCAGCCACCCACACATGTTCATTTATATCCAAATGCACACCTGAACAGAGCCATCCAGTTTCTTGACAGTCAATCATGAATAACCTGGAGAATGAATATATCTGCACAGTTTATGAATCCCTTTGATTGCAAGGCGTATTTTACACACTTCTATCAAGCTCTTATTATTAACAGATTAAGAGACAATGGTTTATTTTCCACTGAAGCCTCCTCAGTTCAAAGGTACAATAAAGTTAGGGTCAGACATTCCTGACCAGCTCTATTTAGGAAGCAAATTTTGCATCTTGAAAGCTGAATTCAAATAACATGAATAATTTGAGGTGCCTGTGTTGGGTGTGGGTCATTTCACTAGGATTAGAAAGTAAATGTCTCTCTATTTGAGAGTTCACTGGTTGCTGCAACTTAAAAAAACCCTCCACTGTTAGGCATAATTAAAACACTCTAACAGTTAGTTCAGTAATTTAAACATTGCAGTATTGTTGTAATATTTTTCTAGGCTTCAGGAGTTCACAACTGTTTGGCCCAATCCAATCTGGGAACACTGGAGAAGTTATCACCCATCAAGGTAATTACTTTCAAGTTGAAATAATTACTCCATCAATGTTAATGGTCTTTCAACTTCAATAAAGCACTCACCTGCCGATAATCACTGCTAACCTCTTGCTCTCATGCAATTCCCTCTCTATTTAGTGGGTTATATTGCAGCCGTTAGAGTGGTCACTTGTCCTGAACAGCTGCTGAATTTCACTTTGCTTGGCTGTGAACCATAAAAAAATTAGTCATCTGTGTATGGTTTCCTCATAACCCATAAGCCCTTGCAGAGCTAACGATGTGATCTTCTAGCTCCAATAGGGCATGTCTGGGGCAGCCATCTTGTTTCTGTTGGTGGCTACTCTCCATGCTAGCAACAGCACAGCAGTTCAATTAACATTTGCCCCCTCATTGCCACTTGCAGCTTTTGGTCTTTGCTAAGTGGCACATAGCCTGAACTGGTGGCGTATGCAGCTCTCAATATTCTGAATACTTGCTCGCCATATAATTTCAGAAATCCAAATGTGTTTTAAGGTGACTGAAAAGATGGGTAGTGCAAAATATTGTTGCTCGGTGTGGAATACTTAATTTCCACTTCTCTTATCTTATTTGTAGTAAGACTGCTGCATAACTGCAGCAGCTGATGTGTCTCTAATACACAAACCTGCTTTCTCTTCCCTCCTCATTCCTTTTTCCTTTTGCATCAGGTCTTTTTAGATTGTAAACTTGTGGGCAGGGACTCTCTATCTCGGCACAGCACTCAGATCGTATTAGGTGCTTTGTAAGTGATTGGTGAATCAGTGGTGGATTGCTGTGGGGCAGCTAGGCACAGCAATATTACTCAGTCCCTACTTGAGAACTGATATGCCAAATTGCATTGCAGACATCAGAACCGTATGACTGTTCCAGGAAATTCGTAAGGTTTAACAAAAGCTTTTCAGAAAGAATAACTCAACTTTTTTCCAGGTAGGCTACAGCCCAGCAAGTTATCACTGTAGAGAAATATTGAGCACATTCCAGGACCACTGGATTTTATTTATTTGTTCGTTTATTTTACTCATCAGATTTGTTAGCCACTATATCTTGTCCATGGCAATCCAAAGCGACTTACAACTCTCTGCCATGAAAATTGACGGAATTTTAAGAAGTGTAACAGGCTGAATTGTGCCCAACATCATTAGCAGTCTCCCATATATGCCTTGTGAACTCTTATCTTGCAATGTAATGTTACATTTCATTACAGCCACTGTGAAGAAGTGTAATTATTTCATGATTTTATGCGATGTATTTTGTTGTCAAATTGTTCCTTTTGCTTTAGAGCAATTAACCCCCAGCACAGGGGCATGATACATCCTCCCAAGCAACTTTTTCTGATCCCCCAAGACACGTACCACATGATTTTCATTTCAAATCATGGGGGGGGGGGGATAAGGTACAGTCGTCCCGCCCAGCATGTATATGTACAGTACCTGGAAACCAACCAATCAACTCAAACCCAGAAATGGCAGGAGAGGGCTCAAGAGTCTTCGTGGCTCATGAGGAGACCCTCCCTGGACATTGCTGTCATCAGTGAGGACAGAGAAAGCCTGAAGAGACTGGAGGTGCAGGGGAGCTTTGTTTACGCTTCTCAGCCTCCCCACCTAACAGCAGATGTGCAGGGTAGTACAGCTGCCACCGACATGTCCCCCAGTCCCAGAGCTTCAATTCCATTTGTGGATATTTTTGGGATACTGTATTTTTTGTATGGATTGAAGAGGGAGTGTCAGAGAGGGAGTTCAAAGGGTGTTTAGAGAGTGTTCCCCACTTTACACAATTTCACATATGCATATGGGGGCCTAGAACATAACCCCCCATAAGTGGGGGGAAACACCTATACACAGAGGATTGTGGTGTTCTCTGCCCAGTTCAGCACCCCAATGGGGATGCAAGTGGCCCCCTCCCTGCTCATCAGATCAACAATTTGATGAGCCAGCAGGAGGCAATAACCATATCTTCATATGTGTGCCTGATGTGTGTGTGTTTGCACACTTTTATCTCCATGTATGTTGTATCCGCTATGTCTTTCTATGTGATATGCATGTGGGAGTGCCGACCTGTAGTGGTCAGCACTGTTTGCCTGACCTATCAATCTGGGACACCCCCCATGCATTTGCACCACACCAAACTTGCCACCGCCTTGCCCCATCCCTTCTTCATAAGTTGCAGTGACACTGGTAATGGGAGGGTCAGGTAAGTGCCTCCACTCCCCTGGCCACTACTGGTGCCAACGATGAATGCAGTCCTTTGGCAAAAAAAGGGAGACGTTCATTTTAGAGCCTGTTCATACCAGGATGCTTAAAGGTCACAAGAGGCTCCAAAGTTCAGCCCAGGAATGTTACATTTAAAGGGGAAATGAAACTTAGAAAGTAAAGGTGGGAAGGAGAAAGAGAAACCAAATAATTTACAGGAAACAGAAGCTCAAGCAGAACTCTATTGCCCTTGTGATTCAGCAAAAGGTTGAGAGGTAGAGTGGAAATAAAGGGTGGGAGACATCTAATAAGCCTCACCAGCAGAAGCCCCGCTCTACTCCTCCAAGTGCCCTCTGCATCCCTGAAAGTGGCTTGGTGTGGAGTGAGGGAATCCCCACAACAGGGCAAATGGGGAGGAAAGGGGGGTCATTCTGTCTGGCAAGCAGACAGAGCGCAGCACTGAATTCCACCCAATGCACAGACCACAGCCCCAAGCCATTGCAGCCATTCTTTACATTTCTACTTGCTTATTTTCAGGCTTTTACTGTTATGCTACATAGTGTAGGTTTCTGCAGTCTATTTGGACATGTGGTATACGCTGAATGCAACACACACAAGAAGCAATGCTAAAACAAATTCCTTGGTTAGCAAAGGCTTTGTAAATAGGAATCCTCTCTCTCTCTCTCTCTCTCTCTCTCTCTCCGCACACACACACAAATCTTGAACTTTGGTAGCAATAGAAACATAAAGGACAGACCTCTCTGCTTGCTCGATACTGTAAGTCTTGCAAAGTAACGTGAAAGCTTGTGTGAGAGAATGACTAATGGCATATCCCATGAGAGAGCTCCAGTTGAGATGCTTTAGGAGATTAAATGCTTTAGCCTAGTACCCCCGTAAGCTATATTTTAAAGGGGCATAAGTTTAATCATTGGAAGCTAGTTCCTTCAATAAAATTAGATTTTAATTAAAACATCTCATTCACAAATTTGCAGTTAAGTGTTTGCCAGCAATTTCATGGGAAATTCTATTTCCACAGAGTAGCAATTTTCAAACATGATGTCTTTATTTTAGATTCCTGTGAAATTGAACACACACACACACACAGGCATTATTCACATATCAGCCCAGTACTATTTATGTCAATAATTAGAGTTGAGATCAATTTTCATCTGATACAAAATTCAAGTTGAATTTGGAGGCACACCAGGAATTTTAAAGGAATCCAAGGAGTTTTTATATAACCAGTAACATATCTCATGTGATGAGGTGGAAATTCTGTTTTGGACAAAATTCAATGCCAACAAATTGTGAAGGAAAAATATCCAGATAATTTCAGGGGAGTTAAAATAGTTTTGAGGTTGATACATTTGATAACATTTTTAATTTCTCATCTTCCTAGTCATGGGGTTTGATATTAGTAAATGAAATACATAAATATTAGGTGCATCCAATGGCAACTTCAGGATCACGGGGGGGGGGGGGGAATAGAAATTGTACAAAAAGAGTTCAGTTGTGTTTTTTTTCATGACTCCAAGATTCAAGTCATTCTTGAATGGACTCAATCAGTTCCACGGTGTATGTGAGTTTCCCTGTCTCTTTTAATTCAGCAATTTAGCACTAAATGTGAAGTTTCAGAGAAGTTCCCTGAAACAGAAGCTTCAGAAAAATGACATTGCACAGAAAAAGTCACTGCTCCTATTATTATTTTCATCTGCTCCTACAGGAGGGTAGGCTACCCGCATAGGCTGAAGACAAATATGGACTGCATTTGCTACATCAGCACATCCATCTGCAAATCCAGAGTTCCATTCAATGTGTCCTACATTGCACTTAGGGAAATAAAGCACTGCTTTAGTATAAAGCATTAATTTGCAATAAATTTGGTGGGCAGGGAAGCTGTCTTGCTCTGCAGATACAAATGTTTAGCACAGTAACACACATTTTTAAATGAAAAGTGAAAGAATTTTAAAATAAAAATAGAAAGATAGTAAAATGCATCAGTGCTATCTAAACCATACTTGATCTTTATGCATATATTTCTGACATATTTTTCCATTTCAGGTTTTGTAGGGTAATGTTTCTCCAGTGCCAAGAAAATACTAATTTAAAAGGTGTTAAAATGCCTTTGCTAAAGAAACATACTGTGGCAACATTATTTAAAAAGCCATTTTGGTACATTTTATTGCCCTCAATGCAACCATCTTGGATATTTTCTGTTGTTGTTGGCATGATGTGCAAGACAGTTCAATGCATGATTGGAGAGAGGAATTCCAAAACTCAACATCATGCTGAATGGTACTTGAAAATGATTTTGAAAACAACTAGACACTGTCCACTTGTCAGTTCTGGCCTTTAACCTTTAAAACATATGTTTTAAATTGTTGCAAGACAGTTAAAGTGTCTGATCACTAGTGGGAAACAATAAATTTGCTTTGGGGAAAGTGTGCAATTTTAGATACTTCAGGTCCTAATATATTGTCCAGATGCAATACCGTGCAGGCATGGCCAAACCTGGCCCTCCATCTGTTTTGGGACTACAACTCCCATCATACACAGGACCAGTGGTCAGGGATGATGGGAATTGTAGTCCCAAAACAGCTGGAGGGCCAAGTCTGGCCATGCCTGCTGTAGAGGGAAGCAAACATATATGCAGTCTTGCCATATAACTTGGCATGTACTTATTGAACAGCTGGAAGGCTATGAGTTGTACATAACATTTAAAAAAATCAAGAGAAAGAAATTCAGGCTCTTCCTCAATATTGACCACTTCTTATCCCTGCTAATCTGCTCATGTTGAAAGTAAGACAAGAAAAAAAAACAGCTCATATATTTCCCACAGAAAATGGTATTCAGAAAATTTTAAGATAGAATATGATATTCTGTCAAAATAAATTAAAAAAAAATTTGTCTAGCAGCACCTTAGAGACCAACTAAGTTTTAATTTTTTTATTTATTTCGACTGCATCAGACCAACACGGCTACCTACCTGAATCTAGAATCATGGAAGGCACCACATTGGGCCACATGAAATGGAAGTCCATCAATCTCAATCTCAATGCACACGAAAGCTTATACCCAGAACAAACTTAGTTGGTCTCTAAGGTGCTACTGGACTATTCATTCATTCATTCATTTTGACTGTATTTTGACGGCTACCTACCTGAATCTATGATATTCTGATCTGACATGAGTCTATATTGTGGTGAATTCTAGACTATATGAAAGTCTCCATTATTATATGAGTTATATACAGTGGTACCTCGGGTTACAGACGCTTCGGGTTACAGACGCTTCAGGTTACAGACTCCTCTAACCCAGAAATAGTACCTCAGGTTAAGAACTTTACTTCAGGATGAGAACAGAAATCGTGTGGCGGCGGTGCGGCGGCAGCGGGAGGCCCCATTAGCTAAAGTGGTACCTCAGGTTAAGAAGAGTTTCAGGTTAAGAACGGACCTCCAGAACGAATTAAGTTCTTAACCCGAGGTAACACTGTATAATGTAATTAGAATATATGAAAGTCTCCATTATTCTGCATTGGGGTAGAACCAAGACTAACAGGTCCCAGGCATTTTCCATGCCATTACTTCAGATTAATACATAGTGGCATAGATAGGTGACTTTTTTGAGGCTGGCTTAAGTAGACATCATACATCAGATGGTAAAAAACAACTGAGGCCTGCTTCCTGACCTTATTTTCTATTTGTATAAGAAGAGCCCTACTCACTCAGGCCAATGGCCCATCTCGTCCAGTATTCTGCTTTCACAATGGCCAACCAGGTGCCTATGGGAAGCCCACCAGAAGAACCTGAGTCAACAGCACTCTCTCCACATGCTGTTCCCAGCAACCAGGATCCAGAGGCCTACTGCCTCCAACCATGAGGGCAGAGCATAGCCATGATGGCTAGTAGCCACTGGTAGCTTTATCCTCCATGAATCTGTCTAGTCTTCTTTCAAAGCCATCCATATTGGTGGCCATCACTACATTTTGTTAGAGCGAATTCCACAGTTCAACTCTGCACTGTGTGAAGAAGTACTTTATTTTGTCTGTCCTGAATCTTCCATCATTCATTTACTTGTCCCTGAGTTGTAGTATTATGAGGTAGGGAGGAGCAAAACTCCATTCACTTTCTCCACAACTTATATAATCTTACACAGTTCCGTTATATCCCTCCTTATCTTTTTCCTGAGGAAAAAAAGACCTGTAAGGAGCATACCCTTTTCTTAGGGAAGTTACTTCAACCCCTTGATCATTTTGGCTTCCCTTTTCAGAACCATTTCCAGTTCTACAGTATCTTTTTTTGAAGTAAGACATTTGTAACACAGTGCCAGTCCAACGCCTCCTTTGACATTACAATTGCTGAAATAGCCAATTTACAGCAAAATCACAACACTGTATCTTGTTCTTAGTTCTGCCATTTCTTCCATGCAGAAATTGTATCCATCTAATTAGAGGTTCCTGTATTTGTCAAGGTTTGCAACTTACAGTATGGGAGTGCCAGGTGCTACTGTTGGTAAAAGCGTTTTCTTTTTGTGGTGGTTGATTTATTTCTGATTCTGAAGAGTTATGAGGCAAATCTTCCTAATTACTAAACATAAATCATAGGAGTCAAGCTAATGCTAATTTTACTATCATGCTTAAACCAGCATGCACTTGGAATGGTTGAAAAAATATATCTGATTTTGCTATGATTATATTTCATTTTGGACTTTTAAGTCTCCTATCCAAAGGATATTTACTAGTAAGTTCTGCTATGCTCAGTGGAACTTATGAGCCAACATGCACGGGATTGTGATGGGCTGTTGTTCATGTGTAGATGACCTCATTGTTGCATGTGAATCATCCATTATTAGCGTACATGGGCAACTAAGGATTGCACCATGTAAATATTTTAGGCCTACAACACTTAATCTATTAATTAATTCATTATTTATAAGACTAAAAAGGTGCTTCCAATTAATTGGGCAACACATTTTAATACAAATACTTTCAATGCATGAGAGACAGGAAACTGGGGATAGCAAATGCCATTAAAAAAGAAAAATCCCTGGATTTTCTCCTATACAAGAGCTTTTTCTAAGATAGTGACCACTATGATGTATGTGCACATCAACGAAAAACAAAGTATCCTTGTTTGCTTCAGAACTATTGTTGTTATTCATATATACAAATAACTGATTAATCAAATATGACCAATGGTTTGTCTGACTAATCATAGTTTGTGTGATTTAATTTTTATGTGTTTTTCTTATAGAGAGATATTATTTTAAACCACTTTGATTTTGTTTATGCTGTAGCATTATATAAATATCCTTTTTATAAACAAATAAGTATTGCAACCAGAAACATGCAATCTTTCTTGAAATGGCCGACAGCCCTAATATGCACTTCTAAACCACAAATGAGGTCAGAAAAGGAAACTGCATGCGTTTCTAAAAATGACTCCTTCACGTTGGCTGATTATCTAACACTTACCGATACAGTTAATGCAGTAACAGCTGGCGTGTTAAATGTCGGGTCGCTCTGCCTCTCTTGATAGACGACACGATATTGAGAAATGGCACCGTTAGGAGAAGTGGGTTCGGTCCAATTTAGGAGCACAGAGTAAGCGCTTAAAGCTTGGCCCCAGGGAACTTTCATGCCCCAAGGCGGGGCTTCTAGAGTTTGTGTTGAAGACCACAGACTATCCGCAGAGCCCTTGGAATTCTGTGCCCTAATGCGGTATTCATACTCCGTGAACGGCTGAAGGACATCTGTAGCATCAATGAATTCTAAAGCACCTTCAGACCAGATGAATATAAGCAGTTCCTCTTGAGTACCCATTGGACGCCTGAAAGTCATACAAAAATCACCTGTAAATAACTTTTATAGCCACTAATAAATAAGACATCATTTGATGCTGAAGTACAAACTTCAAAATGACTATAGCCTAGTGTAGTTCAGTTTTTATCATTAACAATGTGCATACTTATTACACCAAATCAATACATTACCTGATGTGCCACTTGCAACAGCAAACATGGTGCATCTGCTGATGTGAAATCAGCTTAGGTGCTAGACAGGCGTCATGATCATGCCCTACGAACAATGGACTTTTTCTTTCACAAGTACAAATCTTTACCTATTGTCAAATTTGGTTGTTTCAATACTGATGGTTACCTGTAGCAACTGTTTTTAAAGTCATGACATATTTACAGGAAGCAGCAGTTTTTGTTTTGTGCTAAGTTGGTGGTAAAAGTTGACTTGGTACTGCGTAAGGAAAAGCAGAGTATGTACATGGGCCAACAGATGCATGTAATAACACCAGTGCAATAAAGTGAAAGCACAGTATAAAATCATAGAACTGTAGAGTTGGAAGGGAACCCAAGGATCCTTAGTCCAATCCCCAGCAATGCAGGAATCTCAGCTAAAGGATTCACGACAGATGGCCATCTAACTCTGCTTAAAAACCTCCAATGAAGTAGAGTTTACCACCTCCTGAGAGAGTCTGATCCACTGTCAAACAACTCTTACTGTCAGAAAGTTCATCCTGGTGTTTAGTCGGAATCACCTTTCTTTTAACTTGATGCCACTGGTTCGGGTCCTAGCCTCTGGAGCAGGAGAAAACAAGTTTGCTCCATCTTCCGTGTGGCGGCCCTTTAGACATCTGAAGATGGCTGCCATAGCTCTCCATCTCCTCTTTTCCAGGCTAAATATACTCAACTCCCTCAGCTGTTCCTCATAAGGCTTGGTTTCAGAACCCTGGTCATCTTGGCTGCCTTCATCTGGACATGTTCCATCTTGTTTATATTCTTCTTTAACTTTGTTGCCCAGAACTGGACACAGTACTCCCAGTGTGGTCTGACAAATGAGGAATACAGTGGGACAATGACTTCCCATGATCAGGACACTATATTTCTGTTGATGCAGCCTAGAATAGCATTAGTTTTCTTTTCTTTTCTTTTCTTTTTTGCTGTTGCATCACATTGTTGACTCATGTTAAGCTTGTGGTCTCAATCACAGTGGTTCAGGGTAGGAAGAAGTATGGTGTGGGAGGTGAGCTAAAGCAACCATCAATATGTTCTGTGCTAGTTTTGTGCAAAAATGCCAGAAGACTGATTGCCATGGAAGGGACTACCTCAGCCCAACTTACTGTTGGGGTAAGTGAGTTTAATGGAGGTTTGAGGAAAGATCCTTGTAGAAAATCCAATTCAATCTGTTGCTACTAGGTTTCCAGATTCTGCACCTTTATCCAAAGATTAACATCATGATTTTATGCAAATCACTTGTATCATTGGGGCCTAGCAGCTTTTTAATTTTTGGAAGGGAGGTAGAATTTTCAAGCTGCAATGGGCTTTATGGTAAAATGCACCATGTTTTATAGTGGTTAGAGTGTTGTACTAGGACCTTGGAGCATTCAAAGCCCCATTCAGCCCTAAAGCTTGGGACAGTCACCATCTCTCAGTCTAATGTACTTCACAGAGTTGTGAGGATAAAATGGGGAAGAAGAGAACCATCTATGCCCCTGTGAGCTGCTTGGAAGAAATGTGAGACATAAATGTAAGAGTAAATATAATAAATTAATTAAATGTTTATTAGTTGCCAGGAAGCATAGGGCAGACTTGTGGTGCTTTCATTTAGTGCAGAGTTTTGCATAAAATGCCCTCCTAGTGAGTTACAAAAATATGTCAATCACAAAAAAGTGAAAAATTATATTTTATGTGCAGCAATGCTCGTTGGTTTGCTTTGCACTGTATAGCTTCTCAATTAGCCACCATAGCTGTTTGTTGGGTTCACAAATTACTGTTTAGTAACGTGGAAAATCTGTGATAAACAGCTTCTCTCCCTGATAGATCAAATATGCCACCAACCGTGAGCTCTTCCACAAGCAAAGCCGAACAATGTAGTCTGGTTAAAGTGTTTAGATCTTGTTACTGTTGAATATTTAATGAAAGAAACTTATGGTTAGGTAAATGGTTCCATCTGTAGTGCTAAAAGGAGAATATCCTCATGTATGAATAAACTCCGAACAGAAGTGACTGAACAGTCTCTAGTCATTTCAACAGCCTGAAGATTTAGAATTCAGCTGCTCATTTAAATGGAAGATTTTCTCCCACACAGAGAGAAAAGCACAAGAGAAAGATGCCCTTCTCAGGAACTGCTAACTGTCACTGAACCTGCATATTATGGTTTGATGCCTTCACCCATTTAAAGGTGTTCAAAGAGTGATGTTTATCAGGGCAAACTTTATAGCCAAGAACATAGCTACGTAGCTTGAAGTGGATACTTTAGTGGAGGGCAAACTGGGCAGCTGACTAGGGCTCCTCACTTTAGGGCACCCTAAAATCTGCATACCGCTTCATGCCTTCCTGCTGTACTCTGCAGTCCTCTTGTCATCCAGGGAGCTTCATGCATGCAGTATCCAACTGAATTACTCCCCCACAACCTACTCAGTTATTATCATCAGAGTAAAGGAAAGCAAATGAAGTAAATACATTTACAAAAGGGCACTCTGCCTGCCTGTGAAGTAGTTTCCTCAAAGAGGCACTCTTTGCTCCTTCTTTATGGTCTTTTCAGAGCAAGGCAAAGGTCTTTTTTTAATTTACTGAGGCCTCTTAAATAATTTGTGGTTCAAAAACCTGGATGCCCAATGTTTATTTGTGATTTTTTGGTTTATCAGTTCTGTTGGCTGGTTTGATTTCTTCCTCTGCTAGAGGGGAATTTCTTTTTACTGCTTTTATTGTTTTATTATATTGCATCGTTACTGATATTTTGTGTGTGTGTGTGTGTGTGTGTGTGTGTGTGTGTGTGCGCGCAGTGGCATAGAAACACAGCATAAATGAATAAATATTGCTATAACTCCCTCCCTCCAGTTTTGTTCTAAAAACTTATCTCACAAAGGTTTGGGGTTGGGTGAGGATAGCAGGAAGGTCAGCACAGAACTCCAAACCCTTGGAAATATATATCCTTCAGGCTTAATGAAAAGCTGCCTACCACTTGCAGGTTAAATAAATTTAGTTTGGTGTATATATGACAGCAAGGCAGTGGCAGCAAATGATGAAAAAGAAATTACATACCATAACATCCTCCAGAAATACTGCAGACTTCTTGCTATAACAGTCTAAGGCTATGTGTGGGTATCACATGCAAAAAAAAAAAAAAGGGGGGGGAGAACTCTGTGCTCACATCCCATTCCTGCCCTTACAAATTTCTGATTTTTTCCACAGCTATCTGAGAAAGATGTGATATTGTTGTTGTCTAAGCACATTTAAACTTCAGCTGAAATAACTGCCAAGTGATTCATGCCTATGTAGGTGAATATAACGATTGTATCTGGAGCCCCAGTGCGCCATTTTCATTTCACTTTAAATAAAAAACAAAATGTATCTATGTCAGTCAGTGCCCTTCTGCTGTACTCAGAGGTATCAAACAGGCTACAATTATGATTGTGAAGTGATTGTGTCACATTGGAGGAAGGTTTATTGCTTTCGAGTCTGCTAGGCAGTAACACATTCTGTTTCATATTACTCTTTATATCATTGTTTGGCTGTGACTAGAATAATCAAATGCCATCAAATGCTGTCAAATTCAATTTACAGTATTTTCCACTTTCTGCATTATATTTCCTGTTTTCCCTTTCTCTGGCTGCTGTGGAATTGCAGCTGTAATCATCAGCTTTATTTACAAAACCAGCAGAGTGAAGCCTTGTCTTGGACTATAAGATATACTTTATTTCTCTTTATACAGAGGAGGGGTTTGATGTGTTTGGTCATACAATTAGCAGGTGAAAATATTCCAGGAGAATATTCCAGAATTTTATAGACTCCTAGAAACCTTAAGGCACAGAATTGGCTGGCAAGTTCAATGAAAGATATGAATTTAGATCCACAGCTACGTTTGGGAAAGAGTCGTAGCTCAGTGGCAGGCCAAACGCTTCTCATACAGAAAGTGTCAGGTTCAATCCTCAGTTTTATAGGTCAAACCCCGGAGAGTCGCAGCCATTCAGCATAGATCATTACTGAGCTGGATGGGCCAGTCCAACTTTCTGTGTTTCTGTGTTTCCTATCTATGACTTCTTGGCCTTTGGTTTCTTGACAACCTTAAGGTTGCCAGACCATAGGTAAAAAGTAAAGGACCCCTGGACGGTTAAGTCCAGTCAAAGGTGACTATGGGGTTGCGGCGCTCATCTCGCTTTCAGGCCAAGGGAGTCCACAGACAGCTTTCTGGGCCATGTGGCCAGCATGATTAAACCGCTTCTGGTGCAATGAAACACTGTGATGGAAACCAGAGTGCATGGAAATGACATTTACCTTCCCATCGCAGCGGTACCTATTTATCTACTCACACAGGCATGCTTTTGAACTGCTAGGTTGGCAGGAGCTGGGACAGAGCAATGGGAGCTCACCCCGTTGCGGGGATTCAAACTGCCGACCTTCTGATTGGCAAGCCCAAGAGGCTCAGTTTAGTCCACAGCGCCACCCACGGCCATAATATTGTAGTGACAGTAGAAATCACACTTAGCCCAATTCCTTCCCCACTCTAGACCAAAGGGTGGGATACCCTTTTTCAGGCCAAAAACATTGGTGTGGATTTTTCCCATGCTATCCAACATACACACTTGGGAAGATAATTTAAACATTATTGGAGCTGAATAAAACTTCATGGTGGGGGCTACTGTAGTTTCTATATTGAGTAGGGTAAAAAATCAACAACAACCAAAGCTACCTGTAAACAAAGTAGTTTCTAATTATTCCATTGAGTTTTCTAGGTGGTGACCATTTCACCTCTATTGATGCCGATCCAGTGGCTGCAATGACAGGGGGACTCAAATCCTTAGGAGGTGCTTCAGCTGTCCTTGCATATGCCCGTTCACCAACTCCACAGCCAACTACAAGAAAACAAAAGCATCAATTAAGGATCATGTTTTGGACACTGGAACATGCTATTTGGATTGACAAATGCCCAAGAAACAATATATCAAATATACCGGTACATTTCCTTTTCATTCTTAAGCATTCCATTTATTTTCTACTTCAGTTGCTATCACCCAATAACCAAAGTTCTCTGGACGGTTTATAAAACCATAAAAATAGAACAATACATAATTTTAAACAGAACAATATAGCACAGTATAAAACCAGAATAAAACCAACATGGGGTAATGGCAATGTAAAAGTTATAAGAACCACTAAAACATATCTTAAAACCCTTGGATCAATTTAACACAAGACCACAGTGTAGGTTCTAAACATTTCCCTCTAGGGAGGATAATTCACAACTGGGGCACCACCACTGAAATCACTCTCAGTAGCTACAGGCATAAACAAATAAAGAACTGGTTTGAGAACCAAACCATAGTTTAGCAAGCTAGAAACAAGTACTGTTTTAATGTGTTCCCCACTTGTCTTCCCTTTGCACACTGATCCTGGTTCACTTAAACTACAGTTTCCTGTTACGTTTGAGATAGGGAACTATGATTTAACATCAGTTTATTGTCCAGGATATTAAACCACATTCAAAGCATGCTTTAAAGCCCTTAACAACTTGAGTACGAGTTTGCCTATGAGATCGCCTTACTCCACATGTGTCCACTCCACTGCTTCAATTGGCAGAATTGCCACTACTACAGGTGCAACATAACACCCATTCCACATTTGTAAGAACTTGTTCATTTAGTGTGGCAGCACCTACACTTTGGAACTCCCTGCCTATTGAGATCAAGGAGGGGCCTTCACTGTACTCTTTTTGGCACCTGCAAAAAACATTCCTGTTTAAACAAGCCTACTTCCCAGCTGCTTAGAAAGTTGGGGTAATTTCAATCTCTTAATACTTTAACTTTTGTATGTTTGTAAATAAGGTTGTGGGACGTGGGTGGCGCTGTGGGTTAAACCACAGAGCCTAGGACTTGCCGATCAGAAGGTCGGCGGTTCGAATCCCCGCAACGGGGTGAGCTCCTGTTACTTGGTCCCTGCTCCTGCCAACCTAGCAGTTCGAAAGCACGTCAAAGTGCAAGTAGATAAATAGGTACCGCTCCGGCGGGTAGGTAAATGGCGTTTCTGTGCGCTGCTCTGGTTCGCCAGAAGCGGCTTAGTCATGCTGGCCACATGACCCGGAAGCTGTACGCCGGCACCCTCGGCCAATAAAGCGAGATGAGCACCACAGCCCCAGAGTCAGTCACGACTGGACCTAATGGTCAGGGGTCCCTTTACCTTTTAAATAAGGTTGTAGAATTTTCTTGATTACATTGTTTTATCTTTTTGTAGACTACTTTGAGGGTTATTTATTTATTTTACAATCAAGTGGTGTATGAATGCTATGAAATAAAGATCTTGGATAGTAAAACTGGCATTAAACCACAGTTTAATGGACAACAATAGCCAATTGTAGTTTAAGCTAAAAAGGACTAGCATGTGAAGGCAGAAAGCAAGAGGAGGAAGGAGCACAGAGTCCCAAGGCTCACTCCTTGCTCACTGAATGATACAAAAAAGGCAAACAGTGCAGGAAAAAATCTTGAAATATTATTGATTTGGACCGTCATAAAAGTTTTTGAAAGATGGGATCAATCTTACAAGTCCCCAATACCCAGAAGCTTCAAGTTCAGTATCAACGGTTTCTGTAGACTTCCACCAGCGTAAGTGCTTTACCCATGCCAACAGATCCCTTTAGATAAGGTTTCATGCATTCTTTGTAATCCAAAATAACAGAGCAATAATCCTTCTGCTTTATATGAATAATAAAAAAGAGATAAATTGCTGATGTAACATCAATTGAGAATGGATTGTATCTGATGTGTACTTCTAGACAATTTTTTTAAAAAAAAACCTACTTTATGCTTTTCATAATGCATTTCACAAAAAGGACTACCATTCCCCCAAATGCTAACGTTTTAAATTTTCTTTTAAAATATTCATGATATAATATGGAGAAATGTAAAATGCACCACTCAGTGTCAGGCTTTGCTTTTACTAGGTAAACATTTCACTTCAATTTTGAAATAAGATGTTATCTGTTTTGCTGAACAGAAGCTATTTTGCAAAACTGCACTGTCTGCTGATGACAAAAGAGAATTACTTAACATCTTACCATCCTGGCAGGCTTGTATCCTTATCTCGTATTGTGTGTACGGATCCAGACCATCCAAAAGAGCAACGTTAGGCTGGCCGACTGGTATTACAAGTGGAGAGGTACTGCCAGCATTTAGTAGTATGTTGTACTTCAAAGGCAAATTAGTCTTAAATGATCCTGTTACAAAACAGACAACAGTTCATAGGATAATTGCTGTTTCACATACACAGTCTTTATGATTTCGTGTTTCCTCATAAACAGGGGAACTCTGTGCCACGAAGCACTGGAATGATTAAGATTGTGTTTCTTGATAATGATACTTCATTCATACATGAGTAATAAACATACCTTATTCACACATGAATGCTCAGCATTTCAGTGGTCACAAGCATCAGGCAACAGAGACGAATCACCACAGACAGAATTTTTAATTTTCCCAATGCCAACTCAAACATCATGATCAGTCATGGAGATATTTCACACATTTGGCTAAGAGTCAGAGATATGCCATCGAAACCCTATTCAGATATTCAGACAGAGAGATGGAGTGGGATCACACACACAGGGCTCTTTCCATTGGAATTGGAAACCTTATTTTCCCAGGATTTCTGATCACCCAGAAATATCTCTATGAATTTATAGTTGCATGAATGTGGTCTCTATGCAGACCTTCCATTGAACTGTGGAAGTTCAAAGTAGGATCAACACATGCCATTGTACTTCCACTGCTGCATGACTTTCCATCACTGGACATTGGTCATTGCAATCATTGGTCATAATGGGTGGGGCTGATGGGAGTCAGAGGCCCAACACCATCTTGGAGGGACACAGGTGGTCCACCACTGTGCTACAGCAGGTATGGTCAAACTTGTCCCTCCAGCTGTTTTGGGACTACAGAAAACCAGAACAATGTACTGAAAGGGTTATGGGTAGAAGTGAAATACTTTACTCAGAGAATTTCACAAGCATAAGGTATGAAAGCATATTTAGGTTCATGTAGACTCATATAGCACAATCTTACTTGTCCCACAAGTGGACAAAAGGGTGCCAAGAAGCTCTGTAAGAAACCATTACAGTGGTACCTTGGGTTACATACGCTTCAGGTTGCAGACTCTGCTAACCCAGAAATAGTACCTCAGGTTAAGAACTTTGCTTCAGAATGAGAACAGAAATCGTGCTCCGGCGACACAGCGGCAGCAGGAGGCCCCATTAGCTAAAGTGGTGCTTCAGGTTAAGAACAGTTTCAGGTTAAGAACAGACCTCCGGAACGAATTAAGTTCTTAACCCAAGGTAACACTGTATAGATTTTTAAAATAAAAACAGCCCAACTTGCCATGCTTCCGATTTTGCCAATTCAACAAATATCCACCCGGACACCATTTTTCTGAGCAGTTCCCGGATGTGTCCAGGAAAACCAGGATGTAGGGCAGCCATAACATAGCTTGGGTTTCCACGACACGCTGTCTTTCACACTTGTATCTTGCCCTATCTTCAAAATGTTCATGGAAGCAACACATGTCAGGCTTTTCCATTTTTATTCATACCAAAACCTTGTACGATAGGTTGGACTGAAGGCACACATTAGGGTAGGACCAGTGGTCAAGGATGATGGGAGCTGTAGTCTAACAAATTTGAGAAACACTGCATTAGGCATAATCACTGAGTGGGGATCCAGTACTCCATCCAATCAGGGACAGCATAAGAGATTTTGGCACCTGAGGCCGATCCTAAAATTTCACTTCTCTCCCTGCCAGGGAAGAAGGGGAGAGGGAAGATCTACATCAGGAACAAGGGGGGAAGAAAGATCAACATCAAGATCTGCTGTCCTGGACAATTATTCTGCCTGAGGCAGCTGCCTCACCTTGCCTCATGGGAGCCTTGCATATGTGTGTAATGTAGCTACACAAAAGAAACAGGGAGAGAGGAGTGTAGCTTTAGTATTCTGTCCACTATATTATGTTGATTCAAAACTGGTAGGAACAACCTCACTAGGAAGCCAGAAAAGACAGCAGATTCCAAAATGAGGGTGCCATTTTGCATGTTACCTAAATGTTGGAGGGATGCCATCTGGACTTTTTATTCACATCTGAAAATGTATTAGATTGTTGCTAAGGACAGGCCAAAAACCCAAATAAATAAAGTTAAAAGTAAACAGACTGCCTTGATCAAATCTTCTCAGGAAGAAAGCAAGAATATGTTACACAAAACATGTAAAAAATGCGTTGAAGAACAATGGGATTGTCAGTAGGATGCTTTGCCCTCTTTTTCTGAGTAACATATTTCCCCTATCAGCTGATGCCTTTGAAAACAAGAAAGGCAAATGTTCATAGGAAATGGAAATGTGGCGGTCAGAAAAGTGCCTATGTCTTAAAATATCTGCGGTGAGTCTGAAACTACCACAGCATTGATGGTTTGATGAGTGAATGGAATGAAATGGGCAGATTTGTTAAAGTCAGCTGGGAAACCACACGACTTGGTTAGTTCCAGAGTTCATAAATTTATGTCAGAATAAAAAGAACAGTAAAAGCACAAGTGAACCAATTTACCCTAAGTGCAAATGGCAGTTTTGTTATTTGGTGTCAAAGTTACCGTGAGCACAATGACAACCTGCCATAACGCATTTTCGTGTTCACTAAAGAACAAGGATTTAGTTGGTTAATATTCCCAGCAATACTCCTTTTCATAATTTACAACAACTAGATGCTGATAGGTTATTTAACATTTATGAAGTTAAGATGTAATCAGAAAATCCTGATTATCTTTACAAATAAAAAAGTTAAATTATTCCACTTTTTTCTCTCCATGACTTCATTTCACAGCAGGTGCATATTTTGCAACAGGACAAGTCAATCAAACAACATCTTGGGCTTTCCTCTTCCCCCTTTTTTCTTTATATTTGGACAGTGGATAATGGACAATTCTGAAAAAAGCACCTTCAAATTCATTTCAAAACTAAGGTGTCTCATAAGGAAAATGTGTAAGAAAGTATGGTTTAAAAGGGTATTCCCCCCTCCATATAGATTACAAACACCATTGAAATCAACAGATAAAAAAAAGCATCACATGTTCTTTGGCATATATCAAAATTCAAACCCAATAATGGCCAGTGGTCTAATATTGTTTTCCCTATATCTTCAAGAGTTGGATTTCAACTACATATCTTATGTATTTTATTAATATTCAATGTAAAGATTTCCTCTGATGTTTATTATCAAGAACACACCCATATTATCATAAAACAGTATATATGGCTCCATCACCATTTTTAAGGCTAAATATTCAGATTAATGGCACAATCTGATTTTCTACTAAAAGCTGCACAAATAAAATCATACTGAGGTGTACAGTGGACACTCGGGTTGCAAACGTGATCCGTGTGGGAGGCATGTTCGCAACCCGCAGCACCGCATCTGTGCGCACACAGGTTGCGCTTCTGCGCATGCGCCAAAACCCCAAAATGCGCAACTTGAAGCGTCTGTAACCCGAGGTATGACTGTAATTTACAGTGTGCAATGTGGTTTTGCTAGTTGAGGCTAATGGGAGTTGCAGTTCAAAACAGCAGGAAGGCCCTAGACCAAGTATTCCAAAAACTTCATCCGGCGGTTTCATGTAGGTGCTGAATAGTGTATGAGACACCCTGCATTTAAAAGGTCACTGTGTGGAGCATCAGCCATCCAACACCACCTTTTAAGACCTATCCTCCAGGTAAAACCAGGGCCACCATAAAAACCACCAAAGCCACTAGGTCCCACCTGGATTCAGCACTCAAATTGTAACATAAACCCCTGAGACATCCAAGAGAATTAACAGGGCCACACTCCTGTATATCTCTCGCCAGGATAACCAAGCCAGTTTCAGTTCCCAAACTATTATTCCAGTAGCAAAATCACTTTCAGAGAAATTATTGGCAATGCTTTACTTATATCAGAAAAAACTAAATGAGTGCATTCAAGGACACAATGGGCTGGATCCAAACTTATTCCCTGTCCATAATGACCCCAGCCACTGAAAATAAGATCCGTAGTACCATATTGGTAAAACAAGTGCACCGACACCCAGTATCTCTTGCTCTTTCAGAAATTAAAGCCCTATTTTCCATAGTAAGTGAGGTGTGTCAAACACCTTTTTCTCCTTTAATTCATCACTTTTACCACTGCTTGGACATCTCACCATTTAGCTTAGACAGGAGTTTTGAATTATGACATCTATAAAGTTATGGAATTTGGAGACATCACTGCTGTTGAAACATCATAATTAAAATAAAAGGAGACTCCATGGATAGGTAGCCCATAATTAATCCTGTGGGTGCTTATGTGATCCTAATTTATTATAGAAGACAAGGGGATCGAATGCCAGAATGCAGCCACTTTCCATAGACAGGAAGATACTGTGGCCAACTAGCCTCTCATCAAAACTTGATTAATAAAAAGCAATTTTATTCCTGGAGACAATATCAATTAAAATGACTGTCTCAATGGGAGAATCACTGCCAACCCTTATTATAAAGGTTGACCTTTGAATGTAAAAGGGAGAAATAGAGTATTTCAATATGATGTATTGAATGCATAACTGAAGATTCATTCATGGAAAAAGTAAAGTCTAAAGAAAAATAAAACTAAACCTACAAAATGGGGTGGGACGGGACTTGCCAGTAATACATCATAGTTGTATACAGAGGTTTGGCTTGCTAGTAACATTGCCATCCCTTCATGACACCCTCCAGTCGTACTTTCAGCCATTTCCTCCAGGCCTCATTTTTATGGGTTGACAATCCCATGCAATTTTAGTCGTTGAGAGCCAATCTGATCCAGGACAGTGAGACATCACCTTACTTTTTGCTAGAAAACTCACAGAAGTGATTCATCATGCCAATATTCCTATGAAACAAGACGTTGTTTATCTTTCTCTTTGCAAATCCCTATAACCTACCACTCTGTTCGGTAGCAGAAAGTGAGTGATGCATTACTGGGTGGCAATCAGGAGTTGTATTTTTGCTGTCCAGGGAGAGAATCTGCTTTGTCATGTTTTTGTGTGTTTCAAAATTGCTCAGTACTCCTCAGTAGTTACAGTATGTTGCTCTTCATATGACATTCCATTGCCCTAGATGGAGATGGATGGATGAGCCATTGTAAATTACGCTTAACGCTCCTATGTATTTTTGCAGACCAAACATTTTCTCTAATATTTGGGAATTATTTTTCTGCATGGCTGGTGGGAACGCATGAGAATGAGGCTTGGATGTGCAGGATTGGTCCAAGGATGAATTCTGGGGGAGGTTACTGTACTGGGCAGTGGGAACTATTTCTGGGTTAGAAGCGTCTGTAACCTGAAGCATCTGTAACCCGAGGTACCACTGTATTTGACTTTTATCCGCAATGTTTTACTTTGATATTTTTTTTAAAAGAAAGTGGTATAGAAATGATTTAAATAAAATAAATATTTCAGTAGCAGGAAACAGGAAGCCTTTCAGATGTTGTTGCGCTACAGCTCCCACCAGCCCCCTCCAGCAAAGCAAGTGGTCAAGGATGATAGGAGTCCAACAATATATGGAAGGTGCATTGGTTCCTCATGCCTGTCCTGTTTTTCCTCAGTTACCTCAGACTCTCTTTCCCCTCAGTTAGCTTACTATTATTATCATAAATTGAGGTGATGATAATGGCAGTGGCTGGCTTCCCATATTTTCCCTCACACTGCTTGTCCCTGCTTCTCAGAGATATACTATTGCTTTCACAAATACCTTCTGTGTAGGCATATGCATCTATGTTTGTGAATTTGCTGTAATTAAGCTTTTCCCTTAAACCTTTTACAAATGCATACAATTCAGAAACTCTGGGGGAAGAGTGGGATGGGAGAACAGAGAGAAGCCCATTTGCTGATGAAACATGCACATCATTCAATTTCTTATTTTGACTTTTTGATTCTTTGTGTGTGATTAACAAATAGTTAGGCACGTTATCAATGGACTTAGCCATGACTAACTCTGCATAGGATCAGGCTTCAAGAAGATAACAAAACATATGTGTAGTAGTGAATATTCAAAGCTTTCAGTGAAACTTATTATAAAAACTGAGACAGTATGAGACACTTTCCAATGAAATCAAGTGTAGATTATAAGTCAAATTCACCTGCCTTCTTCCTGGGTTCTAAATCCTTCTAGGCAGTAGAAGGGGAAAAGTTTAATTTAAGATTTTAATCTTTTTCATATATTATAGCATTTCTATAATGGATTTTGTGCTTCTGAAAACTAAAAGATTGACAGCTCAGGATATTATAGATCTATTAACCATTGGTTCAATGGGCATCACAGGAATATTTACTATTCCAAGCATGAGTGCAAATGTTTACCAGGTAACTTTATATTGAATGTTTTTATATCCTCTTGTCATTCTGTGGCTTTTCTGCAAGGTGGGAGTACAGTATTTTAAATGTGTATGAAGAAAGACTCCATAGAAAAATGCCCAATTAGTATTATTAGTAGAATATATTTAAAGAAGCTAGAAATGGAAAAAAATAAAATTCAGATTCAATACATAACCATTTTAGATATAGCCTCCTGTTTCTGTCTGAAATAAATGATGAGAGCACAATCTCCTTTGTATACACAATTTCTCATATTTTTCAGCAGTTGAAAACTATTGATTGCAGAGCCACACACAATATGAGAATGGAACAAGTCACCATAGTTATGGAACATTACATTTATATTAACCACCATTATGTTGGAATACCCATATAATGAGGGTAAATAGCTGAAAGTTTAGCTGATTGCTGGTGAAGATCAGCTATTAGTAGATGGAACCCTTCTAGTCTGAGGGGAAAGTATCATGAGGTAGAGGTCCAACAGAGGATGTATAACAACAACTTTAATTTCATACTAAACAGTACACTGCCTGAGAGTTCACTCAGCAACTATTGGTATGACAAACAGACACTACACTGGGGTTGTTAATGCTTCCTTTTTGGAGAGCAGACATCCCCAGAATTGGCTGCATTTGTCATGAACTCAGCAGAGAAAGGAGAACAAGAATACGGTTCCTCTTTTTTAAAGGCTCTGATAATAAATAACTGTCTGAAGCCAAATTAAAATGAATTAATCAATTGCACATAAGTCATAGATGGTATGACTAGATGATCACTATTAAATTAAAATTCACAATTTGACATTAAATTATATTTCCTCAATTCGAAGGCAATACAGCCGATTCTATTGCTTAATTATTATTGTTTTATCACAATCCAGAGATGGCTGAAGACATTTTGGTGCCTGAAGGAGAAAACCCAAATATTTCTCCTCCTTGTAATTATGGTCACACTTGTAACAAATGAATGCTGTAATGTGGTATCAAGTTTCCTAAATGTATGTCCCTTTGAACTCAGTGGAACCGAGACATCATACATACATATATGGATTCCTTTAAATCCAAATCTGCCAGTTAAGGAAGGATGGCAGGGCCAACACTGGTATGAACCATTCCTTCCTAAATCACAAAAACCAAAAACATGAAAAGCAGATGACTTCAGCAGACAGATAACACATTTAATACATATCCCACATTTGTTATATAGTACACAAAAATTCATGCTTACCAGGAATTTCCCAAGCTACAAATATGGAATGTGCATCAATTGTAGTGACATTATATGGGGTGCGGATTTCCTCTGGTGTTGCCACAGGTGTTTGGATAATGTATTTGCCACTAGTATTGCTTCCACCCCATGTGCTGGCTTCTAGCTGGTAAACATATCTATAAACAAACAACGGGGTGCAGTGAGTGGAGGACAGAAAGAAATGTTCACAAAATAAACAAATATTTTAGTTATTTGGAACACATTTACTTTAAATTTTAGAAATGATTAGGTTGATGAATGGACATCATAAAACACATGTGTCTGATACCAGTAATATTAAATTTCCTGCATTTCTCTCTCTGTGTGTGTCTGTTATATGTATGTCTGTGTGTGTGTGTGTGTGTGTGTGTGTGTGTGTAACAGATCATAATCCTTGATTACACAGATCACTTGCTCTCACTAGAGTGAGGAGTGGCATTTGGATTCAGTCTATTGTCTACTGGCCCTCACACATAACTAATGAGCTAATAGCACTGCTGATCTGTTTCGTCTGAAGCTTTGAAAAACTGAATTCAGGTGCTATCATGCCCTCAGCATTCATAGGAATGCTAAAGAGATATCCATATATGGGATCCAACAGTTAGATCATGTTCGAACATTTCTGGAATATATAAATACATTATACTAGATTAAACACTTATTAGACACCTCTGCCATTTTACCTGCTATTTGGTTGCAGGCCAGAATCAGTGAAATTCAGATTGTCTTTACCACCCTTGAAAATCTCTTCTCCATTACAAAGCAATCGATACTGAGAAATAATTCCATTAAGTTGCTCCGGTTCATCCCAATATAATTCAACTACTGTAGAGCTAACTGTGATATGACGAGGCTGTGACCATACCCCTGTAATTATATCAATAATACAGTGTTAATAACAACATCTTTGCATAATTATTTAATGTTATAAACAAGCTAGGATGGTAGACTGTGTTAGTTAATAACGCCGACATCCAAAATCAATTCAGCTTGATCTCAATGACAGCAAACAACCTTACAATTTATTTATTTTTTTAAAAATAATTTTATATATAACCTAGCATTCAACAGGTTCCTAGGGCAGCTTACAAAATGTGTGTGTGTGACATTAAAACACCACAGTATAAAAGAACAGTCAGGAAGATTGAAAACAAACACCAAGCAGCATAAAAGCTGGGGGAATCACAAAGGGTTTGGTCTACAGATATGACATCCCTGGGGAAAGCATGCCAAAGTTGGGTGCCACAACAGAGTAGCCTACCATTGCACCTGAGATGGCAAGATCACCCAAAGAAAAGCAATTTTTGAAGATATTAGTGTATGGACCAGCATACCCTAGGTAACCAGTTCTTAAGTATCCTGGTTCCAAGCTCTGAAGGCCTTCAAAAGTGAAAACCAGTATTTTGAACTGGTCTCAGAAATTAACTGAGAGCCAATGCAGTTGACAAAGGAAAGCTGTAATGTGAACAGAACACCCAGGACTAGGTATTAGATTCACAGGTGCGTTTTGGAGTGATTTTAGTTTCTGAACTGTCTTCAGAGGGACCCCAAGGCACAATTACAGAATTACAGAAGTCTAATCTGAGGGATGTATCAGTGAGGTCTGCCTATCTTTGTTCAGTGAGGTTGAAGTTGGTGCACCAACTTAAACTGGAAGAAGGTACCCCATACCAGAGACAGAAGCGATTCACCAACACCTTCGGACTGCAATATAAAATTGTATTTTATGGCTTTATTATATACTTTATGTCATCCAGTTACTGGGCAACTAATAAATACAGTGATATTTTTTAAAGTGCAAAATGGTGTTTCCTTAAATATTTGCCCTTGCGTCACCCTCCAAATCTACGGAAATAGAAATGGGGGAAATTAGGTGGTAGGTAAACATGTGCTGAGACTCATTTAGTATATCCCTAACTATTTGCCACTGAAAATTGTGCCTGGAGATGGTGCAGACTATGCCCTTTCTTGTGTCCCGTCACCAATTCTTTCTCCCCAGCTCTGTTCTTTGGACTCTTCAAAAGTTAGGTGCTTAAACAGTGTGTTAAAGAAATAGCATGAGAGCCCTTTTTCTGTGCTTTCATTCTGTTCGTTTATTTGAGGATTCCCTTTCTTATTTTGCATACTACCTCAAAGTTGTACTGTGTGCACAGGCACAAAAGAACCCAGATGTGACTGTACAAATTCAACATCATATGTGAATGCCAGAGGTTTTTGTTTCTTTAAAAACAAATCTAGGAGCTGGTTCTTCTGGTTAGCACAAATGCTATAGAACATTTACTGCTGGTGTAAGTGCCTCCGAGTTCTGCAGAACTTAATATATTTCTATTTACCTTGAGGAGCAGCTTGCAGTGTTCTACCCAAACTTGTCCGACTAGAAGTGCATCCAGCAAATGTACATGCTGTGAGTGTAAAGCTGTAGTTTCTGTAAGGCTGAAGATCTAAACAACCAAACCAAATAGGATTAAAATGAAGTCTTCAGATGTTTGCTCTGACCCAGAATTCCACCCGCAAAGTTTCCCTATGAAGTGTACTGTATGGGGTATTATCAGTGGAAGACCTACATTTTTGGGACAGTGAAGTTTGAACTGTCATGGGGATCCCTTCTCAATCAGCAACAAGGTCTGGCTAGCCACTGTCATCCCCTTCAATGGGGAATCACCACACTTTTACAACATCTCTGCTGCTGAAACTCACACTTTGGGGTTGTTGAAATGTATACACCAAAAATTAATCAATTTGAGTTGTGTGCCTCAAATTGGGCCTACTAGATTAAAAAAAAGTGTTTTATAAGTTGTTTCTGTTAATTATTATGCTATGGTCAGAAATGCATTTGCTGGTCATAGTCTTTTCTCTCTCCTTCCCAACACAATGATCACCCAGATTCCCAAAGCACTCAAAGAGATATGCTCACAGTGGGATACATTGAGTGTTCTGTCAGGGTAACAATGACAGCACTGAATGAATGCCAACCCAGCACCCATAAATGCTTAAGGGGAGCTTGCTGGATCAGAGCTAAGGTTCCTCTAGTCCAACATCTGGTGAACTCCAACAGTGACCAGTTTGAGGCTTCCCGGAAGCCCAGAAACAGAACACCAAGACAAAAGCTTGTCTCATGTTGTTAGTTCTCTAGCAATATGTATTCAAAGGCATATCACTTATTTGTTTGTTTGTTTGTTTGTTTGTTTGTTTGTTTGTTTGTTTGTTTAGTGATAGTCAACAGCCACTTTTTCAGTCCCCACTTTTAAAGCTGTCTATGGCACTGGACATTGCCACATCTTGCTAGCAATAAATGCCATCCGTGAATTATATTTTGTGGCGCTGTGGGTTAAACCACAGAGCCTAGGGCTTGCCGATCAGAAGGTCAGTGGTTCAAATCCCTGCGATGGGGTGAGCTCCCATTGCTCGGTCCCTGATCCTGCCAACCTAGCAGTTCGAAAACATGTCAAACTGCTAGTAGATAAATAGGTACCACTCCAGTGGGAAGGTGAATGGCGTTTCCGTGCGCTGCTCTGGTTCGCCAGAAGCGGCTTAGTCATGCTGGCCACATGAGCCAGAAGTTGTACGCCAGCTCCCTCAGCCAGTAAAGGAAGATGAGCGCCGCAACCCCAGAGTCGTCCGCGACTGGACCTAACGGTCAGGGGTCCCTTTACTTTTACCTTTATACATATATCAACTCTTAGTTCCAGGGTCTAGCAGGATTTTAAACAGAACTTGCTGCTGTATTTTATACTCATTAATTGTGCATTGGAATCCATTCCAAAATACAACCTCTTCCCCGAGTCAGTATCAGTTTTATAAGTCATTTCCTATTTCTCTATCCTTAACTTACAATTACCTCCCTTGGCTCCACCTTTATATTTCTCTGCATTCCTCCACCACAAAATATTTCAAGACCCAACTGCATCTTTGAAAATGGGTTATAAATATGTAAATATGCATTCATTCTAATGCATAAGTCTCGAAACGCAGTATCAAGGAGGGGAAAGACACCAGATTTCCTCCTTTTACGAGCACAGAAACCACTATTAGACTTCTGTTCACATTTTGTATTTTTCCTCTAATCTTCCTTGTCCTTGTCAGTGATGGGTCCCGCTCTTTCTTATCTCTTCTTCTCTACCCTTTGCAAAATGTTTTCATTAAACTAGTATTGTAAGTACTTTAAGAAAAACAATGCAATTCTATGACAAGGGGAGAAAAAATCCTTTGGGCAGAACCCTTTGTCTAAAAACGGCTAGATGACAGCTTCATTGTTGTTGTGGATTTCAAAATGGTCATACATACAGAACAGCAATACACAACAGGCCCATCGGAAGGGAAATACAGTGAATGAATGAATGAATGACACCCAAGGCTTCAAGCTGCTTGCAAATTGAACAGGATGCAAAGCGTTGAAAAACAGAGGAGTCAGAGAGACAGTCTGGATTGTAACCTAATCATGAACTTGAAGTGTGGTGGTGGTGGTGGTGGAAATCTCTATATACTTAGCATAAAAGCAAACGGGCAAAAATGATAGTTGCAGGCTAGAAAGGGAAAGACATGGATGGGAGCCAAACATTTAACAGTATTTCATGATAGAAAAGATTACTGTGGCAACAGATTATTTCAACTCCCCTAAAGGGAGTCATGTTCATTCACTTTTAAAAGTAAATATTAGAAAGCACTATTTATTTACAACCATTTAGTACAGACTAGAAAAAAATGGTGTAAAAAAAAGAAGACTGTATGGGTGTGGTTTTTCATTATTATTGTCCCAACGTCATAGATGGGAGAGAGCTGAATCTGGGGGGAAGTTGATGATCACCTCATGGGTATTCAGGAGAAGAAATGGGGGTCTTTCCACTCATAAAGATCACCACTTTGCTTTTCATTCGGGTCCTCTTTCAGGATAAGGCTTGCCTCTTTAGGAATTGTTTTGGAATGATCTGGAAGTTTGAATTAGCAAAAGCTGTTAAAAACAGAGTTGTCCTGGCTGTGTGTCTTTTCGCAAAGGACAACAAAGAGACCAATGGATGGCCAATTCTGCCAAAATGTTTGCTGAATGTACTCCTCCATGGGTATAATTCCAAAACCCATCTGGAATTTGTAAAGAAGGCCGAGTGAAAATGTTGCAATATATAAATAAAAACAAATAAGCAGCATTTCTTAAAGACTGCATATTCATTTGAATAATAAATTGGAAGAAAACATTGTGCATGCACAGGAGACCTTTTCTTCTTTATTTTCACTCGCTCTTGCTCTCTGCTTGGGGTTCAGATATAACACGAATTCATGGTTTAGCATCAAAAGCCAAAACAAGCCTCCAGCTCATATACTCCTTTGGCATGACCATAAAAATGAGGTAAGTTTCAACTTCCATTTTTGATTAACCACAGTTTAGTCAGTTGTGCAAACTTTGCTGAGCTCCTCCTCACACTTGTGCCAGAGGTGAAGAAGGAAGGCTGTGAGCCTGACGCATCTTGGTTTGGAATCATGTCTAAATGAGCACACACACACACACACACACACACACACACCCTTCTTTCTTTTTAAAGTACTGCTGGCAAATCCTCAAACTGCTTTGTAAATGAGTTTAGAAAGAAATTTGGTAGTTCTGGAAGAAATCTGAAGACGAAAACTAATAATGTAGGTGTGAGGGCAGAAATCATACCTTTATCCCTTCAAATATCTGGCCTTGTTAAGTCCCAGTCTAAAACAAATGCATGAGTTTGCTGTTCTCAGGATATTGTTGCATCAGTTTGCATATATTATTCCAGCCCAGGCATCCACAACTTTGCCCAATTTACAAATTTAATACAGTGAAACCTTGCATGGGAAGTTGCCTGCATTGTTGCCACTGTTTTTGTCTAAATAATATTGTTCACTAATAAATATTGTTGACTAATAAATGGAAATAATAATAACAAACAAACAAATCGGTGATATAACCCATAAAAGCTTGTGCCACAACATACATGTTAAATCTTTAAGGTGCTACAGGAATTATTGTTCTTTTTGCACAACAGACAGCTATCCCCCTTGGGAATTTCCACTTTTGGGAAATTCTCTAACCATTTCAGTCACAAAATATTCTGCACAACATACAAAATATGTTCAATGAAAGGTATGTCAGTGGATGTGCCTGTTATGAAATAACTTTAGTAACACGGAGAGAGGAATCTTTTCAGAAATTCCATTATTCTGGAAGCATCTGAAATGCAAAAACAGACTGGGGAAAATGAATTCCTGTTCTTGCTGCTGAAGAGGGCAGTCTTAGCTTTCTTTTAATAGAATGCCCCCTAATTATTTTAGTCTCCCTCCCCATCCCCCCGCCCCCGCTTGCATTAGCAGGACCATTTGTAAAGGAGTAGTAACACAAAGTGAAACAATGCCATAACTGTCATCCAAATTGTTCTGTACAGAGTACTGGAAGTGTTCACTAATAAATGATATAAAAAGGTCTTTTATTGACAAGCTGCCATAGGCTGTTTGCATTAGAGAATATGAGAAGATGATGGCTGGTGCCCCTCGCTCCCAGTGGCATTCTACTCCATGCGATAGCAGAAAATGCTTCAGTTTACTTAAAGCATTGATAACACCTCTAAATAATTAACTGAGGACTTCCTGTCTTCAATTACTTAATGCTTTTTTTAACATCTTGAGAGGATTATAAGCAATTTATGGATTTCACATGACGAGCACATTCACCGCTATTCCCACAAAGCATTTATGGGATCATGTTTCCAAAGCTTTGATGTAATTAAAAATAAGCAGCGAGACAATGGTGCCGTGGCAAGGTGCAAGCCTCCTCATCTGCAATTTGTAAGGCACTCGGATTGAAAGTCTCAGGGAACACTAATGCTACAGCTTCATTAACGTTCAACTGTTGCTCTGGGAACAGCAGAGGTTTTTTGAAGATGAGAAAAATCAAAACACAGGTCCATGGGGGCCTGAAACGATGGCCAGTTCAAACATCTGAGATATGTGAAGTAAGTACAGTTGTTTTAGTGAACACCATGAATTTAGAGTGTAGTAATTATCACATAGAAAAAGCACCATTCCACCTTGAGGTGGAATAAAAGACACTCTTGCCTTGCTCAGTAAGGGGAGGTTCTTGCTGAATACAAAAAAAAGTGCCATTGGAAGAGTGGGGTTGTTTTAACTAAAGCTATAGACAACAGAAATATTCATTGGCAATTGCTTTTGTTATGTACTGAAGTTCTCACCCTGGGCCAGCAGGGGGATACTGTAGATAGTTATGCAAATAAGGGATCGAAAGTGACATTCAGTGATTGGATAGTTTTAGAAAATCGTTACAGTTACATTGTACTGGAGCTCTATATAAGCAGGCTGACTGAACCCTTCAGTTCAGTTCTGTCCTGGCCTGTGAATAAACAAGAGCTGTTTGAAGAATCGCTGTGTCATCTAATATGTTCACCCACAACTTAACAGCTTTGGCAATTCTACTTCAGGACAAAGGAAATTCCTAGTCCAGGCCAGCATGGCAAACAGCAACATGAAGTGGATTGTTGCCTTTCATGCTTTGCTTTTAAGGTTGCCAGAAGCATAGATAGCTCAGTTGGTACACTGTGAGACTCTTAATCTCAGGGTCGTAGGTTCAAGTCCAGCAATGGGTAAAAGATCCCTGCATTGCAGGGAGCTGGACTAGATGACTCTCCTGGTCCCTTCCAACTCTCTAATTCTATGATATTGCCAACCACCATTGGGAACTAACTGCTAGACTACATGGATCTTTGGTCTCATCCAGTGAGGCTCTGTCTAGTGTTTTAAAGCCATCACTTAACACTGGATATTAATTAATTAATTGATTGATTGGTTGGTTTGATTTATATCATTCTGTTCATTTTCATGATCCCAGGGCAGGTAGCAATGATTTAAAAGCTGTAACAAAAAATAAAAATCTAACAATTAAGGGGGGGGGTAAAACAGGAGGTGACAGCCATTATCAAGAGTTTGCGCAGCAAATACCAAACATTCCCCAACAACATTAGAGGCACAGATGCATTCAACAGAATATCCCTCATCAGTCCTCACAAAAAAGCCCAAGAGAATAAAAATATTTTAATTGGCATCGGAAGTTGGCTAAACATGACATTTCAACACTAGACTGACAATGTAATGTTAATAGAAGTGTATTGCGAATGTACTGCTGCTGCTGCTACAGTTACTACTACTACTACTACTAGGCAGATTATGTAATATAGGGAGAACAGTAAATCTGTTTGTCCAATGACAAATTATGACTGTCCCCTGGATCAACATCTCAGGATGTGCCCGACAGTTTTGCTTCATCTTCATCAAAGGAATTTGGAAATTATAACAAAACAATTTTTAAAAAAGAACCTCACATGTATTCAGTGCTTTTTTCTAAAAAAAATGTTTGGGGGCATTTTCCTACTCATATTGAAATACAGCCCCTCAATGAGGCCAAACTTAGATTCAAAAAATGTTTAGGGGTATGCATACTCCTGCGTCCCCACAGAAAAAAGCACTACATGTATCTATAATTTCAGATATTTATATGCCACTTAATATTCAGATATTCTTAAATATAAAGAGTATGGCTGTGTGTGTGTGTGTGTGTGTGTGTGCGCGCACGCACACGCACGCACGCGCGCGCGCACACACACACACTCTGTCTACAGGAAAATCACTGGTGTCCACTGCAGGTATGTAATACAAGGAGCATCCAGAGGTAAATGATGCACCACTGATAACCCAACATCTATAAGCACAAAACGCTAGCAACAAACAATATCCCAACTATTCATACAGATGTAAAAGAATGTAATTTGGGGAGGGGCTGATGGCAGTATCAAATCTTATGTTTCACATTCCAATTTGGAATGAGATAAGAGCATAATAAATCATATTGTTCTAGGAGACCAATTTTAGGGGAGAGAGAGAGAAAATAGGTATTCATTTTCATGATTTGGGACACAGTACCATAAGGAGGAAATGTGATTATTTTAATCTTATGTTCAAAAGCTTCCACCCTCCCTCAGCATGAGGGCTTTATGTGGCAAAATCAACACGTGTTTCCATGGTGAAAAGTTTATCATGCCAAAACCATGTTGAGTTTACCACCCAAAACCTGCCCTAAAGTACTGCTGAAATGGGAAACATTGCCCAAGTGTAAACACTGTTAGTTCTTACGCCTCAATTCTATGCCGTGTATGATGAAAGCGAAATGTCACAGGAAAAGTTATTAGATGGCAGAGTGGAATTTACCACATCAGACTGTAACTTCAGGAATCATGTTTTCGAATGCCTTCCTACATGAACACATACAGCCCAATTCCCTGCAAGAAGAATACAGTATGGAGTGAAAAAGCTGGGCAGAAAATGTCTCCCAGCTATGCTAGATTTTCCACTTGCAAGGATATAAAAGTGTAGCAGCGCTATGAAACAGGCAACCTCCACCTGGAGTCTGAAATTGTACCATCTACTCTGGCACCTCAGGATTCCACTACATCATTCTATGTGGGCAAACAAAACCCCTGTCTTATCCTCAAAGGGACTTACCATCAAATATATAAGACTGCAACATTTAAAACGTCTGAATGCTAAATAACCAGGGAGCATTTTGCTTAAAGAGCTTTCTATCCTTACCTGATACTGTATGCTGCATCTTGCCTGCAGTGTCAGTATATATAAGACCTTTCCCCATTTGACTGATCTGGTATTCTCGGATGATACCATTTGGCTTCCTGGGTGCCATCCAGCTCAAACGCAATGCCACTGCACTCAAAGCTGTAACTGTTGGTGGCTGAACAGTCTCTGGGACTCCTTGGACAGTGACTGCAACTACCTGAACACACATGAATTAGACAGCAATTTATTGTAATAGTACAGAAGATACCTTGATCAATGAGAATGTCACTTCTAGTTTAAAATGTTGTTGTTTGCTCTGGCATATCATTACCATGGCTCTGTAGTACGTTACTTTTCTCCCCTTGGTTTATTCCACACACACCCCAGCAAAATCTGACCTTGAATATGTTTACGCATGAGTCTAGGTGTACAATTTATCAAAGCAGATTCACAACGTTTTGCCTTCAGTGCATAGCGCCAGGCAAGAGGAAAATCTGGAGAGCAGGCTGTCTTGCCATGGAACTCTTGATAACACCCTTCCATATGGTTCATCAGTGTCTCTGCATTTTAACAGCCTCATTTCTTCGGGCTTTTTATCACCAGTAAACATTGGCATAAACTTTGATGCCACTGTTCCCCTTGCCACTTGCTGGGGTGCCATTAGAAAGAGTTGCTGGCCCTTCCTCAGCTTCCAATAGATTACTTCCTTTCCTGGCTGGCAGAGGGCCACTCATACATCAGCTGGTAAGAGAGGTGTTAGGCACTCTCTGCTGGCTGCTACAGACTGTGTACTATTGTGTGGTGGAAGGGAGGGGCAGCAAAGGTCTCCTGGCTGGTGCTTCCAGCTGAAGGAACAGATTGACCCAAAGGGAATGAGAAGAAGCTTAGAAACATTGACAATGAAGAGAATATGTACAGCAGAAAAAATAACAAGTAAATCATATCTGGAAGGGCCTTTCTGGATAACCAATGCTGAAGCTTCCTTGTCCAAATATATTGTTGTAGTATCTCCCCACAGCTGCTCTCACCCTCCAGTGAAGAATTAACCCACCTTGCTACTGTCCGCACAACCAGCAACAGTGCATGCACGCAGTTGATATGAATATTCCTGATATGGTTGAATACCACCAGTGTCTGTGAAACTCAGTTCCTTTCCTCTGAAACGCTCAATCCCATTTCGGAGAATAATGTAATGAATGATGATACCTTGTCATAAGGGGAGAGAGGGAAATAATGTTTTTGGATTAAATATATACAAGGAATTCATGTGACAAACTATTTTCACAAAATATTATAAGGAAAGAGTCGTGCCTGGCAGCAGCTTGCAATCAGGAATAGTACTAAATTGTGGGCAGGGTGTGAGGGAGAGAAGGAAAGTCAAAACAGGTACAAATCCAACTAGAAAGTCTTTGTGACTTTAGGTGAAATTAAGGACAACCTAGCCTTGTTCAAACATAAAATGAAACTATGGCTTAGAGCAGGCTTCCTCAACCTCAGCCCTCCAGATGTTCTGAGACTACAATTCCCAACATCCCTGACCACTGGTCCTGCTAGCTAGGGATCATGGGAGTTGTAGGCCAAAAACATCTGGAGGGCCAAGGTTGAGGAAGCCTGGCTTAGTGTTACATGAACAAGATGGGGTCATGCACTCCTTCCATCCTTTTCTTCCTTCAGTATGGCTGTAAGGAGAAGGAAAGATTTTGCTGCAGTTCAGAGCTACAGCCAAACCTGGACACACTGTGGTTGGTCTTGAGTACAGTTTACTGAAACAAGCCGGCTTCAAACCATGGTTTATGAAGATGGTTTGTTTCAATAAGCAAGGGATGAGCCAAAGTTTGAAGTCAGGACAAAATACTTAATTACATTGCAATATATCACTCATATAACACTAAATCACCATTTAACATTGAATTGAATGAGGCCTGTGTGAAAGCCTTGTCAATTTGAACATGGGTCATTCAAAAGAGAGGTTTCCTGTGAGCAAGTCTGAAAGCAGACCAAATCTAAAAATGCCTCTTGCATCAAATCATGTGGGTTCAAACATACTTTTTCTGATGTAGCACATGGCGATATTGAACAGTATCATTAGTTACTGCAGGGTTGCCATAAGTTTGGTATTTGGCACTTGCAAACAGCATTTGGGCGGGAAGCGCTGGCAGCCCATGTCAGAAGTGCAGTTTTTGGCAAATTTCATTAAAAAAATAGCTCAAAAACTCAGGTTTTTTAAAATGCATTGGGGGGCGGGGGGAGCTCAACAACTTTTTTGAAATATGTCAACCCTATTGTACAAACTATTCACTTTAAATTATCAATCTGCAAGTCATGACAATAAGTGTGTAAAGCATTATTGGAGTGTCCTGCAGAAGTTATGTGTGATAAATCTTCACCATATCAACCTGACACTTCTCTGCTGAGGGCTGTCTGGCTACTAATGGAAGACATATATGAAATGCAGGTTTAATCTCTCTGGAATCATGACAAATACATGGGTGATGAACTTAAGCAAAGTATTTATTATTCTATAGCAAGCCCATTGGGCACAAAAGCACTGAGGGAAAGGTGTGGCTCAGTGACAGAGCATCTGCCTTGCATACAGAAGGTCCCATGTTCAAACTCAGGCATCTCCAGGTAGGGCTGGGAGAGACCCCTGTCCGAAAGTCTGGAGAGCCACTACCCATAGGTGAAGGCAATGCTAAGCTGGTGGACCAATGGTCTAAATTGGTATATGGGCAGCTTCCTATGTTCAACTCTGCATCAGATCATACAGTAGTTTTTATCAGAATACCATTTGGTTGCCGAGGTTCTTTCCAGCTTAGAAATATTATGTCTTCACGGTTATCTACTTTGGTCCACTGGGGTGGACTTACACCTTCAGGCACATCTTGTTTAGTAGTAGCTCTGCCAATTTCACTTAATCCTCTTCCGTATTTGTTCCATGTGGCCACCCTGTACTCATATGTGACATGAGGTTCTAGTTTCAGATCTATAAAGAGAAAACATTGTCAAAAGACGACAACCAACTTGGACATTTACATGCAAATGTTGCCAACAAAGTAGATGAGACATGGTTTACCTGTGAATGAATATTGAGTCGGACCTCCAGTGTGGACCATCTCCTCCAAAGTTGGGCATATGCCTCCATCTCCGTTCTTCTCTGTATTATCCCAGTAACTCTTTATCCAAGCACATATGTGAGCATGTTTGTCGAAGTCACATCGCCCACAGTATGCTGTTGCTTCCATGGATATAGGGCACAGAGTGCTAGCTTTGCATTCTTCTTTTACCTACAAAACCAGTTCCCAATCTTTTTAGACCATGTAAAAATGATCTAATCCAACACATACACCTTGCTTTCTCTTACACACATTCAAAGGCACCTCACGATACTAATTCTCATGCAGCCTTTTAGAGTCAAGCAAGGGCCTTATTTTATGTTCCCAGGCTTTTTAGTAATTTAAATCTTGCCGCATGTTTTCCACAGCTTTTATGATATTGTGGCTATTAGTTATAATGGGTTGCTTCCACAGTTTGTCTTCCACACATGGAAATACTCCTTACATCCCAGTGGAGAAATCCTGCTGGTGCGGGAGTGTCATATTTTCACAATTATCCCACCCCCCACCCCCACCCCACTTACCTTGCAGCCCCAGGCAGCATCTCCCTAATTGTTCTGGAGCAGGTGGCAGGGGGAGATGCAAGGGGAGAGAGGAAAGTGGCAAAAGTCACCTTACCTCCTCTAACAGTATGAATGAAGTCTGAATCCAACCCTATGGTTTTTGTATTTACATTTTAATTACGGTATTCTTTTGCAAATTGCCAAGGGAATGTTATTATTCAGGGGTATAAAAGTATTGATAAAACATAAATAAATTACTATTCTGGTTTCTAGATCACTGTAGTCCACACTCACACCCAATGTGCATCCATCACAATCTGAATCCTTATTTTTTTTAGAACTGAAGATTCCTCCTTCACATTGTGACCAGTGAGAATACAAGGGAAGCACATGCATTTTCCTAAAATGATACTGATCCACAGATCTTGTTCAAAATTGTTTTTTTAACCCAAAAGAATTAGCACATGATATTCTGCTGTTGTGTGGAAAGCAAGGCACCCAAAATACAGCAATCCTGTTGCACAGTTCTAACATATAAGTCTGTGTGGAGCCCCTCTCCCATTTTCCCAGTCATGCAGGGCTATGATTCTTAAATTGTAGTCAATGGGGCATTTTTAGCTTGTCTCCAAGACTAAGACAAAAACAGAGAACTACTGAAATAATTGAATCAATACTGAATCGCAGTGTTTCATCTCATAACACAGAGCATACCCATAACTATAGTGTCTACTCAGCACCTACCAGTGCTTGACCCTTCTTGTTCATTCCACACATCCAGCTGCATCAACTTAATGCCAACTTGTTCCTGTCTCTGCCAAAGAACTCTTGGAACAGTAGTTTTGGGAAGGAGTTGACTAATGAACACAGGAAGCTTCCTTGTACAGACTCAGACCATTGGCCATCTAGTTCAGCATTGTCTACAATGACTGGCAGGCAGCTCTACCTGGCAAAGTCAAGGACTGAACCTGGGAACTTTTGGACTACCACTGGACTGCAGCAAATGAAAGTGAGCTTTAATTTGGAAGCCTTCTCAGTGGCCTCCTATGTAGCAGCCATCACATAAAATAAAATTAGGGATCTGCAAAAATAGGATAGTAGTCTACGATGCACCAAAGTTTAAGACTATACGAAGTAGTGCCAGCAGGAATTAAGAACTGGCAACACAACTGAAGGTAGTTACACACACACACACACACACACACAACCCAGCCCAGTTGGAATACTAACTTTCAGCCCTTGGACTAATCTGAAGTGCTGAGCAACACATCACAAGAAGCAGCTAATCATTATTAATTCCTTTAGAATTCACTGCAATAACATCAATCATGGCAAACTCATTCGGTATTAATATGGATGTAATGTGAAAATGAATAATGCACACAGGAGTTTTTATATTCCTATTTTACAAAAATAGTTATGAACAATGTATTTCTCTTTCCATTGTCAAATCAGAACCACCAAGAGGTTTTCTATCAATTACCTTCATCATCATTCCAGCTGAAATCCTGTCAGAGCAAACATATTTCAAAGGATTATATCCAAGTCCATTACAACATTCCTCGCTCTTTGGAATAAGTTCAGCCTCACAGCATTTTAATGGCACTTGGTCATTCTCTTTAATGTGGGCTTTAGACTCACCACTGGAAGCTGAGCAGCATATGGTACTTGACATATTCACATATTCATGTCCACAACAGAACATTCCTGCAACAATAAAACATTATATATGAATGCGAAAAGGGGAGAAAGTGGGGGAAAGTACAGAGAATGCTATAAAATACAACATAAAAATGTCTGAATGAGGCAGCTACTGATACAAGGGAAAAGGTAACTAAAGTGGTACTTAATTTTGAATTTAAGATGACTAAACTGGTAAAGCCTTTGTTCAGAAGCTAATTCCAGTGATAAGGAAAGACATGGGCTTCTGCTTGCAGATACACTACAGAAAGAAGCTGTTAACATCTGCAGTGCACAACTACTTATGCCACATGGTGTGAACGTTTGACATTTCAAAACAAAATGTAGTGACGACTGGCCCCTAAACCAGTTTCTTCACTCCTGTCGAAAAAACAAGAAAATAGGTTTTGTTCTAGAAATGAGTGAATTGTGACAAATTGCTGTGAACCTGCTTCCACGTTAATAAACAATCTGATGGTGAGAAAGAAAGAGAAATAAGAGAGGAGAGAAGATGGGTGGGAATTGGCAATGAGTAGAAGATTAAACTGGAGAGAAGCTAGTGATAGGAGGACAGCAAAGATTTAGAGGTCAAGAGCATCTGATGGGGAAGGGGTCCTAGGTCAACTGCAGAGCACACGCAGAAGTTTAATCTCAGGTTCAAAAAATCAGGTAGGAGGTGATAGGAAGCAGCTCTGTCTGTCTGAGACTGGAGAGTCGCTGCCCATTGGAGCACGTAGATAATACTGGACTAGATGGCAAAATAATTTTAATCGGAATACGCAGCTTCCAGTTCCCAAAGCCTTGCTAGAAGAAGAATGGTACCTGTGGGATACCCCCCCACCCCATCTGTCTGTCCCTCTCCAAAGTAGACAGGAGTCAGGGGTCTGAATGAAGTTTGTGCCAGGGTGCTGTCTGTGTCTCTACTACAGCAGAGACTTCTTGGAGTGATACCATCTGGCTTCCCTGGGGCAGCTGTGTAATCGTGTTCCATAAGATGAAGCAGGATACTATCAAGAAATAAATCCTGGGATGTTAGTGTATGTTTAGTAACCTCTGAACAGTAAACTGGATGAGCATACATTTCATAGAGAGGCTTCTCTTAAGATAATTATACTGCAAGGACCACCCTAGCTGGGGCTATAGCACAGGGTATAATTAGCTCAATGCGAATAACTGAAGAATTTTTGCTCAAAGGGTTAGTTACTTTCAAATAACTGGGGGTCTGTAGGATAGTAAATGGTTTCATGTCTGGGTCAAATTTTTAAAGTAGAACTGTTCAATCTTACAAACATGCAGTGCCAGGCAGAGATGATTTATTTATGAGAGGACCAAATCCATCCTCCTATTCTGCCCGTCAGTTGGATTCTATTATGAAAGTTTAATATTAAACATGAAGCACTCGGTATTGCGCTGACAATGGTGACAGCAGGGTGTTGTGTAAGTGAATTGTTCCAGACTTATCCTCCCCTTTCAGCCTCTGCCTTACGATACAGTTCTGTGGATCTAACGGCTTTGTGTAGTAGGATAATATCACACCCACCGATGGGTTATCAAGACCAACAAAGCAGCAGAGTCCAAACAATATTCTTGGATGCAGCATCCATTCCCCCTACCCTAGCACATGCCACAGGACACAGCAGTGTCTGTTTGCAGCAATCATTGAGTCTCATATGTTCAGAGGCTAGGCCTAACCATGTGATAATGAGTTGAAGTTTAATGTTACCTTCCTGTCCCCCAGCCAAGACTGTGGTTGCATCACATATTGTTTTGGATAGTGTGTGTGTGTGTGTGTGTGGTGTGTTTTTGTTTTTTTTAAAGCAAATGCAAATGTTTTAGCTCAGAGCCACTATTGGCAAGCAAAGTAAAATGTTGATGATTAACCACTTTTATTCTAGGGAAGAAAAAGAAAGACGCATTCTTTCACCAAGAGTCTCATCTTTGTTTCACTGAATTAAATTTTTCAGCCAAGATTTCACTCACATAACAAGAAGTGACTCCCTTTCTAGTTTCTTTGGTAAACCATTACTTCTTTAATTATTATCAACCTTGTTCCAGCGTGATAAATTGCTAATTACTTAATACCCTAATCAGCGTTCATTCTTTGCACAGATAAACTGTGACAGCGCCATTAATTTAAATAGTAATTTCACTTAATGGCCAGAACGGCACACCAGATTTTTATGCAGCATTTTCTGAAGACTGCATCCATCACTGCAATATTCTGACATAAAGATGTCTGACGTGCACTAACTCACTTAGGGAGAGCAGATGTTGCCGAGCAGAGTTTGGTAGTAATTCCCATAGTGCATCACTTCAGCATGAATGAGCTGCAAATTCAGAAATAGACATTCCTCTGAAACCTCACTGTATAGCCTTTGACCTCAGCCTAATTTATCACATGTAGCACTTGACTCTTGAACCTTGACACTGAGAATGTACAGTTTAAAACATGCCTACAGTGGGGCAGTGGGTGGGAAGGGAAGGGAAAATAGGCCCATATATTATTGATGGATTGATTTACCTTTCAAATACATCACCTCAATCAACTGCTTAAAGAGGGAGAATTGCCTTCCAACAAATTGTGCATATACAGACACACACACACAAACAAATAAATAAATATGCATTTGCAAAAAATTAGAAAATAGAAGCATTTTCTGGAGGCATATGCCACCCTAAAATAAGCAGAAGGGAAAGAAACACACAAACCTCATTAAGACACTCCTTTACCTGCCAAGAATTATTTAATATCCCTGTAAAAATTCTCAGAAAGGTCCATGTACTGTAGTACTAACCCAGCAAAACAGCAACATGATTGAACTTTGAAGAAGAAAATAAAGATTAAGGTGGCACACTTACATTGAATGCTGTAGGCTTTCCTTGCAAGTAAGCTTGCACAAGGTTGTGCTGCATGAGGCCAACAGCACTCTCTTCACATGTACTCAGAAGTAAGTCTCACTGTGGGGACGCGGGTGGCACTGTGGGTTAAACCACAGAGCCTACGACTTGCCGATCAGAAGGTCGGCAGTTCGAATCCCCATGACGGGGTGAGCTCCCGTTTCTCAGTCCCTGCTCCTGCCAACCTAGTAGTTCGAAAGCACATCAAAGTACAAGTAGATAAATAGGTACCGCTCCGGCGGGAAGGTAAACGGCGTTTCCGTGTGCTGCTCTGGTTCGCCAGAAGCAGCTTAGTCATGCTGGCCACATGACCCGGAAGCTGTACGCCGGCTCCCTCGGCCAATAAAGCGAGATGAGGGCCGCAACCCCAGAGTTGGCCACGAGTGGACCTAACGGTCAGGGGTCCCTTTACCTTTAAGTCTCACTGTGTTCAATATGGCTTACTTACAGGAAAGTGTGTTTAGGGTTGTAGGCTTAGTGTTTCATAACCAAATCAGAGAATCAGTCTTCATTGCGAATGACTACTTGAACTATTTCCTTCAACCAGAATATTATGGCTGGTCACTGTAACTGAATGTTTTATTTTGACATTATAAAGGGAAAGGAGAGAGTAAAAAATAACAATGACATTGCTTCTTGTTGTTATGGCTTCCAGTAAACATGGTAACATTTTGGATGGACTCTAAACAAACACAAACACAACCATGCATGGATGTTAATTCCTTGAGAGAATTCTGAACAATATGCAGTAATATAACCACCAAACAAAACCAGTAGATGTCTCTGTCTGTGGCAGAAGCCTCTGCGCTAGAAACAGAGGAAATCAGTGTTCAAAACTCCCATTGTTCTAGGCACATTTTGTGACAGGGAATTTCTTTAGCACGAGCAGTTTCTGAGTTCTGGGTGCAGTACTGCGCCTAAGATTTCAGATTAAAACTACAGGGTGGAAGGAAAGGAAGACCACTTCTAGCTACTCTCTGAAGACTGGGGAAGAGATCCTCTTAAGAATATTTGGGGGGGGGGGAGGTGAAGGACTAGACCATGTGAAAAATGAACATAATATTGTAGCTGCAGTTCATTCATTTTCAGCTTTGTATTCTAGTTATTAAAAAATTGTGCCTAGACGTTCTGTTGTTGCACCCATAAACCTAGGTTTAAGGTGCCATTTAGCTCCTAGCTTTCATATCTGTTTCTAACACTGGAGGAAATAAAAGAAAACAAAGGTACAAAATAGGAAATCATACATTTCCAATTATACACGGAAACAAAGCTTTTCTTTGTGTCTCCTCAAAGAAGCAGAATAGCTCACAATGAATTATACCGGCCCAACCTGCTTTCCAAACCCAGGTCTTCGGTTAGACTTTGCATATTCAGAGGGTCATATTAAATACACAGTTAATACTATGTGTGAGAAGAGTCATTTGTTTTATGACAATCTGATGCTGTTTTTATTACATTTGTTCAATCACATACATTTTTAATGTGAACCACCTTCCTTGTCCTAAAAAGCTGAGTAAAAATATTTCAAAAATAAATAAATTTGAGGCAGAAGATGTTTGTACTCAATAGATATACATATTAAAGAGAGAGGATTTTTCATTTGCATTGAATTTTAATTTGTTTCTGGAAACAATTCAGGGTGCGAATTATTATTACTTATAAAGCCCTAAGTGGTTTAGGATGAGGTTATCTGAAGGATTGCTTCTTTCTGAATGAACCTTCCTGTGCGCTTCAACTAACTTTTCCATGTTCTGCCACCTTCAGAGGTATGGTTTGTAGAGCCACAAGGGTGGGTCTCCTCAGCACCCAGATTATGGAACTCCATCCTGAAAGAGGTTTGGTTCACCCTCTCCCCTTTTGAGTTTTAGATTGGTAGCAAAGACTTTGGCCACACATGCTGTGGCACAGCATTTTTTAAACAGTTGTTTTATGTCCCTCTCTTGGTACTGTTTTGATCGCTGTAGTTGATTGCTGTTTTTATTTGTTTTACTGTTTCAAATGTAATTGTTGTGTGTTTTTCCTTTAGAAAGCCATGCTGGGGTAGAAATCTTGGGGGCCAAAAGGCAGAGTTGACATTTTCTAAAATAGATAAACATGCAACTTAGCAAATCTCTGATTAAAAGGTATATTGCTTTTAGTCTACCTGTACATGCTGAAAAGCCACTACTGTGCCTTTAAAAAACAAATGCATGTTGAAAAGTTAATGCACAATATGCAAAGCCTGAACAAGCTAAAAAATGAAAACATTTTTAAACCTTTTCCATCTACAAATGCATGAATTTGAGAAAAGCAGTTTAAGAACACATATATCTATCTATATACACAATGAAATGAAGAACACGACTTTCATCCCAAGGTACCTGTATTACACTCCTACACAACTCATCTGCCCAGAGAGAGTAGTAAAAACATAAATGCTACCCCAGCAGTTCTCTTCCAACAGCATCTGTTAATTCACTCCATTTATAAAATACATATTGACAAAGACAACTGAACTGGGACCAGGGAGATTTGATTTGGTGTGAGAAAGTCAATTCAATGTGATTTTGTTAAAGGGCTCCTGCAGGCAAATAAAAAGAGTTTAAGTAATAAAGTACATAAAGAGATGCTTTACGAGCCAGCCCTTTCTTGTGGCAGCCACACAATGTGCTGCTATAGAAAGGGACTTGGTTCAGGAGAAACATGAGGATAATGTGTTATTCCTGCATTGCTCGGAGCTGAGGTTTCAAATGCGGGTGGGGTAGGCACCAGTCAGTTGATCACAACAATGTTGATCAGTCATTAATTTATCAGGGAAGGGAGTATAGGGGAGACAACTACTTTTATTTAATTGTCATTTATTTGTTACACAGCTGCCAGCTTCTTTTATCCTTGTGGCAGCCCTGTAAAGTAGGCTAGATATCCAGTTCCATGGGAGCTTAAAGCTCACAGGGAAAGCTGGTAGCATTCCATCAAGCAGTGAACACACAGAAACAGGACCTTGGACAGCTACAAGATTGTCTGCAGGTAGTTAGAGCCAAGTCTTATGTAGGGTAACCAGATCTTTCTTTTTTAAATAGATTTTACTGAAGTTTGGGAAAAAATACAAAGGTTAATATCAAATATTTTTAAATCAAAGATTAAAAATTAATCAAAATAAATACACAAACCAAAAAGAAAAAAGAGAACTTCCAATTCTTTGTCCGTCAGCTATATATAGAAAATTGTTCAAAGCATACACTCCAAGATAACACACAATTCAGCTTTCGATAAACAAATATTTTCTTCAGTCCTCAAACCATATTGTAAGTTCCTTTTCCTTTTTCATGCAAAAAGTCTATAATGTTTTTAGTAAATATCCACAATGATTTTTCTCTGATTAAACACATCTCAGCTAAGTCTAATAATTTTGACAACCATTCCTCCTTGGTAGGTAATGGTGAATTTTCCCATCTTTATGCATATAAAAGTCTGCCTTCTGTGATCATGTATTGAGGGTAACCAATCTAAAGTGTGGTGGGCTCCAGTTCTCTGGAGAAGTTGGCTGGCTGGTTAATGGGCTCTCATCTTATTTTTTAGCTCTTTATTTATTTATTAAAATTATATCCTGCCCTTTCTCCCAAAGGAGCCCAGAGCAGCAAACACATTAATGTTAAAACATCTAAAAACAATTCCAATACAGATGCAGACTGGGAAAGATAAGGCTATAAATGGCTGCTACCCATGAAGGATAAGTTCTGCCTCTATGGTCAAAGGTAACAGTATGCTTCTGCATACCACTTGCTGGAAATCACAGGTGTGGTGTTGTTGCTCATCACAGATCCCACACTAGTATCTGGTTGGCCCTGTGAAAACAAGGCTATTATGCTATTATGTATATATCAAGCATTTGCTTCAAGTAGGACATAACTGCACAATTTTAATTCAGAATTTGAGTGCAGATTATCACACTGAATGCATATAGGGGAGCAGTGGGTCCACACCCAGACTGTATTATTCAGCCATGAAACTCACTGGGTGATTTTGGGCCAGTCTCTTTATCTTTTACTCATGTAACCTACCACATTTACAGGTTGGGAAAGAAAAATGTTACTAAGAAATACAATAATAAACACACAGAGAGAGGCTTAGTGATAAAGCAGGTTCAAATCCCAGCATCCCTTATAATCTCCATCAGTGGTAATAAATGGAAGGTAGAAGTGTAGCAAGTGGGTGCAGTCTTGTTCCTCTCAATTTGCTTTCAGTGAAGCACCTTTACAAGACCAGAAATACGTAAGCGGAAAAGTGAAGAAATGTGCTGCCCCAGTTGGAGTACATAGCATTGACCTTGGTCAAGCAACCCCAACCTGGTACCTTTCAGATGTTTTGGCCTACAACTCCCACCATCCCTGAAAACTGACTATTTTGGCTGGTGCCTGAAACAAATGGAGGGCACCAAGTTGGGGGAGGCTGCCCTAAAATGAGCAATTGTCTGACTCAGTGCAAGGCAGCTGATTTTCCTACAAGTGTGGTGCCTATGGAGCCCTTTACACTGAGGCAGGCCTCAAGCTAGCAGCAGAAAGCAGTAACTTAAAAGCACACTTCTGTCTTGTTTTTAATGTTGCCCGTTATTCTCGCCAGCCTCTTTTGAACAATTTAGTTCCACAGGGGCAAAGCACAAAGTGTCTTCTAAAAGCAGTTCAGTATCCAGGTCTCTTTTCTTCTGTTAGATGGAATAATCATTTTGGGAAGACGAACCTTTCTTAAGTTTTTAATAGCAAAAAAAGAGAACAGAGTATATTTCTGCAACAATTTAAGAGAGTACCTGCAGTAGGTAGATGGATTTCCCCCTTTTCTTCATCACCACAACAGATCAGGTCTTTGCTGACTATTTGTCCCCCACAACATTGCTGACTGAAGCCATCATGGAGAGATCCACCGCAACATATCTGGTTCCCTGATGTGGAATAAGGAATTCCCCGGCAGCAGGAATCCCCAATCCCAACAGAGGCCCAGTTTTGTTCTTCATCTGGGCAGCATACTTCTCCTGTAGATTTAAACACAGTATGGAAATCTACATAATCCATTCCATTATTTGTTGATGTTGGCAGTAGCAGTAGTAGATTAATATTATTTACGCATCAGCATCAATGTACATAGAATGGTATGGTTTAGCATAAGCAAAGGGATTCTTAAGCTTTCAATCTAACATTTGACATGGTAGCAGATAACAAAGGAGAGGAAGGACAAAAAAGGCAAAGAATGGATGGGTGCAAATACAGTTATCTGCACATTAGACTATTTCAGCGAAGGGTGAAAATGTCCTTGCATGTTAAGCTTTTAGCTAAAAGTATAAAACATTAGAAGGAAACACCTATAATATCATTCCTGTCCAACAGGTTTACAGTCTGAGTATCACAAGTAGGTTAACTGTGAAGGAAAAGGACAGGGCTGGCAGACAAGTTAACAAAGATGAGAGAAAAAAGGGCTAGGAAAAAAGGAAAGGGGGATTGGTGTGGCTGATAGAGGAAGGCTTTTCTGTCAAAAGAGATGGCCTATGTATAACTCCACAATTGCTACCATGCGCCACATTTTGCCTGAAAGCATTTTTGCAATATCTCCCATGTTGAAGAACCTCAGATACTATAGCTAGGGGAGACCCTGGATTTCTGGGATTTTGTAAACTTTTTGAAAAGCAAAATCCTTTTTATTTGATATTACTATGGTTTTCAAATGTTGTTAATTCTACCATGAATTATTAAAGCCCCTCAAAGTAGGTTTCCAAGTTGTACTAGATTGGGCATGTACTGTACAAGCTAGTGATACTACTAGTGTTGAAATGAATCATTGCTATAATACCGCACAGGGCACCTAATTATAACTGCTCTGTTTCTCCATTTCTGAAAATTATTTGTTGTCGTTTAGTCGTGTCTGACACTTCGTGACCCCATGGACCAGAGCATGCCAGGCACTCCTGTCTTCAGAAATTCTTTAGGTAGTCATTTTCAGAAAAATACAATTGTACACACATCCAAACTCATGCATGCTGTAGTCCACATGTGAATCAGCTATCTTTCACTTAAGTTTCCTCTTCAGAAGTACTCTCCATCAACTATATTTGAATCTTCAAGTTTAATATGCCACTTGGAGTTCTATTAGGGGAGTTTTGAAAAGGGAACTGTCCAAAACCACTAGTGTGTGCATGCAATCTGAGGCATAAGTCACCTTGCTGGAAGCTAGCTACGATGTTCTCAGATGACATTCAGGAAAGAACATTGTTCACTTTCTCCACAAAACCCCAGGGAGAGAGAGAAGTGTGATGAGCGCTAGCATTATTTACTTTATTATAGTTTGGAAATTCACCCCTTCCCATCTTTGCTTTGGGATTCATATCCTTATCTTCTATTTCCTCAAAGATAACACTACCACTCCTTTCCTGAGTTCTAAGCTTCATGCTTGTAGCAAAGGACTTAAGTTCATCTCTCACATTATTAAAAGTGGCCAAACAACATCTGGAAGGCATGCATGCCAAGAGTGCCCTGTATAAATATCTTTATCAAATAAAGTCAATAATAAACCAAAAAAGACATGAGCAAACCTTTGGAGTGTAAGAGATATAATCAGTTTAGATACTTAACCACATTTCTCTGCTCTCCTCAGAATCTAATTTCATGACTGAACAGAGTAAGGCCTTCAACGGGGTATGTAAGTCACATCAATTGGAAATAATACAGATTTTTTATATATTTTTATTTTATAAAAGGACCATTAGACATAAGACACAAAGGATCAGTAACCTTCTCATTAACCTCTCAAAATGGGATCCATTCCAAGCCAAGCTTGAAAATGTTTTCTCTCTGAAACTACCATGCAGTCTTACCAGTTAATTGTTATCCTTATCAAAAAATGACCCACATTAACATTTCGCTTGGGGTTATTAGCATAATTATAAAAAGAGAGAGAGGGGAAAAGTGACCAATATTGTTCTTGTTGCTGCACTTAAGAAACAAGGGGGAAGAAGAAAGCAGGAACCACATCTTTAAAAAAACAACTGCTGGCAAACAGTTTAGAAATAGTCACCGCTTGAAACTTAACAATTGCCAATTGAATTTGAGCTTCTTTCAGAGACAAGATGATTTGCATCACTGTACTTTTCTGTCCTTATGTAAACAGCATTAAGCTAGTTAACAGAGACCACCGGATGAGTCTAGAGGTCACAGACAATGATCTTATTTTAGTACATTGAGATTAATGAAACCACCAAAAGACTCTCCTTTATTGGGACAGCATTTTTTCCCCCTTTTGGATGACATCATGGGAGGCATTCTAATATTGTGATATATGAATGACTTCTGAAGGCACTGGAATTTAGGATGTGCTGCATAGCTTGGCTGAAATTCAAAGTACTTCTGAGCACAGGGAGTGTTTGCCAACCCATGGGTAATGCAGTCAATTTAGCTGCTGACCTCACAGTTGTCTGCAAAGAGTTTTGTGCATTAAAAATCCGGTAGAAATCTTTCTTTGGGCTACCATACTTGCCCTATTTTAAAATGTGTCAAAAACCTAATTGCAAATAATATTAAGAGGGTTGCTCAAAGGGAAAAAAAAGATGTTTCTTTCTTGGCAAGCTTAAATTTGGGGGGAAAAATGTATCATGGAACAGATTTCATACTATACAGCAACCCATTTTCCAGAGTACTTAGTGATTCTGACAATATACAATAAGGAATGTAATACTGGATCTTGATTCCACCCCCACACCCTTAAATATATACAGCTTTTAATTAGGAATTGGGTATATGTTTCTATGGGCAGATAAGACGGAGCTAACCCATTTTCTGCAGTGTCAGATTGCACTGTATGGAGAAAAGTCACACTTGGAGACCATTCTATTTTGTGGTAAGCCGTGCAAGTGAGCTTGTTATGGGATGGTGTATACATGCAATAAAAAGATAACTAGTTTAGTATGTCGTGGTGAGCCAAAATGTGCTGCAACTAACTTTGCACTCACCCGCTCCCCACTAGAATTAGATGGAGTGAGGGTGACTGGCCCAAGTTCTCCAAGTGAACATCATGGTTCAGTGGAGATTTGAACCCATAGTTCCTCAAACCAACACCAAGCTCTCAATTCTCATCCTGTTCACATATTCAGCCGTTGTAAAGCTATTTAGGTAACAAATGTCTAACACACAAGTGTGTAGGTACTTTATTCATCCATTCAACAGTGTCATTATGAGCATAGAATGCTTTTCCAACATTGGGCAAAAATCACAGAACTATTCCATTTCTTATCCTGTGAAATATTATTCTTCTAAAATTTACGCACAAATGCAAATTCATTCTTCTGAAAGACAACTGTGCAGATTTGTTATGTCAAATTCTTGCATTATTTCCCCCTTTACCTGCAAGTACTCTTGTGTAATAGCCACCACAACACTGATGCTCCGGTTGTACAGCATGCACCTGGCCGCCACAGCAAACACCTGATGTATTATGCATCACTGGGATGTATTTGTCTTCACAGCACCGGAAACCTGGTGTATTGTTGTGCAGAATCCCATTACAACACACCTTAAAGTTTTTAAAAACAACAAGGACAGAGACACGATGTGTTAAAAATATATTTCCTGCAGAAAACAATCAGAAGGGGAAAGTATGTATAAATCTAAAGCAGATATAATGGCTGAAAGTAATGCTGTGTCCTCTTGTTGTTGACCTTTGTCTGTCTTGAGATACAACGGAATGGACATCCAAGGGTGAAGTCAAACCACTGTGTTGACAACAGCAAAGTGACCTTCCTGGGGCACAAGCCTGGGCAGTATGTATGGAGGTCCTGGGCTGTCCAGATAACCGTCCCCCCTGGTTTCACTGATGTGGTCCAAAGGAAAGCGGAGCAATACATTTGGCAACAGCTTGGCTGCAGGAGGCACTAGTGCAAATATAGTATAGACAGACAGAAAAGAAATGTAAATTATCTCACCATAATGTAGGTGAGATAAGTGCCTGCTCAGCCTTCTGCCATGCTGCTAATTTTTGATGGGCAGCTTCAAGACCTCTGCCCTCCCTCCTTATGCTTCTTACCATTAAACTGGACTTGGGAAGGACAACTCTTAAAAGAAAGAACTATCATATGCAGAGTTGGACATAGGACCACCATACAACCTGCATTGATTATTGTTACAATTGTTGGCCTTCAAGCATATTTTACAATGATGATTTCTTCATTAATATAGATGTCACCGCAGGAAAGTATAAGATTTTTGATCCTGAGATGTTATCATGTTTAGACTGTATTTCTTATTTCTGGATTTTGGAAAGGACGTGTCTGAATTAGAAAGCTATAATTATACGAATCAGGGTTTCCCAATGCAAGCACCTGTGTTGTTTCTTAAATTTATTTTTTCCTTTGTGGCATATGATCACTTCTTTATTACAATGATTTTTCAAATACACTGACCATAATATATGTGTGTGTATGTACACACACAGAGAGAGACACTTTCTCCTTGAAGTAAAATTCGCATGGAAATGATTTCTGAATAGGACTTAACTGAAGACTTCTTTCTGGGATGAATTATATGCTTGAACAATCAAATAATTATTTGTATGCTTGAACCTGTGAAAGCCGGCCAGCATGGCATACACATGACATATACTGAAAAGCAAGTTGAGTCATTGTAAAATACAATCTCAGAACTTACATTCATTTCATTTTACAAGGAACAGTTATTATTGCTAGATCGAAAAGGTGTTTTCTAGTGTAGCACAGGTACATAAAGGATACCTTATTGATCTTTTCTTTTTATTAGTGGTCAAACAAAACTACTCACATAATTTTGCTTTCATTTTCATGTGGAGCAAAATCTCTCCCAAACAAATGTAAAATTGTCCATCCGTAGTTTTGCACATTTGCTGACAACTTTTTAAATATCAAGTTCTACCTCATCAAAAGGATTCCAGATAAACATGCAGTGTGAAAATAAAAGTTCAGCTGATTTTTTTTTATTTTTTAACAAAGGGTGCCTCCAGAAATAAGGCCTGATGTCTGGCATGTGAAGCATTTCAAAGCAATGCTTGGAAAGGGGGCACTTACTGTGGCAAGTACTAGTGATGGGAGTAAGTCTTGTTTTCGTTAACCCACAGAGTGAAAAACCAACTGTAAGGCTGCAGTTCCCTCCAAAAACATCCCAAAAAGTCACAAAATATTCAGTGGCTTTGGGGGGCAGGGAGGCAGGGAGTGAAATTATTTCCTGTCAGAAATTCAGTCAAACTTGTTTCAGTCAAGTTCAATGCCGCTCTAATTTTCACTCTTGATTGCAAGCAATAATGACTGCTTACCCAGTATTGGAGTGGGCAGAGGCTGCAGCCCATCGCAGCAGGCCCTCACCTTTGTGGAGCAAACAACCCCTGCATGGTCCAGCCACTGGGAATTCCCACTTGGCCAGCCACAAGGGAGGGCAGGAAAGCCCACTAGCCACTAAATCTGAAGCGGCCTGTGTGGTAGGCCAAAGGGGGTGGAGCTTGGATGTGGAGTAGTTTTCACTCTGGTCTGCCACCCAGAAATATATACCGTATTTTTCGCTCTATAAGATGCACCAGACCACAAGACGCACCTTGTTTTTGGAGAAGGAAAACAAGAAAAAAAATATTCTGAATCTCAGAAGCCAGAACAGCAAGAGGGATCGCTGCGCAGTGAAAGCAGCAATCCCTCTTGCTGTTCTGGCTTCTGGGATAGCTGCACAGCCTGCATTCGCTCCATAAGACGCACACACATTTCCCCTTACTTTTTAGGAGGGAAAAAGTGAGTCTTATAGAGCAAAAAATACCGTAAGCTGGGACGGCAATCGGCCAAAGAGCAGCTCTCCCTCCCACACTGTTATGTTGTGGTTATTTGTATGCTAACCCTCTTTCCCTTCCTTCACACTGCCTAACTGACCTTGCTGTAATTTATTAATGGTTGTCACATTCGGAGCCAGGAAGGAATTCACCTGCAAACAGATTGGCCCCGTTTGGAAGTTTTGCCTTCCTCATAGCAATAGCCACAACTTTTGGCAGATAAGGCATTGGGTGGAATCCTTCGTCTAACACTGGGTTGGGGCAAAGTGCTGCATGACTCCTATCCCATACAGGTGCAATCTCAGGGTACCGCATTAGAGGGGTCTTGATGGAAGTATGTCCAGAGCCAAGTGTGGGACAGAGGGGTTCTGGAGTTTCCAGCAGCAGCCTCAGGGGGCCACCTAGGGAGAACTGCATCTTGAGGAGGTCCAATAATCCCAGGCATGACCCTGCTCAAATGTCAGCCCTCCATCTGAAGGCTGAGAATGGACACACACCCAATGCCTGTGCCAAACCCTACCTACAATTGTAATCAATAAAATCTGTGGCCAATTTTAAAATACCCAGAACATATTCTGCTGTTTATTCCACCTATCTCTGTCTAGGTATTTGCTCCCTGGGGGGTGGGGAACACTGTGAGTGGGTCTGCAGCTATTACTACTGTTGTTATTTGTTTATTACATATCTGTAGAGCTCTACATCCGGGACAGTTTACAATATAAAAACACAAAAATACATAACATAGTAACAAGCGAAAGCAATTCCCCCTCCCACTCCCCATTTTAAAAGGCCATCGATTATTTAATTAGCCAAAGGCCAGGGAGAAGAATATTTTTGCCTGACGCATAAAGATGTAACCAAAGCACAAGGCGGCCCTCCCTGAGGAGAGCCTTCTGCAAGGTTCCCTACCCCTGCTATAAATAAACCCACCACCATTCTCTAAACTCTACACTGAACACAACTACAGCAACAAAGTGAATTAAAAAGGTTTTGCAATGACTTCCTGACCGTGGAGTAATAGTTTTTAAATATTATGAGAATATATGTATTATATATATATATATATATATATATATATATATATATATATATATGCTAAGCATCCCCAGATTCCCCTCAAAATGAAAACTCCGTGGGAATGAGGAAGTAATGATAGTTAAACTAATTTATAGTTCAGACAGGCCCCTTAACCCTGCATATTTTATCACTAGTTGGTTGCAGTAATGTGCCATTTGACACGTCTAATCTCTGCTATGCTTTGTTAGCTGGGCATGCAGCTCCATTTTAAAACTACACATGGGGAAAAAATATTGTTAAAAACGGATTTTCCCCCTTCAGTTTTCTTGGTAATTTCTAAAAGCAGAACTCTATGCAAGAGGAAGTAACAGGTTTGTGCAAGCCTTGTACAAACAGATACCTCCTGCTCTTTAAAAGTTAAGTGGTAAAGCTTGCCACTGGGAGAACAGGATGCTGGACTAGATAGGCCATTGGCCTTATCTAGCAGGCTTGCCTTATGGCCTCGTGCTCTTAAATCTACAAGCTGAAATCGACAAATGGGGCTGGCCCTTAATTCAGTGCTGCCGCTAGGAAGGGAACAGAAATTTGTGAAGCAAGTTAAGCAGTCCATTTCCAAGCCTAGTTCAAAGCATCAGAACGCCAAAGCCACATGCCCCAGTCTGGTGGCAGCTGAATAATGCTCCAATGCATCACTGAATGAAAATGTGCATTTTGAAGGTGAGGATTAACTTTCTAATGGCAAAGATGAATCCTTTTCTTTTTTTATTCCACACCCCCTCCCTTAAATGTCTATATCTATAATTCAACCGTCAGTCTATCTAAGCCCAGGTGAGATCAGATTCTTAAGTACAAGCCTTCTGTGGCTCGGCCTCACATACAGCCATCAGCTCCTAAGTTTAATTGAAATGTATGGCAGCAAGAAAATCTTTATCTATACTTTGGCAGATTGATGGTGCAACAGCGACTTATCTGTATTAGTGGAAACCTATTAACTAGTGCATACACAGGCTTGCTATGGTTCAGTACCGTTATTCCTTTAGGCACTAACATTATTCACGTGATTAGCCCCATTGAGTTCTTCTGAGCATGCAGGGCAATGATACTATGACTTTCACATTTCCTTCTGTAATTACTTTTAAACAGGTGAAAATGCTAACAATCAAACTGAGTGGAAGATAAAGAAAATTACAGAAATTAACACAGTTTATGAAGCTGAGCTTTTTATGCGGTCAATCGGTAAAACAAAGCAACTCACATATTCCCCTGATTCCTTTATCACAGATTGACAGAAATGGAAGGGCGGAGTTTTCCCTGAAATGGCAGGGAAACCAGAGCTGGAAATGACCCCATTGTCCAAATTCTGAATTTTAAAGTGTCCAAATGAGTAAGATTCAAATCTTACTCATTCAGATGCATTAAAATTCAGAACCCTGACTTCACATTTGGGACCTCTTTTTGTCAAGTGAAACAACGGTACTTTCCCCACTTATTTTGAGTTATTGTAATACTGCACTTGGAAATAAGTCCCACTGAGTTCAATAAGACATACCGTATATTTCCATGTATAAGATTCCCCCATGTATAAGACAACCCTATTTTTTAAAACCCAATATTTAAGAAATAAAGTTGTCTACCTTTTTGGGAGGGTAGGGGAGGTCACTTCCGCCAATCGCTCCCCCGCCAATGCTGATCGCTTGCCACAGTCACTGCCAATTGCACACCTCACTGCAGCCGGCAATTGTATGCCTGCTCATCGCCACCAACAGCCCTCCTGCCCACTTGCTGCCTGCCTCACCACTGCCGCCAATCGCCTGCCCAATTGCCGAAGCCACAGCCAATTGCCAGCAGGCCTTGCCGCAGCCACCAATCACCCACCCAATCGCCGCTGCCAATCTCCTGCTTGCCTATTTTTTTTTAGCAAAAAGCATCATCTTATACATGGAAAAATGTGGTACTCCTGTCTCTAGCAAGTGTGCGTATGACTATAACTATAATCCTGTTTGGTTTATGCACTGCAAGTTTGCACTGGTGTTAATTTATTCCATCCTATGTGTATTTGCATACTTACTTGCTAGGAATTACTGTTACTAGAGTGTCTGCCTCACTACAAGACAATTATTAAAGAAAATTCTGTTTTAAAGATCTGAGAAGTATAGAAGAGACACCTTTGTCTTGGGGTTGGTGGGAGATATATTCCTCCCCTGCTACAAATTCAGGGGAAACTTATCTTGAAGCTTGGCGATATGATAATGCACCTCTATAATAAAGAAACATGATCAGACTGAAAATGAAACTGCGGAAGGGACACAGCTGAGTGGTAGAGAATCTGCTTTGTACGCAGAAGATCTCAGGTTCAACCCCCAGCATCTGGTTGGCCACTGTGAGAACACAATACTGGACTAGATGGACCAATGGCCTGATTCAGGAGGCTCCTGTCATATTCTTATGTTAGAGACTAAACAGGTCTGCCTCTCTCACAAACATATTGAGCAGTTCCCTTCCAAGCATGGCATTTGGACACTTTTGGATAGATGTTGCATTTCTGATTAGGGTAATTAGGATCACCCTGATATTGTCTTGCAACTTGACTTGTAATGGCATAAACAAACACGTTAGGAACCTCTCCCGTCCAACTGAGGAATAGTTTTCTGCAAGGATAGACTGTGTCATCTAGTTCTCCATGGGGAATTTGGTCATGCTTTCCTGAGACAACCTCTTGTTAAAAGCAGCTGTCACTATGTACCCAAGAAGGAGCTTACCAATTTGCTCCTACTCAACACAATGCTGAAGCTCATTTATCCAGCTAGCCAACATTTGCTTGCTTCACTATCCTATTACATAGCTCCGTAACATCATCTGCAACATGCTGTAAATCGCAAAATAGCATTTTTGGCAGCTTTTTAAGACAGTTACTATTTGCATTGGTATGAAGCCCAGAGGATATGCATTATCAGCCCATAAAACAGAATGCATTCAAGTAATGTCAGGATTGTGTCATATTCTGGAAGGGAAAAAGCCAACATACAGAAATTGGTAATGATCATCATTATCTCATCCTCCTTTATTTAGGTGCAGAAGCAGCCAGGGTTCTCATAAGGTCAGTATTATCTCATCCTATTTTATTTAGGAACAGCAACTGTGGATGGCGTAATCAGGCATAGGGCCATATATGTGCTATCCTACCTAATATAAAATATTTTATTACCTAATTATAGTCCATACAATGGACCTGACTTAGTTCTACCTAGATTAATAGGAATAAGGGATGCAGGTAGATTTTGTTTTAAATCACACTGCTCCCTGGTATTTTAAGGAGCTGCAGTTTGTGGGTTGGACAAAAAAAGTGCAAATGGAGGAAATCTCATTCTGAGACCAACTAAACACATGTTACGACACATAATCATGCCTACTCACAGCATGAGTTGCAAAACCCAGACCTTCATCTGATAGAATTATAGTTGGGAGAATGGACATGGGTCATCTAGTTCACCCCCTGCAATGCAGGAATCTTTTGCCCAATGTGGGGCTTGAACCCACAACCTTGAGATTAAAAGCCTCAAGTCCTACCAACTGAGCTGCCCCACCTTTTAATCTTGGTCAAGGTACCCAATTTTGACAGACCTGGTGGGCCAGTACAAGCAGCTTGGGTTACTAGAAGTGGCCTGGGTCATTGCACTAAAGCATACTTCTAATTCCCACTTGAAGATCCTTTCACTGCATTGGTTGCTTCTCCCAAATTTCCTCAAATTTTGCAAGCAGGTTGGATTGTCTTCAGGTGTCCTGCATTGTGCTCTAAATACAATTGCCTGGATCCTGCCCTACAACTTTGAAAGCCACGGGTTGTGAGTGAATTTTCAGCATGTGATGTCAGAACATCCACAAGACCCACTTACCATGCTCAAACTCCCACAAATGGAAACAAATGTTCTTTTGACTTGGATCATAATTAAAGTAATAAGATAATGTGAGGAAGTGGTTAGAGAGTTGGACTAGAGCCTAGCATTGTTGTTGTTTAGTCGTTTAGTCGTGTCCGACTCTTTGTGACCCCATGGACCAGAGCACGCCAGGCACTTCTGTCTTCCACTGCCTCCCGCAGTTTGGTCAAACTCATGCTGGTAGCTTCAAGAACACTGTCCAACCCATCTCGTCCTCTGTCATCCCCTTCTCCTTGTGCCCTCCATCTTTCCCAACATCAGGGTCTTTTCCAGGGAGTCTTCTCTTCTCATGAGGTGGCCAAAGTATTGGAGCCTCAGCTTCACGATCTGTCCTTCCAGTGAGCACTCAGGGCTGATTTCCTTAAGAATGGATAGGTTTGATCTTCTTGCAGTCCATGGGACTCTCAAGACACGCCAGGGTTCAAATTCCCACTCAGCCATGAAGGCCATTAGGTGACCTTGGGCCAGTCACTCTCTTGTAAACTGACCTACCTCACAAGGCTATTTTGAGGATAAAATGGACAGGTGGGAAAGCATGTGTGCCACCTTAAACTCTTTGGAGGAAAGGTGGGAAACAAATGTAATAAATAAAGAGGTTATTTGCATAGTGTGTGTTGCCAATCCACATTAATTCAGCAGCTAATTGAAGGACATTAGTCTCTAGCATAACTTACTTGAGCATTAAAATCCACATACCAAAAACACATACCCAAGGCAAAACAATAAACTTATCAACCTATATAGTGGTATAACCTTAGGCTCCCTTATGTGTTTCACTCACTTCAACTTTGAAGATGCATACTGGAGTTGGTTAGACCTACATTTCCAAGGACTGTAACGGAAATGGTTGTTTTACTTTTTAAGGTTCTGGATTACAGTGTATAATAAACATTTAAATTTTATGAAGCCAAGTTCTGAAAACTTTATCTTAGTGGAAACAGAATGTGAATGCTACAGTTTTGACTAACCCTACCCACAGAAGGATGCCATATAAGATGCTTATCATCCAGAATATTAATTGGTTTCTTTTGGTGACTTTCACCGATAAACATATTCTCTTATTTTAAAAGCACCTTATTAACACCTAAGATTGTGTTTTCTTCTATCACTTTCTTTGGTACCTCTTGGCCTTGAGTGAATTGCAGTTTGGGATTAGTTACACTTTTTAATTAATTAACAACATGCTCATACACTAAACTTTTAAGATGCTAAATTCATAGATTTGCTTGCACTCTCTTCCTTTAAATCAGTGCTGAAGATGAAATGCATAATGGAAGAATCATGGTTTGAAGATTCTGCTACACTGTGGCAACAAGTCCCTGTCAACACTGTACCGATCCTTAATGAAGGGCTGTAAAGGTAATACAGAATAAACTTTATTTTTATATTTTGCTTTTATTTTGCTAAAGGCAACAGGCAAAAGGCAGATCCAATATTGGATAAAACATTTCGGAAGGCACTCTCCTGACATAAGTTCTTGTGCCCAGTGCTGAAGCACAGTGGAAGTAAAACATGAACCAGATAGTATAAGGGCCATAGTGTGTCCTAGATAAAGGAGAAGGAAAGGGAAGCAGAGGTTTGGCTCTTGATTTTCAGAAACAGCATGGCTCATTTTTAAGACGAAGATGATCACAGATGAGCTGGACCCAATGAATGTTTTTTTAAAAACCCATTATAGTCTTTTTCTTAGTGAATTTCTTGCACTACAGATATCAAATGGTACTATATGGTATTGATATACTTGGATACTTACCTTTCTCATCATGGCGTTCCTTTGTTCCTCCTTGCAGGCTCTTTCTGTTCTTAAATATTGTAAGCTAAGAAAGCAAGTCTCTTCTAGCACCTGCCTGGCTGGCTGGCTATCAAGAGAACTTTCAGGGCACAACCCTCTGAAGGTGGCTCATAGCAGGATAATTTAGCTTTCAAATAATTTATAGACAAAGCCACCTGCAATGTCTCTCAGTCAAGGCTCTCAATGATCCTCCTTTCACCATCCACCATATCAGCTTGTATTAAGTGTAGTCGACAAACAGAGAGGTTAACTCACTAATTATCATCTCAAATTATGACCCTTGGAACTCCTCAGATTCTTCTCTGGTGTGGTTTATAATCTGGCCCAGATATAGGTTATTGTGCTTGTCCCTCTCCTTCGAAGAACTGCACACACAAAAATTTCTTCTGAAGGACAAATACCCCCGGCACACAAAGACACAAAGTTCCTCTTCCTGCAGAAGCCGTCCCCTGCTCAGTGTAGTCTTGGAAACCAGCCTAAAAACTGATTTCTTGGGGGCAAAAGTTTTGTCGTCCTGCTGCCAAGCAACAGTGTGTAGAGCTTGGTGGAACATGAGGTCAAACAAAGAGAAGAGTCTCCAAGATACACCAGGCAGAATCAGCATACAAAGTCAAGTCAATTCCAAGGGTTCTGCAGACAGCAAACCATGTTGTCAGAAAATCCAGAGGTCAGGAAATCCAATGATCACAAACCAAGGGTCCAGACAGAGAGCAGGAAGTACAAAGTAGGGAACCACAGGTGTTGTTTCTGGAATCTGACTGCTGCCGAGAGCTGTTTAAGAAGGCTGAAGCCAGCTGGTTCTCATCAGTGCCTTCTCCTCTGCGTCCTTGAAGGCTGATCAGCTGCAGGTGGAGTCACTCCCCCTTCTCCCCCTTCAGGCTGCTGTTCAGCAGGTTAAGCTGACTCCCGACCCATGACACAAAAGCCTATTCCAGGGGAACCTATTCTGTACTACCGTGGGAGGTAGCCCGATTTATCAGGAAATCTGATTAATTTCTTCATGTATTTGGTTAAATATGTTACAATTGACAAGGTCAGTGTGATTAAAGGGAAAAGGAGATGGGGAAGCTGGTGAGAAGCCTAAGGCATCCTTTAGAGCGGGATGCAGCCAACGTGGTGCGCTCCAATTCTTTTGGGTTACAATTCCCATCAGCCCCAGTCAGCATGGTCAATGCTTAGTAATGACTATAATTGTAGTCCATGACATCTGGAGGGCACCACGTTGAGTACCCCTAACGTAGCACATGAAAAGAGTGCTCCACAACTTTTAAGGAGGACAGGGAGTAGAATCCCTTTAGTGCCTGCCTCACCCTTGGGGGCCATGCCTTCCTCAGAACACGGATAGTTGTGTGAGTTATGGGGAGCCGGATGGTGCAATTCACTGTGGCCTCTGAGCAAGTGGAATCACTAAAAGGGAGCAAGGTGCCTGTGCTGCCTGGTCCAAAGTGTGTTAACACCTGCACTACAGATGGGATGAGTTAGGAATAAGAACTCAACTCATGGCAGAACCTCTTACACTTAAATTTTAAATCTATAAAACCACAGCCCTTTACATCACTAAAACTGCAGTTTCATATTCATATTCCTGGTCTGTACACAAATATATATTTCCCTTCGTGTTTTCTTCCTCAGCTGGTAACAAACTATAAAGGTACTAAGTTCACTAAATAAAAACAAAACAAAAAAACTTGTACTCGGAATGATTCTCAAAAATGCAGTAATGCATATTTAAACCTTACAGGTGAGACAATAAAGGGCTAAACTTTCCCAATGCTAAATGCAACACATAGCTAAGGCTGTGTCAGCTGCTGTAATTTATATTTTGATGTGAATCACTCAGATAACTCACTTTCCTAATTGCTGTCTTGTCTGACAGCGATCTTATGAATACACGCTGTCATTGCATGTGTGATGATGCTGTTGACAAATAGGGACATTATTTCATTACATTAAATCTTACCTTCAAACTAAGAGTTTTCTACCTCATTTGTCAATAAAAAACTGTGTACAGACTCCTACTCTCTGACTACATTATTGATCCCACTCCTAAACTGCAACTAATATGACCATTAATCTGCAAATGACCATAATTTTAAAATATTTCTGACAAAGCACGATAGGCCCACATTCAGAGTTGCTCATCATTGTCACGTAAACAACCACCCACTTGTAGCTGAAACTAAATGGATTTGCTGTAAAGTGGCATCAAATCATTCAACCAAGTAAGTCTCCAAAAAGGCATCTAATCATCCCAATAAACTAATATTTGCCATGCAGATTATGATAAATGATAAGAATAAAATGCACTACAGGAAGCTGTATAAGCATCTCCTCATACTTTTTACTGTCAGCTTTTTTTAAAAAAAAGATAATATAGGTAGCACAAGACTGTTGGAAACAGATGTGTATCTAAAAGCAGTTACTATGGATTCAGTGTAATTGAAGCATATAGAAACATTGGCTCAAGCTTCAGTACTGCAAGGTTATCAGTTGTGATGGCATAATACTGGCATCATGCAACCCATAATACAGCAGCACAGTTTAATTCCACTGTAACGCAAGCATCACAATCACATAGCTGCAGCATGCAAATCAATGCTATGGATATGTGTGTAAACAGGACATCATGGGCTCCTCCAGATTTGTGCTTGTGATGTTTGTGACTGCAAAGGTTTTGGGGCGGCCCCCTTTCATTTTCAGTCATTTTCAACCTCCTGTTGAAATCTCATAACTTTTTATACCACAAATGTTCTTGTTTATCTTTTCCCACTTTTTTGTTGTGCTACAGCTCCTCCAGACAGAAGTAATGTGGTAGCATCAGGGAAGCATCTCAGAACCAACTAAAGTAGAATAAATCATAAAATATCATAGTTGGAAGGGACCCCAAGGATCATCTAGTCCAACCCCCTGCAATGCAATTAATCTCAACTAAAGCATCTAAGCAACTAAAGCTTAAAAACAATCCTGCTTAAAAACCTCCAAGGAAGGAGGGTCTACAACCTCCCAAGGGAGTCTGTTTCACTGTCGAACAGCTCTTACCATTGTTCTTCCTGATGTTTAGATCTCCTTTCTTGTATCTCAAAGCCATTCATTTGTGTTCTACCTCCAGAGCAGGAGAAAACAAGCTTGCTCCATCTTCCATGTGACAGCCCTTTAGATATTTGAAGATGTGAAGGCTATCACATCTCCTTTTGGGCTCCTCTTTTCTAGGCTAACGATACTCAACTCTCTCAGTCATTCCTTATAAGGCTTGGTTTCCAGACCCTTGTTCATCTTGTTCATCCTCTGCATATGTTCCAGCTTGTCAATATCCTTCTTAAATTGTGGTGCCCAGAATTGGACACAGTATTCCATATATGGTCTGAGCAAGACTATAGAGTGGTACTAGTATTTCTCATGATCTAGACATGATACTTCTGCTGATGCAGCCTAGAACAACATTAGCTTTTTCTCTTTTTTTGCTGCTGTTGCTATGTCACACTGCTGACTCATATTAAGCCTGTAGTCCAATAAGACCACTAGATCCTTTTCATATGAAATACTGTCAAGCCAGGTGTCCCCCATCTTATATTTGTGCAGCTGGTTCTTCCTGCCTAAGTGCAGAACCTTACATTTGCCCCTGTTGAGATTCATTTTGTTAGTTTTGGCCCAGTTCTCCAATCTCTTAAGGTTGTTTTGAAATCCAATTGTGCTTCTTGCGGCATTGGCTACCCCTCCATTACTAATGCGCTATTATTGTGTCAAGAATACATTGCAGAATACACACACAATAAGACACCAGTCTGGAGAGCCCCTAAGTTCTGTTGAATAGCTCAGCCCTCAAGGACAGAGTGTGCAATTGGGGATAGGAATGCACAGGGTACCCCTGGGTTGGTTCTTGTAATATATAAGCCATCATGGCTACGGACTTTCAAACTCCTAATTTTCTCTTTAGCTCATATACTCAACTTTTGCTGGTGAGAGTGTTACAGAGTACGGTGGGACAACTGAAAAGCCCCTGTATTCAATAATGAGTCTCCTCGGCTCTGAAGGTGGAACTCACTCAGTAGATCTTAATATAAAAGCAGGTTCACCAGCAGGTTAATTGATGTTACCTTAAACTGTGGGTTATAGCACAGGCCTCCACAGATATTTTCATGGATATCACATTGCAAGGACAGACATGCCATTCCACCCTGATGTTTTGATAGCTGCTGTGGCACGGTGCACCGTCGCTGAGCTTTGCGTAACAGATCATATCCTAGGATGATGCCATTTGGTTGTCCTGGTGATGCCCAGTTAATCTGAAGTGACCTAGAGCAACAAAAATCATTAATGTGTAAGACAACTCATAAGATATGTGAGTTCCATTTAGCTGTTGCTGAAACTGAAATCCATACAGGTGTCCTTTTAACATTGCTGCAACGGAGCTTTGAGTTGCAAAGCTCTTGCTAAGGTAAATCACTGTTGGAGTGGTATTTTGCTAACCAATTTGAGAGATCCACCTGAAAAGTGGTATATAAATAGAAATACCTCAAACAGACAGAGAACTGTTTCAGTGTAACCATTATTCTCAAGTGTTTTCAATGTCTTAAAAAACAAACGTTTCTTTTGGTACCATAGAATGATATATTAATACATCAAATTGCCACAAAGCATATGTTGGAAAGCAAAATTTGAACTTCTTATAAATTTCTGATTCTCAGGAGTACCAGGGCAGGGTAATCTACTTTTGGGAAGTACTGACACTTGGTTGACAGACAGGACTTTCAACAAGAACAGGTAAAGGTAAAGGACCCCTGGGTGGTCAAGTCCAGTTGAATTCAGCTATGGGGTGCGGTGCTCATCTCTGCTTTCAGGGTGAGGGAGCTAGCGTTTGTCCACAGATGGCTTTCCAGGTCATGTGGCCAGCATGACTAAACTGCTTCTGGCGCAACGAGACACCGTGACTGAAGTCAGAGCGCATGGAAACACTGTTTACCTTACCGCTGCAATGGTACCTATTTATGAATCTACTCACACTGGTATGCTTTCGAACTGTGAGCTTGGCAGGAGCTGGGGCGCTGGGCACTGAAGTTGCAACTTCTGCAGGCAAACCACTGCACTATGACCCTTCCCTTAGCTTCTGCAGATCGGATCATATCTGTTGCCATATTCACTCAACTAAAAGGCGGAGCTAAAAGCTGTCTGCTATAAGTGCCCACAAAACCAGACTGTAGCATTATAAAATATGGACAAAAACCAGGCAAAGACAGGTTCTTTTGAGTTCTATAAGTTCAATTAAGACTTAAGCATATGCTTAAATATTTCCTATTAAAAAGATGGACTTACTAGTGCTTCACTCTAGTAGGATCACGCACTTATCATATGTTATTCCCAACATACATTTTAAAGAATGTTAAAGCCCAATTACATGACTACTGTCAGAATACTTGGTGACATTGTAAATTAGCATTCATTTAAAGTGAGATGGTTACATTCAGATAGCAGCAGCTGAGATAAACTTTGACATTTTTACAGAATAAAAATAACACAGTGAACTATTATTCCACTACCTTGAGGTATAAACAGAGGAACGTATAACAATAACAATATGTAGAGGAAGGATTAATGTCACCTGTGAAGGGATAACTTCACAGGTTACTTGTAGAGTCACCATTATTATTCTGAAATCTCCATCTGACTTGCTGAATTAATGCCATAGTCTGTGAAAGTCTGTTTTATATTCACTGCATATTCTACTCAAGGCAAAATATATATATCCTTACATACAAATGACATTACTGACAAACATATAGAGACAAGAAAGAAAGAAAGAAAGAAAGAAAGAAAGAAAGAAAGAAAGAAAGAAAGAAAGAAGAACCCTTAAAATTATTTGAAGGCTGGATATACATCTTAGTGTGTACTATTTTGGAGCTAAGCAAATATGGAGTAAACAGTATTTAAGCATAGAATGCTTTTGACATGGCGTTCCTTGTTTTTGTATTTAATCTTTTTTTACAAGATGAAATTTATCAGAATGGATAAAAGGAAGTGCTTATTCGCACAGCGCATATTTAAACTATGGAATGTGCTCCCCCAGGAGGCAGTGATGGCCACCAACCAGGATGGCTTTAAAAGAGGACTGGACAAATTCATGGAGAAAAAGGCTACCCATGGCTACCACTCAAGATGGTTATGCTCTGCCTCCATTGTTGGATGCAGTCATGCTTCTGAATATCAGTTGCTGGAAACCACAGGAGTGCTTTGTGCTTGGGTCCTGCTTGCAGGTTTCCCATAGGCATCTGGGAGGCCACCGTGAGAACAGGATGGTGGACTAGATGGGCCGCTGGCCTGATCCAGCAGACTCTTATTATGGTGATATGTGAACAGATGGGACTCCATGTGCAAACGACAGGTTCATACAAGATTCTTTGAATTGGGCCTTTGACTCACCAAGTGAATCAAGACTGAGCTAGAACTGCACAAAAGGTCCTTCTGATACAAGTGATGCCTGCTGGACATCTTTCATTACCACAAAACGTTGGCTAAGCTGCTAGAAAAGAATAGCTTTCCATTACAGTAAGGGGCTATCATCCCAAAGACACTGAAAAAGTTGGGTAGTTAATAACAGTTTCTGCAGAACTTGCACAACTGATATCCCTGCAAATTAAACATAGTCCACCAGTTATGTCTGACAGTGTATGAGGGTCTCAATAAAGTTCCTGTTCTCGCTTGCTGCCTGATAGGAATAGTTAAAATTGGATACATGTCATGGGTTGCATTTGGCTGCTTGATGGGTCACAACTTGGTGAGACTGCCATGTCCTAATGCATTGTGAGAACCCATTTAAACCAACTGTATGCAAAAACAATAATGGTATAGCCTTAAAATAGTTCTTAAAAGTCACAGCCCACTTGCTCCCCCATCCTCAAAAATACACACATGCAACAAAAGAGGAAGAGCTATAATAATTCTAATAAAACCATGTTGCAGAATGTGAGTTGCACTGCCCTCCTCCCATGTGGCTCTCTCCTAGAAATCATACCTTTTCCCCATTGGCAGATATGTATTAAAATGTCTCCTTGTTTATACAATCTGTTATTTTCCCCTTGAACCTATTCCTTGATGGAGGATAAATAAGAAAAATTCATATGCAGGCCAGCACCTACTGAAACTGCCAGCTGTAGTGTTTGTCATATTTCAATCAAAGTTGAAGCCAGCCAGCCATTTTTATACTGCATGGTCCCTACATACTCAAGGACCAGAATTAATGAATTAGCTATTGATTAAATTCCACTCTAGCAAATCCACCGTGGCAAATAAATGAACTACCCGGGGCACGTGTAGGCCACAGCCAGACATGTCCGGGCAATCGATCAGTAGTTAGTATTCTTTTGGGATATGGGAACAGCTGATGATAATATGACATGTAAGGGAAGGCAATGGAGAAAGTCTGTTTCTGGCTCAGCAGATTATAAAATCTGCAAGGTATTTCTGATCTTCTTGCATTTGTATGTTATGACATTTTTAGTTTGTATATAATAACAGAGACATGCATAAGTGTTTTCCATACTTCAGACAAAAGCGTACATCAGTGAAAGTCAGGGGTGGGGAGAGGGATGATTTCCAGAATTGAGTTCTTATCATCAAACAAGCTTTCACTAGACATGTTTATGTGACAGAAAAATAGCAAGCTTAATTTCACCTAGCAGTTACACTTTGCACAGACAAATAACAGAATTCAGAGAAAATGTACAAAGAGAAAACAGAAGTTTCTTTGAAATACTGCATGTGTAGATCCGTTTTGTTAGCATATTTCCGAAGATTTAGGTGTCAGATTGTAGTTATTCAAAAGAGACGCTTCTCCCACTCACAAGAAACAAGCTAAGCACCAATCTCTGCCAGAAGTGTAATAAAACCACATCAACAATAACAAGCACGCAGGAGGCTAACTACTTTATTGTTGCCGTAATTTTGATAAATGTCTTGGCACTGGGCAGCCATTAGTTACAACCTCTCTTCTAGCCACGCTGGCACTCCTGGATCTTTTTAGGAAAAGAATGACGGCATTTGTCCGTATTCAGCTCTTTCCCCCAGTCTGGCACCCATTTGCTTTTTGGGGGATGGGGAGGGAATTCTCCATAAGAAAAAGGTGGAAAAGAGAATACAAGATCAAATATACCTAGATCTTCGTTCAGGCATTGTAGCCTCGCATTCAATGGCAATGCACTGCCCCTCCATCACATCCCTGTTGCCCACCCCGTTCATCCACCAAACACAGAAAGAGGAAGGACTTCAGCAGCGAGCCTGATCTACGCACCAGACCATAAATATACATGGAGGGAGCTGCAGGTTCAATCTCTTCTGGATGAAAGATCTCAGGTTACCGAGCTGGGAAATAACTCTTACTTGTTGATAGAGTGTTCTTTACATGTACACACTACATGTAAAGCACATAGCTATGTTTCTTGTTTTTCTTTAATTACAGGCATGGGGCATGGTTGTGCTTGTTGCTGGGATCCTAGTGTGTGTGGTTCCCTAGCTGTAACCCTCAACAAAATATTGCCATTATCTTCACTGACACCCCCCCCCCGCCCAGCATGGCTATGCAGCTTAGTAAAAATAAATAAAAGTGGCCATTAATGTCAATGGAAACTTCTATACTAAGCCTCGCTTGGTCCAGAGATCCACAGAGGGAGACTTCCAGACAGTTAGGAAATGCTAGCATAGATAGACCAGTGTAGAAGGCATCTTCATAAGTTAATTGCACTATTTCTTCTTATCTTTGACACTATGAGCAAACAACAATCATTTTACAGGCTGAAAAGCACAAAATCATTTTCTGTTTCTTTTAACTCCACAGGTTCTTTTGGTTTTAAGACAAAGACACTTAAATACCGTGGACCGAGGACGTGAATCCGTGGTGCCGATAGCTCTTTTGGCTCATCTTCCACCGTGGTAATTTGTGTTTCGTTACTTCTCACACAAGCGTACACTGTGCAGACTTCAACCTGGAATAGTTAGCAAGAAAGAAAAATATAGTTTTAACTATTCAGTAACTGAAGTTAGAGCATGACTGCAAATCAAGTAAAATTGAGTTCAATGTGATGGTGGGGACTTAGGAACTTTTTGGGAAGGATCCTACCATATTTTTGCGCTAGCATAAGGACTGGGGCTAGGGCAAGGGTACTTCCCCCCACATGCACCATTCCCAAATCTGCTCCAGAGGGGGAAGTCACACTGGGAAAGTGAAAGTTAATCCCCTCATGCTAAGCACTACTTGGCACCACTGGTCCATCTAGCTGAGCCTTTCTCAACCTGTGGGTCCCCAGATGTAGTTGAACTACAACTCCCATCACCCCTAGCTAGCAAGGCCAGAGCTCAGGGATGATGGGAGTTGTAGTCCCAAAACAGCTGGAGACCCGCAGGTTGAGAACTGCTGATCTAGCTCAAAATTGTCCACATTGGCTAGCATTGTTAAACAGAGAACATTCTCAGCCCTATTTGGAGATGCTGGGAATTCAACCTGGGCTCTTCTGCAAGCAAAAGGTAAAGGTAAAGGGACCATTGACCATTAGGTCCAGTCGTGACCAACTCTGGGGTTGCGGCGCTCATCTCGCTTTATTGGCCGAGGGAGCTGACATTTGTCCGCAGACAGCTTCCGGGTCATGTGGCCAGCATGACTAAGCCGCTTCTGGCGAACCAGAGCAGCACACGGAAACGCTGTTTACCTTCCCGCTGGAGCGGTACCTATTTATCTACTTGCACTTTGACGTGCTTTCGAACTGCTAGGTTGGCAGGAGCTGGAACCAAGCAACGGGAGCTCACCCCGTCGTGGGGATTCGAACCGCCGACCTTCTGATTGGCAAGTCCTAGGCTCTGTGGTTTAACCCACAGTGCCACCTGCAAGCAAAGGTGTGCTCTATCACTGAGTTATGGCTCTTCCATTTTGAATGAGGACTGCAGGTAAATACCGTTACTCCATAGTGCCAAATCTTATAAACTTGCCTTAGCGACTCTAGGTGTTTGCAATCAATGCACTGCTAAGAGAACAGCTTCCACCTTCTCAAAGGGATCTTCCCTCCCCACACTGTTGTTCTGAAGATTCCTTCAACCTTCCTAAGCATATTTGGGTTTGAAACAGGGCATGTGCAGGGGCTACGGACTCTTACAATGGCCACAGAACTCTTACTGAACATTTGTGGTCACGGGCATCACTCAAGCTAACTCGGTCTGGGATTGCTTAGTATCCATATGGCGGACCACCTAAGAAACCTAAGTTTGTCACCTTGAGGTAATTAGACAAGCGATGACACAGACAAGAGTTAGTCATTTAGAGCACATGGCACAACTCTGCACCTGTTACACTGATCTGGTTCTCATGCACACTTAGTCAAATCCTGGCTAAGAATGAGGGAGCAAAGGTTTGTTCTAGGTTTACTACCTGTGGTATGTTTGTAGCAAGACAAACTATAAGCTGGGTTCAGCTATATTGCTAAGGTAAAGCATGGTTTAGTTCCATGTAGTGTGACAGCAGCAGCAGGACTGAGGGAGGAGTGCAGCAGCTGTGATTTTCACTCCATACATTTGCATGCTCTTTCATTCATGCTTAGCCATGGTTGGGCTTAGTGTTACATGGCCCAGTGACTGCCTATTTGTTTACAGGCTCAATTTTAGAGGCTGGTGTTCATCTACAATCCCTAAATAGTTTGGGGCCAGGCTATCTGAAGAACCATATGAACCCATGTGAACCTGCCGGAGCCTTAAGATAAACATCTGAAGCCCAGCACTCTGGCCTGTCAGTGAGAATTCTATATACATGAAGAAGCATCTCCAACCACATCATTCAGCCCAGACACTGAGGTCCAGTTCCCAGGGCCTTCTGGCAGTCCCCTCCCTGCGAGAAGTGAGGTTACAGGGAACCAGGTAGAGGGTCTTCTCAGTATTGGTGCCCACCCTGTAGAATGCCCTCCCATCAGATTTCAAAGAGATAATCAATTACATAACTTTCTGAAGACTTCTGAAGGCAGCCCTTTATCAGGATGTTTTTAATTTATAATGTCTTACTGTGGGTTTTTATATTATGTTGCAAGCCACACAGAGTGGCTGGAGCAACCCAGTCAGAAAGGTGGGGTAGAAGTATACTGCTGTTGTTGTGGGATCCCCTCTAATCCTTACCATATCACCTTTCTGAATCTACCAGCTTTTTATTTTTTAAATAGGAATGGTTTGCTTTCACAGCAATGTATTAATGTTTGATGAACCCTGAAGATGAGAGACAAAATATGACTCCCTCTGTTCTTAAGAGTACTTTAAATAGCTCCAAAGAAAGACTAATAATGTCACCTTTGCATTGGCAACTCAATACATGAAAAGTACCAATCGACAGATGTCAACACATGATGACAAAGGACAAGGCAGGCACAAATGTAGATATTTTTTAGGAAGCTAAGTATTTGGGTAGGGACAGAGTATGAAAGGCAAAAAGGTTTTTTTAAAAAAATATCCACAATTACAACTTTGGATTTTCTCTTCTAAGTCATTGCCACAAGTGCTGGCCCTAATACTCAGATAGGATAACGAAGAGCAACTGATTAATATTGCCTTTGGTAAATTAATATGAAGGTCCCCGAAGTGTGAAAGTGCTTGGAATTTGCGTTTCTGTTGAAGAAAGACAAATGTGTCCATGCAGAAACTGGAAAGTCATATGTGTATTAATGGAGGTGGGGGCCTGCTGTTGCAGAGGGGTTGGAACATAGAAATCTGTTATGGTGTGCCTCTGGGTGACGTTTATTTATGGCACGCTGCAACGGGATGCAAATTTTAGGACAAAGTATACATGATTACTGTTACGACCTGCCCATACATAATTCAGACTAAGCCAAGTCTGAATGCGACAAACAAAATGGGAAAGTTGCAATTAAAGCAAAACAAACTGTTCAAGAAATAAATGCAATTCAATTACAGGGGAAATAGTTGTAAGCTCTTGTCTTGAACATAATTCAAAAAACCTGAAAATTACATATAGATTTTGGGGTAACCCAAGGATAAGGAGACAAGAGGAGGAAAAAGAAGGAAAAGAAAGGTTTTAAAAATTAATGGTATTTTTAGAAGACTAGGATTTCATGGCTGAGATCAGCCTGTTCCACAAAGAGAAGGGAGGAGGGGAAGGATGATAAAAGGCTAACGAATGCAATATCATTATTTCTCTAGGTTGATGTATTATGCATGCCTGATGTTTCTAAAACAATTACAATTTTGTTTTAATGAGTAGGAGTAGGATTGTTGCCTCTTTATAATATATATTGTAAGTTTAGTGTTATGGGATCAGAGGAGATGTAGTTTTGATGTTCTTGAGATAGAGGAAAATACACAGATGCAAAAATAAAATGTATGCTCAGAAAAAAAAATGCTTGTGAGCCCATTGATTTAAAAATATGAAACCATTTATATGTGTGTCTATACAGAACTCCCATCAGATATATATATATATATACACATACTACAATAAATGCTTGTGTGGTTATTAGATTTGCATGTTTTTATATATGTTCAGAATTGTTCCTCGAAATACCAATGAAAAGCAGAACACTCTCCCACCCCAATTATGTAAAATCAGCTACAGCATACGTATAGATTAAAAAAAAGTTGTTCAAACCTGTATATCATAAACAGTGAATGGAGACAAATCTCCTAAAAGCAGAGACCCGGGTGCCTTCATTCCAGTCTTGTATCGCTTATTATTTACATAGACAGAATACTCTGTGACAACACCATTTGGGTTTGAAGGCGATGTCCAGATGACACGTACAGCTGTACTGTTGATGATGACAACCTCTGGAGGGAACATGCCCTCCGGCTCTAGAAATGAAGGAAGAAGCTGAATAAACTCCAGCTGTCTCTGTAAAATCATGTGTTTAACCAAATGCAGATTAGAATTTGGGTTTAGCAGAGGGTCTGCTGCTTATCTGCTTGCCTCTGATGAAGTTATCACTGTCTGTATTCCTCTCTAAATTGGCTTATTATAATCTCAGTCAGAAACAGTGGGAGATGGTGGTAAAGCGCTTTGTACCACCAGCATCGCCTTCATCTTTAGCAGAATGCGACCAGTGGGATACAATGATCAATTATTCACTTATCTGTGTGGCCCCATCCACAATTATTTGGTTTGGCTTCATTCTTCACACATGCCCAAGCAGCAATCTTGTTCCTAAAGCAGCAACTTTAAATGCACTCTGTGGCGAAAAGTGACATATCAATAGCTTTTAGCAGCCTTGTAACTTGGGCAATGAGAAGCAATGTGCAATACTGTTATTATGTAAATGGTTTTGAATGCTGATTACCAAGGATAATGATGAAGCCTCACTCCTCCTCTTCAAAATCTTCCTTAGCGTTAAATTACACAAATTATTTAAGCATGTCAGAAATAGCTATGCAAAAAGACCTATTTCCATCTCGTAGGTCCATCTTAACCAGTTGAAAAATTGCACTCGCAAGGAGTTCTATTTTATAAACAAAAGGGGGCTGACCTTTGGCATTGCAAAGGAAATGCAATCCCCACTTAAAGTGCTTTGCTAATGACCTGGAACACTGGCTTCTGAGGTAATGATATTATAATGTTTATAATGAGACTTTATAAAGCCAAAAAGATTAGAAAGGCCATTCCAAACACATTTCAGATTCACAAGTTGCTTTCTTCCCTCCCTCCCTCCCGCTTGCTAACTGACTTGGAAATGACTCATAGGGAAATTCTCCCAGAGAGTGGGGTTTACACCTTCCATTTTTGGTGACTCAGGAATGGCCCGAGAGTTGACTGTCATGTCAAAAGCACACTGCTTCGCAGAGCAAATCTTTTTAAAAACCATTAATTGTTTTTTAAATCTCTCCGTTTATTGACATGAACTCAGCTCCAAACTGAGCACACGGATAGTAGTGAACAGGGCAGGATGAGAACAAAGTGGGTTAATATCCGCTATTAGAGCTTTGTGCTGCTGTCTCAGTGGGACCTTTTATTGATCGGCCACTTGATGACAACCAGCACTTAAGCATTTTAGCGTTTTAGTCCTTTTCCCTCTTATACCGGAAATTTCATAATGGAAGGATGACTGATCTCAACCCTAACAAAAATCAATCAATTTCATTCTCAGATTTTAAGCCAGGCTGCATCCAGTACTAAACCTACCTCCGTCTGATGTACTCACATGCACCACCTCACTTGTGATGCTGTGCACCCCATTGAAGACTTGAAGCGAAATCCAATACTCTGTGTTAGGTTGTAGTTCTCCAATGACAGCTAGGTTTTCACTGGCGGGGATCTTCCTGGCGTTGTCATGGCCAGAGGTGTTCCAGGAGAGGACATAATATTCAATATTTCCTTGAACATCTTGCAAGGCTGTAGAATTAATTAATTTTTTAAAAAATCCCAATAATATTGAAAAAAGAAACTGGAAATGAAAGGATAAGTAATAATATTCTTTCATGTTCTGGTACAGTATTAAGTTTACCGGTAACACTGGTTATATATGCAATAGACTTGCTGCAAAGGCTTGTGCTCATGAAACTGTGGACTTTGAGCCTAGCGACTAGGCACCAAGGTATAGTTAATCTTATCAGTGCCAAATATATTAGAAGCATGGGGAGTAAACCAACTATTCCATGATGTATATGTAATTTGGATTCCTAACCCCTCTTGGGAACTGCCTTGAATGCTGGGTGGGAAGACCATGCTTTGGGGACGTTCATCCACCACTCCTTGCACATACTGATTCCAGGTCAGCAGGGAATGCACAGGCCTGTCTATTTCACTAATTACGGTACATCCAAGCAAAGTTCCAAATTATTGATTCATAAAAAACCACGCCCTAAAGGACTCTTCAGCTGTTGCCAATCATAGAGAGAAATAAGCATCATGGAAGCAGAAATTTCATTCATAGCCTTCAGCATGAAGAACTGCCTCTATCATGGACTGAGCAAGATTTGGCTCTTTGGTCCCCACTCCCTCACCCCAGGAGGCCCTCAATGGAAGCTGCTGCCTGGCAATACCAGTATGCTGTCTGAATAAACCTGGCATCATATGGCTACCAAGTTATTATTATTTTTTCTGATACTACATTTGAATGTGATTGTATTCTTTTGTGAATCACTTTGAGGGCCTTCTGGAGGCTATAAAGTGTGGTACCAGTATTCTAATCAAACAAACAAACAAATGTACACTGAGTCTTGGGCCATACACCATGTTCCTACATGCATCGCTGAAATGTAATGTCAGGGAACTGCCATAGGAGCTAGAGGCGGAGGGAAGGCTCCAAAGGGATGCAGGAGAGGGTCCCAGTAGGGAGAGAGGCAGCCCATCTGCTGGGGAAGGAAATCAGTGTAACACCAGTGGAGAAGGGGGGCAGGTGGGGGAATCGGGGAGGAGGCTCCAAGACTCTTCACTGGAGACCAGCGGAGAGAGTACGGGTACTCCGCTGCCCACACCCTCCCTGCGCAGAAGACTTCCGCGCAGGGAGAGTAGGAGGAGACTTGGCGTCAAACAACTTTTATGCTGGAAAAGGTTTAAGAAACGCCCACTGACGGATTCTGCCAGCGACTGAGACAGTCACGATGCTGGAGGCTGTTCAGTCAGAAAGGGTTAACCAGGTAACCTAGCCAGGAGTGGCGGCAACTTACGCACGAGCAACCCCTAAACCCATTACATGTAAGATGCATACGCAGACATTACACATCCAGTATTGTTGAGAATTACATTCTTTGCATTATGGCATTGAAACCTACAGGGTTGGCTATACTTCAAGGACAAATCATGCCATAAAACATGGGTAGGCAAACTAAGACCCGGGGGCCTTCTAAATCCAGCCCGCAGATGATCCGGGAATCAGCGTGATTTTACATGAGTAGAATGTGTCCTTTTATTTAAAATGCATCTCTGGGGTATTTGTGGGGCCTGCCTGGTATTTTTGAATGAGTAGAATGTGTGCTTTTATTTAAAATGCATATCTGAGTTATTTGTGAGGCATATGAATTTGTTCTCCCCCCCCCCAAAAAAAATATATAGTCGGGCCCCCCACAAGGTCTGAGGGACAGTACACTGGCCCCCTGCTGAAAAAGTTTGCTGACCCCTGCCATAAAATAACATTTTGGACACTTTCTGTTCTAGTTAACATGTGAATATTGTACTGAAAACAATGGAATTTAGGAGCGCTTATCTTAGTATGCCCTAAATCCTAAACTTCAAGCACAACCTAAGCATCTGAGGGAAATGACAGCATCATTGCTACTGAGATGATGATGATGACTGAATCTATATCTCACCCTTCTTCCTAAAGGAAGAAGCAAACATGTGTATGCAAACATGCTTTTTCAAATGAAAAATCAGTCAGGGACAAATGTTTGTAATACAAATATAGGTCACATTACTCAAACCACTTAATCCAAGAGGTACCAAATTTAGCTGCTCCAAAGTAAAACTTTTAATTATGATACCATAAAGGACTGACTCTAATCCTATTTGGATTTCAATCACTTTTGGGGATATCAGTGCATAGATAGGAGAAATGGGAATCACACACATACCGGGCCCCATCTTCCCATCCACCAAATGTGTGAAGAGAACCTAAGTACCTGTAATGTATACATATGTAGGCTCTTTGCGTGAAATTAGATCACTGAAAAATGCAGGCTCCCTGGTTGTATGGGGAGAGGAAAAGTTGTACCTGCGTAGATTTGTTCAGAATTTGAGCAAATGCATGGAGAGACTGTGCACTGATATACCATCTAAACAGAGCTTTTGTTTCCAACTTCTTTTATTTCTATAGTGCAATTTTAACAGGAGCTACGTACGCCCAACTTCTGTTTTTCTCTCAAGATCCCACCAGAAACAAAGACATAAAAGAAAGCTATTTTCAAGTGATCTAGTTATTGGAGGGAAAGGCATAGGCCTGTGACAAAATGAAAACATTTGGAAGAAGGTAGATTGCTAGTTTGCCTAGTGTAATGCATTCCAGCAATGAAAGAATAAATGAGGGTTTGCTCTAATGACCCTCACTTGATGTTTAACCTTTGCATTCATAAACAGGTATCTAGGAAATTTCTGCAGTAAGAATGAAAATGAAGCCAGATTGCATTACCTCTATCTGGAAGGTCAGAGGTTCAGATTACTAAAGTAATGAAACTTCAGCAGCCTGCTTCAGATCTATTAGGTTTGTCAGTTTTTATAAGCATGCTTACTTCAGGCATCCAATTATAAAATAAGGAGCCTATATTTGCTGAGAGTCACTAGCAAGTGCTTACAGACAGATTTGCATGTACATATTGAAGAATTAACCCACTGCTTTGATGGACAGGTAATCTGGATTAAATGGATATGTTCCTTTTAAGATGACACAGCACAAATGTGTACTTTTGCATGCACAGAAAATCCATAACTCTCCTGGATGTGAAGAAGAGTTTGAACCAAAATACTGGCTTCAGCAAGTCATTGTGCCAATCTCCCAAGAGCTCTGAATCTATGTCTTATTTTGCTCTGGTTTTATTATAATTGACCACAACATACAAATTGTACAAACCAAAGATTTGTACATACATGGAGAGCAGGGGCAGGCACAGCAGGCATGATCTTGCCTCTCTTCTATACAATGATTATACCTATATGGAATTTCAAGGTTGAAAAAGGGGCTGGTTTCTTCCCAGGTTTTGTTTCCATCATTTCGAAGGCATTTAGCTCTTAAACAAGATGCCAATGATCGTTCAGCTCACCTGAGCAATGTAAATCATGAAAATGGATGACTTTGAGCTAGCTCATATACGGATGACCTAAGCTTGATGAGTGCAACTTCACTTAATGCTGGGGCGGCTAACCTTTTTTGGCCTGAGGGTTGCATTTGTTATTGGTCAATCCTTTCAAGGGCCACATCCAGGGGTGGACATGCACAAAGCATAAGAGAGTCTGAGCAAAGCAGAAACTGCTCAATCCAAATTCACTCTCTTGCTCGCACATCACACACATGCAGGGGACGCACACATACAGACTACACTTTCACCAAACATATGGTACACCTACAGACCACAAACCTGCTTGGTAAACACACACACACACACACACACACACACACACACACACACACACTTCACCTCCCCATCATCTCATTCCCACTAGAGCACTGTAGTGGGGAAGGGGGTTAATGAGAGTCTTTTTTAGCTCTCCATCAATCTGTTCAGGGGGGTGGGGAAGGTTGTAGAATCCCAGGCCCTCCCCCAGCAAACTGGAATAGGAGAAGTTCAATGTTACCTACGATGCACCTCTCAGCTGCTTAACTGTGGCACAGAATGAGTTTTGTAGCAAGTCAGAGCACTCTGGAATAGGAAGGAGCATGTCAGTCTCTCCCAGTGTTTCCCATCAAGGAAACAATGGTGGGGCAGAGGGATACTGATCCCATCGCTGCAAATGACTTCACTGCCAGTAAACTGAATGCGGGGAAGGTGGGTCATAAGAAACAGCTTGGCAGGCCAGACCTGGTCCTGTTAACCACCCTGGCCTATTAATTTGCATGTGTGAATATACCAACACAGATCTGACACCACAGATCAAGCTTTCACATCCTTTTGATTGCAAAACGTTCCCTCAAAGTTCACATATTCTGCTGTCTGTCCTTAAGTGCAGAGAAATCAAGCAATCCACATACATGTGGGAAACAGCCCAGCCCTGACTGGGAGTCAAAATAACAAGGGCACTTACTTGGGGTGGACCACTTCACTTCTATAGCAGTATGGTTAAGAGGTCGTGCAGTGACGTTACTTCCCTTCTTTGGAAAACCCGCCAATGTTGTAGCGACCACTTCTTCACTTGATGTGTATCCAACCTCATTGTGCACTATGGTCTTATATTCATATGTTGTGTACCTAAAGGATTAATACCATTAAAAGAAATAAAAAAATATATATCCTTTGAAGAGTTGAGGCATGCTAAACATCTATTATTGTTCTACTAACCATGAAAAAGGAAGGCTGTTTTTTCTTCTCTTTTAAAAAGGTGCTTCTTTAGATGAGATCCGGACAAAGAATTACAGGTTTGCTTGAAATACTAGGCCAATACTAGCACAGTAACAATAAACAAAGTAAGATGCCATATAGGATTGTTATTGTTTTCCAAAGTAGTGAGGGATTACAGCTCAATTCAAGATGCAATTACAGCAATGGCAAGCTGCCAGCACTTAGATATAAAGTTGATTCAATGGTGCTTTTTCCTCTTTGGGAAATCCCACTGATCTGAAGCTCTGCATCCCACCCTAACAGTATTTGCCTTATGCTTCATCAGCTGATTCCAGCCAAATATAAAAACTCAACCTTTCAAATAATACAGCTGTGTAAGTTCAAGCAATGTGTGCTATAACTGCCAATGAATGAATGAATGTGTGAGTGTGAAAGGATAGCCTCATCTAAACACTATATATATATTTTTTTAAAGTTATAACCAGAGAAAACCCTTTCTCCCCTTTAATCTCTTTCAAACAACAACCGAAGGTAAAGGGTCAGAGCCTAAACATATAAAAGCTGTACACATACAGCTCCCTATTAGGAATTAGAACCCCACTCCTTCCCATCCATAAACTCAGTGGATGTGGAATTGTGCATGACAAATAACACCTTTGGGGCAGATGGCATCCTCAAGGTTACCTTTTGGTGGGAAAATGCCATTGTGGGGGTGACCGAAAGCCTGCTCCAATAAGCCGCAATCCTAATCAGGATAAGGCCCCCACCCCCAGCCATCTGCAATTTTTGGAGAAAGAAAGTGGAGAGGTGGATGCATTCATTTTTCTTTCTTTTTTTGGGGGGGGGGAGAGTTGCACCCTTAACAAAAAAGCATACTTAATCTAAGTTGTACTTTAACTCTTATTCTTTCAAACTTCACTTCATCCCTGTAGCGGCAGCCAGTCTACAGTACTCCCACCATTCCAGACTATCAGTTAATCCTCCCCTTCCTCCCCATGCTCATTAACCTCCTCAAACTTACTCCAGAGTCATCTGTATTTCCTACAGTGAGATTTCCTTCTGGATACACAGACAACAAAATGACTGCAAATTTATCTTACAACACTGTTCTCAAACGTCCTGCCCGTGGATAATCTCTATATCTAACTGTCTTTCATAGAATCTTGTCCACTATTGCTGATGCGCAAATGATACGTGATGTTAATGTTCCCTTTTTTGCTTGCAACCTAAACTTGCCTCTAAGAGAACAATCTCCAACTGGAAACTAGCACAGAGGGCATTTTAATTTCTCCTTCCCTTCTGGGTTTCCACCTCCAATTCAATTCAATCCCAGCAGCATTTGGTCATAGGTAGGGAAAGAAACAGATATCTGAATCTTTTCTTTACAATGCCAAAAAAAGACGGGGTGCTATATGGAGGTGTATAAAAGGCATGATAATAAGGGTTGGTAAGCCCTGACAAAGGTCCGTATAGTAAAAGCTATGGTTTTCCCAGTAGTGATGTATGGAAGTGAGAGCTGGACCATAAAGAAGGCTGATCGCCGAAGAATGGATGCTTTTGAATTATGGTGCTGGAGGAGACTCTTGAGAGTCCCATGGACTGCAAGAAGATCAAACCTACCCATTCTTAAGGAAATCAGCCCTGAGTGCTCACTGGAAGGATAGATCCTGAAGCTGAGGCTCCAATACTTTGGCCACCTCATGAGAAGAGAAGACTCCCTGGAAAAGACCCTCATGTTGGAGAAGGGGACGACAGAGGACGAGATGGTTGGACAGTGTTCTCGAAGCTACCAGCATGAGTTTGACCAAACTGCGGGAGGCAGTGGAAGACAGGAGTGCCTGGCGTGCTCTGGTCCATGGGATCACGAAGAGTCGGACACGACTAAGCGACTAAACAACAAAAGCCCTGACGCTGGGCTCCTACTGGAAATTATGCCTTGACTGGCATAATATTAGCACATTGTTGAATTCCATCCTATGTTATTCCTCTCGCAGAATGTTATGGCAAAATTAGGTTACTCCCATAATTTATGCAATTAATTGGGTACATTGTCGTTAGTTATTCCATCTCAATGCAAAGGAAATATCATTTGCAGAGTAAAAGGAACAACAGTGTATACTGATCATATTCAGCAGACTGATTTCTGTTCTGAACACAGGACTAACAAACAAACATAGGCAATTTCCGCTTCCATTTGATTTTTTGTTGGAATTATCCAACATCCCTAATGGCAGCCCCTTCCCCAGGCTGTTCCTTCTGAGCACTTCAACTGTTCCCCTCTACTGGATATCAACTATTGGTGTCATAAAGCCTGTCCTGTAACCCTTGAGCTAGCCAGCTGTCCTCAGGTATGGTGGAGAACACTCTCCTGTCATCAGTGTTGAAGACTGAGCTACCAGTCCACTTAGAATGGAAGGGGCTACCATCTTGTCCTTCACCTCAGGCAGCAAATGCCTTAGGCTAGCCTTGTTTCCTAGGCAAACACATCACTAATTTACAGTGTAGATCCCTGCTGCGCAGATGCCCTGCATGTCAATGTGTAAGCCGGTGCTTGTATGATTTGACTTTAAAATTAAATATGTGTAAATGGCTTGCCTGCTACCCTGGTAGTTCAAATCTTGCTTTCCAGAGCCTGATGCTTTTTAAAACAGAACAAAAATTGCACGCAACATGCAGGAGTCACAAAACAGCAAAAACCCAGGTGTGTTAATAATGGCAAATGCCAAAGGAGATGACAGAAAATATTTCATTACATAATTAACATGTTCACAACACAGAGACATGAGCAACACTTTGAACTATTAAGCATAGTCTATACAAAATGCCAGCATTTGTTTTTATAGTTTTTGTAATCTCACCTGCTAAGACCCTTATCTTCATAAAACCACTGAGTTCCTGAGTAAATATTGTGCCAGAGATTTAAATCTTCAGGGGGATTTGATGCAAGTGGCTGCTGGATTTTACGTCTCAGGAGCTCATATCTAACACAAAAGACAAGCAGAACGCTGGGATTATCTCAACTAATGTTATTACACAAAAATCAGGTTGCTTTTAAAAGTCACACACTATTTTGTTTTTACAACTGTAAAGTTTTTTTTAAAAAAAACCACGTTTCAGGATTTGACATTTTTTGTAACTTACCTAATGAGTTTCAAAACGGATGACGATATGTTTCACAACACGTCTTTTATTAGGAGAAAAAGAATCTGAGAGTATTTAATGATTTATAACATTAAACATTTGCATAACCTTTCAGGATAACTTGACTTAAATTTAGTACAGCACAGTTCACGTTAAGGAAGAAAAGCTCAATGGAATCTGTACAACTGAATTCACAGTTGAAGCTATATCCACAATGCAAATTTAAACTGGCTAGAATTGGTTTAATTACAACAGCTTCGAAAACTTTCTGGAAGTTCATTGTGACTGAGAGTTGTGACAAACAGGCTTGAAACCAATGACCTTTGGGGATGTGCCTTACTTGTTTCAGGAATTCTCTTGGACCTATTGTAACCATTGCTACCTTTATTTTTGATGTTCCAAGGTGAACAGTAGCCAAAAAGACAGCACCCACAGATAAGATAGAGGTATCAGCAGGCTCATACCCCTGACCTGTAGGAAAATATTGGTGGGGGCAGAAATCCAAGAGCCCATCATCAGGACTGAGTGTGTTCAATAACCATTGTGTGAGCAAAACAGGGGTTATAGGAATAGAGTATCTTGTAAAAATATACAGCATGCTGACTGACTGGAAGAGTGAATGGGAGGATGGAAGGTCTAACTTGTTCCTCCTGTTTTCTGATTAAATTTAAGTGAATTTATAAAACAAATTCTAGGATTGTACCATGCACAGTTTGGTTTTACCAATGCATACAGGGCCGTTGATAAAACACCGCAACAAAAGCAAGCTTGACGTGATTGTACGCATGATCGTGCCAAGATTTGTCTTGTGCAGTGTTTTACTAAGGCACAATTGCATCTTTGGAAAACATCACACAAAATGACACAGCTGTATCTCTACCTCTCCATCCCACCAGAATTGAAAGAGCCTGTACAGTGGTCAGCCAACATCTAAAGGCAATAAACTGAGATGGATAAAATGGGGGGTCCTGTGAGTGAATAGTTCTCAAGAGAGCTGACATGTCCTGAAGGAGAAGGTTCAAAGTCTGGGGTAGTCACTGATGCCAAACTCTCACCTGAAGCATTGGTTGCTCCAGTGGCAAATAATGCCTTTGCCCAGTAACAGCAGGTTCTTCAGCTATGACTTTTCCTGAACCAAGATAATCTGGCCACAATAATTCATGCTTTGATAGCTTTCCATATAAATTACTACAATGCATTCTACATGGAGCTGCCCTTGAAGATGATCTAGAACAGGGGTGGCCAACTCCCAAGAGACTGTGATCTACTCACAGAGTTAAAAACTGGCAGTGATCTACCCCCTTTTTGGAAGATGCAGCTAGTGCATAATGTAGAATGCTGAGTGGAGCTGTCACAGGAAGCACATCACTCTTCATTTTAAGATACCAGGAACTGGTATCTCTTTAAGTGAGATACCAGGAACAATTCAAAGCGTTAGTACTAGTGTGCAAACCCCTAAATTATTTGGGACTCAAGTACTTGAAGGAGTGCCATTCTGCATATCCCGCAACCTACAGTTTACAAGGCCCTTATTTCAGTCTGTTTGCTGCAGATGCCACGGAGAGTGGGAATACACTCTGCTCTGAAATTCCCTCCCAGGGTAGACCTCCCAGACCATGTTCAGGAGGCATCTGAATATCTCTTTATTTGTTCAGGTCTTCAGAAGGGGAGAGGTATTGTTAGTTTTATCAATGTAACTTTAATTACTGTATACTATTTTATTTGATTTTAGGTTGTTAATAGCTCTGGGCACCCTTCATGGCAGAAGGGAAGAAATGTAACTAACTAATAAATAAATAAAATATGTAGAATCTCAACACATCCAGTTTGTTTTTTGTGGTGTTTCATTAAGGCACACAGATACACACATGCATTGGTATTAAAACTCCACCCACAGATAATATCAATGCAGTTATATGTATGATTACATTCAAATATTTGTTTGCTGTAATTAATCAATGCGCATGTGAACACTGACAATGTAGATTAAGGTACTAAAAGAACTTAAAACTACAGTAAACTGCACATACACAGCACTATATAAAATTCAGAAAGAAAACACTAATAGACAATTGTTGCATTGGAGCACATTTAGATTAGGCTATTTAGGAATGACAATGAAATAAATAAGCTGTGGATTGTGCTTTTAATATAGCTTTGTTATAGTGATTCAGTTCATCACTGCCACCCTCAGTTTATTACAGTCAACAGACCAGTGTTTTGGTTGAAATCAACTATAGGAAAGGGACTCAAGCTCAAGGATTCAAATTTCAACTCATTTGTGGATTGCAAGTTTCTTTCTCTTTGTATAAATTTCACCTCTATCCCAAGAGAGCAACCAGAGAAACTGAATTCCAAAGTTAACATCACCAAAATATGCTGCTGTCTTCACATCATAGGAACCATTTCAATGTTATTAGTTTATCAATGTCAACAGAACCATCCTCTCCTCCCCGCCTCCCAAAACCTGCAGAATTATTTAGTTCTGGTTGGTCTCTCTGTAATTTGATGTAGAAGCCATGAGAAATATCACAATCTTTTAAAGCATTGGATAGTGACTGCGTACAAATCGCCTCCACTGGTGGCAGGTGCCCTATCCTCTTCTCTCCCCAACACATTGTGCTGAGCAACTGCTTCAGTGGTTGTTCTGGTTGGAAGCAGCATGGCACACCATGAAGAAAATGAAGTTTTCAGGTGCAGGTTATGTTGTGTTGCTTCTCTTACCAGTGGTGAGAGAATCATGCTGTAAATATATACAGTAATGTAGATTGCTTCCCAAACCTGACTATTTTATTATTCTGCAATGCATACAATTAGTCTGCTGGAATGTCTCATAGTTACATATTAAGCAAGAAAGAGAATAAGATCTCATAACATATGCATAATTTCCTTTTTTCTGAAGTCCAGAGGGTCATTCCAGGGCTACACTGGAAGAACTGCTTTGTAGATAGGAGCAGGAAGGTCTAAGACAGCTAGTATTGGAAGATTGAAACTTTGATTCTACGGACATGTGGTGCATTGGCAAACTCTTCTGCACATGCATTTTCAATCAGCTCTTTCTCACTCCATTGTTATGTTGGCCAACATCAACTCAAAACAAAAGACTTTGGGATCTAAGTGAAGGTGACTGAACTTCCAGAAAAATATGGAACCATCTTAAGGAAAGAAAACACATCACAAAAAGGATGGTCTCAGATAACACACAAATGGGAATTCTGCTTTCATAGTGTACAAATCTAGAACTATAATCTGTTCCACGCTGATTTGTCTGCAACAGAACACCTTATGGATTATATTGAGAAGCATTTCAGGGCCCTGGAGAAGCCTACTAGTCCTAAAATGATGAGAAAATATCCCACAGAAATACTCAACATCTCCCTGGTCCTGTGGTGGGCCAGCAGTGTTCTCTGCCGTTATGGAACATTTTACTTCAGGAAACCCTGGAAACCTTCCAAAGAACCCTAGGGTTCCTGAGATCACAGCTTAAAAACAATTTCTCTGGGCATATGTAGAGACCCATATTTTCATTAAGTTGCATATGTTGCTATTTACATTACCTTATGTGGGGCCCATTGGGCCTGGATGGTGGTTGCCAGGAAACCGCAATAAAGGATTCACTGATTGGGGTCACAGACAATGGACTAATGCCTTGGGGGAGGGTTGGATGAGTCATCACGTATGTAGCCAGACTTTCTGTGCATCCTCCAATGTAGCCACCGCCACCAGAGCAAGCCACTATGGTGACTGAATAGTTTGTGAAAGGGATCAAATTGGTTACTACGTGGTTCATTGAAGATGATAAGTTGCTGGTAAGGGTGATTCGAGGGTCTGGCATGCGGATCTCATAACTAAGTATTTCTCCATTCAGTATGAAAGGAGCCTTCCAGGAAACCTGGAAAAAAATAAAGGTTTTTTTTCTTTAAAGAAAGTGAATTTTACAAAATTTAAAAAACAACAACAACTCTCAAATTAGCACAGCTCTGACAGCAATGTTTTCTTCTAATATGGCTTATTCTAGGCATTTGCTCCCAATCATTTTCAGGTCACTATTTCACATTATATGGCCATGTAAAAAAAAATGAGAAGAAGAATTGTCAGCAGTTCATGGATCTTAGCATACTACCACCAGGGCCGGCCCAAGACATTTTGGCACCTGAACTGAACCACAAAATAGCAGCCTCCCCACCAGGGAAGAAGGGGTGAAGGGAAGAAGGAAAGAAGATCACAGGGAAGAAGATCTACATCAGGAACAAGGCAGAAATAAAGATCTACACTGGGAATAAGGGTGGGAGAAGACCAGCAGCACCTCCTCTTCACCAAGAGGCTGCATCGTCTAGCCCCACCCACATTGTCATGTTAGGATTCCTCCTAATTCTTCCTAATATGTAATAGTTCTTTACATGTACATTTGTTCACATGGATATCTCTTCCAGGCAACATTAATCAGGGAAGCACTGACAAAGTGCATAACAACGGCTGTGGGTGGGGCTAGTCCATGTGACCCTATGATCACTCTCTGTGTATTCCTTCAACGTATGGAGGGGGCATGTGTGCCTCCCTATAGAGAGCAGCCATTAGGGTGTACAGATTTAAAATAGACTCCATAGGGTGGTGTCTATTTTGGACTGCATAAGACACAGACCTCCTCATAGTAAAATGTGAAACAAAGGGAACCTAGTTGTTTATTATTTGAAAGATCAAACACAGAGATGGGCAGTGGAATACGATACGATACAATAATCTTTATTGTCATTGTCCCATACAGAACAATGAAATTGAAAAAATCTACACCAGACATTCAAAAACCAACAAGCCTGCTATCCCAGCTATCCCAGCCTGGTTATCCCCCTAAAAACTCTGATACCCCATAATTTGTTGTTGTTGTTTAGTCATTTAGTCGTGTCTGACTCTTTGTGACCCCATGGACCAGACCACGTCAGGCACTCCTATCCTCCACTGCCTCCCGCATCCCAGTCAGACTCATGTTTGTAGCTTCGAGAACACTGTCCAATCATCTTGTCCTCTGTCGTCCCCTTCTCCTTGTGCCCTCCATCTTTCCCAACATCAGGGTCTTTTCCAGGGAGTCTTCTCTTCTCATGAGGGGGCCAAAGTATTGGAGCCTCAGCTTCACGATCTGTCCTTCCAGTGAGCACGCAGGGCCGATTTCCTTAAGAATGGATACGTTTGATCTTCTTGCAGTCCATGGGACTCTCAAGAGTCTCCTCCAGCACCATAATTCAAAAGCATCAATTCTTTGGCGATCAGCCTTCTTTATACCCCATAATTAAGTACAATATACTCCCATAGAGACTACCTTACACTGCGTTTAAAACCAAAATCGCATTTGGATAGAAACTGTTTCTCAGGCGGCTAGTCCTATTCTTTATAACCCTGTACCTTCTTCCAGAAGGCAGAAGCTGAAAGAGATAATTTCTGGGGTGCGCACTATCCTGCACTATCTCTGCAGCTTTCTTATGACACCTGGAAGCATAGATTTGATCCAAGGTGGAGAGAGTGCACCCAATTATTCTCTTTGCAGTCTTTACAACCCTGGACAGCATTGTTTTTTCCCTGACCGTGCAGCTCCCAAACCACACACAGAGACCATAAGTTAATACACTCTCAACAGTACAATGGTAAAATGCCATCAACAGGTCCTTTGAGAGATTATTTTTCCAGAGGATTCTCAGAAAATATAACCTCTGCTGTGCTCTCTTCATCAGGTCTTTACTGTTTTATCCCCAAGTTAGGTCATCTCTCAACTCCATTCCCAGAAATCGAAACACCGAGACCTGTTCCACACACTTCCCCTCAATCATGAGTGGCTGAATATTTAGCTTACATATGCTTTTATTCATCCATATGCTATATACTTTCCTTCATCCTTTTTAATTCTTTAAATCAACATTATTGTATTAATCACTCTTCCACTATACAGAATATGAAAACAGAATAGCCTTAATAACAATAATATTAACAAATCATTAATCAAATAATTAATAATTAAACAATTTACTGATATTACCTATGAGTAATGTCAGACACTAATCAACTAAAATAACTAAGATTATCTATTACAGTATTATTAAGGGCCACATATGAACAATATTGAGAAATATGTTAGTACAAAGTAGGAGGGCAAAGTTTGAGTATTTTATACTCAACATTTCATTTATAATTTACATACCTTTGTAAACTATAAATGAAATATTTATAATTTAATTGAATAGGTTGCTGGACTTCATTTCCCATTATCCCTGACCATGTTCACTGGGGTTGATAGGAACTGGAGTCCAGCTATAGTCACAGGACCACAGATTTCCCATCCCTGCTTTAAAGAGTATATTAATGTCAATCAGCTGGTAAAATGTGAGTGCTATAAAATAAATAAAATCATAACAGAATTATCAAAGATCTTTTGCCTAGTCCTCAAACAATTATTGACTCTGACCACTCTTAGATCAGTAATTTCACAGTCGAAAATATACCAATGTATAAACGGGCCAGATTTCAAAAACCACCAGGGAATAAATAAATGGCAGACGTTAAGAACTCGTTAAATTTTTAGACTGTGATACTTGTAAGGCACCTAGCAGCAGAAATTTTTTAGCAACACTAAAGGTCTTGGGTAAAAAGAACTTGGAACAGTATTAAAGAAAACATTGTTAACTGCAACTTTTAAATCACAGGAGCAGGAACGGCTTAACAGTATCGTCATGGAAAAGATTTCACTCTGGCAAGGCTTAAAAATTCCTATTCAGGTTTTTTTTGTTACTCCTAACTCACAACATGAAAGTAAATGACAAAAACACCACACAAAAACAAATCTAAAGCTAGGGGGAGGCAGAACTGAATCCATCCTAGTTATTTGCATTATCTTCATCCTCCCTAATGAAACAGTGTAAAATCATCCAAGCAAGGCAATATTATGCTGTAATTTACAACATGAAAGAAAAGATATTTCTTCCTGCTACACCTTACACATATTACAATGCACAGCTAACACCCCAAGGTGGCAGTTGACCATTCCTCTCCGAGAATCAGGTGACTGTAAAAGGAGGATGTAAACAAGAAAGACCACAGAAAACTGTAATGCTTTTATGTTCCTGGAAGGGATGTGAACAGAAGCTGAAAGTAGCAGGTGTGTGCTGGTTATTAATAAGCTGTCCTGCACTAAAATACAGCACTGTTCCATTCTGCTGAAGTATTCCCCACCTAAGAACACAGGTCTTGGTTTCACTTTGTAGGAGAAACAATGAAGAAACCTTTCATCCCCTACTTCAGCCTTCCCTAGCCTGGGGTCTGCCTGGTGTTTTGTACTACATCTTCCAACATCCCTGACCATCGGTCATGATATGGGGAGCTGGTGGGAGTTGTGGTCCTGAACATTTGCAGGGTACAAGGCTGCAGGAAGCTGCACAACTACTTCATGCACACGAAAGCTTTTGCCACAATATATTTAGTATCTTCAAAATGCCACTGGTATCATCATTTTTGTTTTGCTGGGCACAGCTACTCCTTCAGAACTGGGAATGCAGATTTACTTGGACACCATCTCATTCTTGTTGTTGTTTAGTCGTTTAGTCGTGTCCGACTCTTCGTGACCCCATGGACCAGAGCATGCCAGGCACTCCTGTCTTCCACTGCCTCCCACAGTTTGGTCAAACTCATGCTGGTAGCTTCAAGAACACTGTCCAACCATCTCGTCCTCTGTCGTCCCCTTCTTCTTGTGCCCTCCATCTTTCCCAATATCAGGGTCTTTTCCAGGGAGTCTTCTCTTCTCATGAGGTGGCCAAAGTATTGGAGCCTCAGCTTCACAATCTGTCTTTCCAGTGAGCACTCAGGGCTGATTTCCTTAAGAATGGATACGTTTGATCTCCTTGCAGTCCATGGGACTCTCAAGAGTCTCCTCCAGCACCAAAATTCAAAAGCATCAATTCTTCGGTGATCAGCCTTCTTGATGGTCCAGCTCTCACTTCCATACATCACTACTGGGAATACCATGGCTTTAACTATACGGACCTTTGTTGGCAAGGTCATCTCATTCTACCTAATTATTATTGGTGAAACCAGGTTGGAAGAAAACACACACACCAAAGCCTCAAATATTTTTCTCAGCGTCTTGTGATGGTGAACAGCAAAAGCTATTATCGAGATCTGCTCCCCCCCCCCCTTGTCCTCATTTGCCAAGTTTCCTGTGATGTCAACCTCCATTCATTTAGAAGGAGTGTTAAAGAATGGCTATAGCCTTTCTGTGATCTGCTCTTTCTAGCATCCATCACAGAAGCTATTTTTAAGATGTATAAAAAGGACTCTTTCTCAAACACCCTCTTCTATTAAGCCACCTGCTTTAGTCAACCCCTACAGGAGTCATTTAAAATAAAGCTTAATTAATCATGCTACTTGAGTGCCTTGCAGCCATTCCACATTTCTAGGGCAGGCGCCCAAAATCTGATCAGGTAGCTCTTTCATGTCTATCAAAGAGCAAGTGCTTGTGAGCCAAGAGAACTTGTTACAGAATTGGCACCAGCAACTATTCCATTGTAGCATGGAGTGTGCTACAATCTCTACAAAAAAGAGAGAGAAAAGAGGGGGAGAAATGCTAGCTACAGAAAACTCTTCCTGCAAAGGAAAAACAATTGCAGGTCTGCACAGAAGAAAATGCTTTTGCACTGCTCAAAACGTCCTCTGGATACAGTATGGTGGGTTCCAACTCACAGTGAGGATGTAGAAGAAATTCAACTTGGTGAGGATTTTAATGCCAACCTTCCTGGTTTGCAGTTTCCAAAAGAATACACAAACTGAATCGCAGCTATCCTTTGAAATTTGCAGTTTTTTTAAGATGCAGTTCTTCAACCAAACAATGTGTACAAAATGGTGCATTTGGGGGAATGTGTGTATAAAATGCATATATTAGTAGAAATGACATATAAATGACATTATATTAGGGGCATTACTTGCAAAACTGTGTATATTCAGAGAAATTTTCAATAAGATGCTGATGAATGTTCATGCACTTAAAAAACCCTGAATTGCTAATTCTTGCAGAAATGTGAAGAACTGGCCTCAAGAATGGAAAATGAGTAACTGAGAAAAACAAAAATTGACAGATGCATCCTTAACTTCCACCTCAGAACTTCCGGCCCTGCCATGACTGGTGACACTCTGTACGAAACTTATGTAGTGATTTTTGAAAGCAATGTGCTTGTGTTATTGATTGATATTAAGTTGAGATGGATCTACCTTCACAATATGTGGCTCGAGTATATTTGGTACTTCACTTACTTAACAAAACTTCTCTTGTAATTATACATTTATTTTAATTATCTTGTCTTAACCTTTAAAAAATTTAAAAATGTAATTCATACAGGTTTGGATCCAGCAGAGTCAACCAGAAGGTGTTTACACTCATGCAAAGGGGCTGGATGTCTGTTTCTGCTGGTTTTCCTCCAACCCTACAGCTGCATTGCCCATGCTACACTGAACACCGTTCTACAGAACTGAGCAGGCTTCCAAGAAGTCAGGGAGCAACAGCAAGAAGGAACAGGTAGGAAAGTCCATTTTGGCAAATGGCAGCTAGTCAAACCTTTCAGATTTCCCGAGACTTAAAAATGTCTTCTATGAACTCCTCTGCTGATGCAGTGACTATAAAAGTGCCCTCTAATACGACAGGCCTGGATGCAAAATGCTAATTTCTATGGGAATGACTGTAGCTCAGTAGTAAAGTACATCCTTTGCATGCAGAAGCTCCTGGGTTCAATCCCAGGCATTTTCAGGTAGGACTAGGGAAGACCCTGACTGCCAGTCGGTGTTGAAAATACTGAGTTAGAAAACAGGGAGTCAACAATGATTTGATTCAATATATGGCTGCTTCCTGTGTTTCTTTGTTCACCTGAGGGCTTAGGCATAACTTGTGGCTTGTTCTTTTGTTGCTGTTGTTCAAGCAAACCATTGTGCCGCTTCATAATTGCATTTTAAGCTTCCATCTTTTCAGACTTGTAAAGTTGCTTGCCATCCGCCATGGGGAAGGTGGTGGATTCTGCTGCTTAAGAAATGCAAGTCAAAAATGGAAGTTCTTTGGATCTCCTTGCCATAGTAAGCAAAATGTCTCCAGAGTAGAGAAAAGAATAGTGATCATCTTGTGTAGGGAGGACAACAAAGTTCTTGACTTGTGCAACAAAAATACAGCACTGTACATGTTTTTTTAAATAAAAAAACATACCTTGCAGTGCTTGTTTCTGCTGTTCTTTACTAAGTTGGATGACCTTTAAGGTGAGAGTTTAGTAATGTATGAAAATAAGAGGGCACATTCAATGTTTTGGTGTTGACAAGAGCAGTACACTGATTTGAAGCTCGGTGTGAAGACTAAGAAAGAGGGTGCCCAAGAGGAAGCTAGAATAGGGCAGCTTCTGGGAGAGATTAACTAATTCACTATAATGATTCAGGAAGCTGTCATTTAAAGATCAAAGCACCTTATTTTCTCCACCACAAAATTTAAAGGGATAGAAATTAGCCATTTCCCTCCCATTAAACAGCTATAACCTTGGGAAGCATTTCTTTTTGACATAGTCAAAACCTTTCATGTTAAACAGAATAATGTTTTCTGAGAAAAAGGCACAGGGTTAAGACAAAACACCTCTGCTGGACGTAGACTATGTAGGGGTAGAGTTACTGTGAAGGAAAGAATGTGCTTTCCTTCAAGACACTGGGCACTGCAGTTTGTTAAGGATAGCTGGGAATTGTAACTCACTGAGGGGTAAACTACGGCACCCAGACTTCTTTGAGGAAAATAATGTGTTGAATGTGCTTTAAAGGTATAGCCTGAGATATGCCAAAGTAGAGGGTACAAAATTTGTAACCCACCAAGTAAAATGCAAAGCCACCTCCCAGTCACATATGACAACGAAATGTTAAAGGAAGTAGAAGTGGCCTGCTGTTTTTAACTACTTCCAGGATAAACATTCAAGCCAAAATGAAGGTTCGAGCCAAGTAAAAGAAAGCTGTAGGCTACTGGGAATGTTATAGTAAAGCTCTTCAAATGTTACATATCACAAAACCATTCGTGATGATTTATGACTAAATAAGAAAAATTAATATGTCATTCTTTATAATATATTCTGCTTCTTCATACATTTGCTGGAAATGGGACATATAATCAAAGAAAAATAATCACTACTGGAATTAGGAATTACTCAGGGAATCTTCCTGAGAAGCTAAGGCTATATGTTTATGTCAGTACCTAACTTTCTACATGGGAAAGTGGTGGGGCTTAAGTAGTCTGGTGGACTACATGACCATATCCTGTGATGAAAACCAGGCCAGGATTTTTCCATTTCTGGATATCAATAAGGAAAGTCCTATATACTTAAGCAAGGTTCTAGCAGACAAGGCTGGGAATGGTAAAACAATTTCTACATGGACGTCTGGATTGCCCTTAGCCTTCCTCATCCAGGGAGGAAAAGTCATGTATGGTAAAAAGTTTCCATGTGTCTGGCATAAAGCATAATTCTGGCCCTAGAATCTGCACCAGAGATCCGTGGAACAGTTAAGCTGTTCTAGCATCTTCTGCAGGCTACCTTTCAATTGTCATTTGTCTAAAGTGTTATTATGGCATTACGTCACATTTCTGCAGCACATTCATTCATTCATTCATTTATGCACTACTCAATGCAACTTGCAAAAATGTTAAATCACAGTATCATCTAAACAATGCATTCAAAAATACTGCTATGCTTTAAATTAAAATAATACAACAGAAGCATGTAAGAAAAAAGTAAGATGTACATATGCAGAAAGTCACTGCTGCACTTGAACACCATATGTCACAAATACAAGGTATGAGACCTGTGGATTGGGAACCTGGAGGGGATGAAGAATCTACTGAACACACATGCTGCTATGAAATGGCTTCTTCACTATTAAAATACTCAGTACAAAATAAGTGTAGAGCTGTATCAGCACATCTGTCCAACACCTGTTCTGTTTCCACAACAGCTGATATGTGCCACATATACCCTGCAGGGGTATGAGATGCTGTGTGAGCAGGGCATGTACTCATTTTTTCTTGCATTGTCCTTTTTTCCTATATAGACAGAGCCAATATGGCATGCTGGATACAGCAGGGCAAGAGCTTTAGTTCAAGCTCTGCCACAGACAGATTACAATAGCCCGGAAGAGATAAAACACATACAGGATTATATCCATTTTAAAGTGTAATTGAAGTTCTTGACAATGATAACAATGACAATATATAGATTTTTCCATTGTTATAGTGGGAATGTAAATATCATTTCTAAACAATTTTCACTGTCATGTTCTTCTCTTTTTTCATTTTTTTAACAGCTTTGGTTTCTGTTCCTGACCTCGGATGAACAGGTGAACAGTGGGAATTTGGCTCCCACTTCCAACAGAGTGGTCCAATATCCCTTAGCGCTGAAGAATGTTCACATAGAGCACAGAGACTGCAGACATAGTGTTCATTCTCAGCTTAATAAACCATGATTTATTAAGCAAGAATTATTTAATCACCATCACTTTATTCTCGGTTTTCTACAAGGTATTACCAATGTTTCAATCAGGTTTTAATACAGTTAGTTTGATACACAGACATGCACACATTCTGATCTCTTATTGTAGTTATATGACTTCTTGTCTTAAATACTAATTTTCCTATTTTCTTACTAAGTACAGGCGACTCAACTTATGTGGGGGTTACATTCCAGGGATAGCACATAAAGCCAAAATCACATAGAGTCAAAACACAATGGATTCAATGGCAGGTGGGCTTGTCAACCCCCCCCCCCCCCCGGCGATGCCTGCTCCATTTCCATCCCATTTATTTATTTATTTAAGCATGTAAAACTAAATGCATGTTAGTCAAATGCACACAAGTTGCGAGTTGACTGTATCAGATGGTTTTGATGTATTCCTACCCACTTTCGTATAAGTATTCTTTCCATGCATCACAATAAACCCTGGTCTATAATAAATTACATATTATGCTTACCTTTGCAACTACAGGTTGAGTTCATTTGGGCAGTGATATGGGTGCAATACATTTCAAAAAGTCTGCAGCATTTTCACCGTTTTAGATATAGACCTGCTTATCAATATTTCAAAATGTGGTTCTAGATTTTATCATTTGACTTGTTTCTATCCATATATTCAAATTGTTTAGCATAAACTGAGTATCTACATGCACCCTCATTATTCAATAGGACTAACCATACCATAAATAGCACCAATAATTTAAGTGGCTGGTCTCTAGACTTATGCAAACGTCCTTTGTTTTGTGCTCTAGTGAGCAAGCTACTGTACCGATGCCTTTTGGCACTAGTACAAGACTGAATCCATGGAAGCATGTGTGTATTTACACAAAAGAGGCTTCTAAGCTACAAAAATCCCTCTTGTTTGGTTACACTAATTTCCCTTGAATGAAGTTTGTATGCAAGCCAAAACAATGGTAGTTATCCTGTCCTCTAGAGTTCATTCCCAAATGAAGGATGTGAATAATTGAAAATTTCCTAGGTAGTGCTCTAAGGCTGCTCTTTCCTTAGTTAGTCAACTTACACATTGATTTTAACTCCTTTAAAGATTTAAAACAAAGCAGATATTTTGACACATATTTGAAAACACAGAACATTTAACACTCACAGCAATTAGCATTTTAATAACGTCTAGAAGGGTAGGGCTGTTCATTTTTTGTTCTCTCTCTCTTTTGTATCGTACACATTTTAGTCTGGCTCTGGGATTAAAATTAAATGCCCCCACAGTAGTATTCCAAGTATTTCAGGTGTGTGAGAGAAAACTGGAAGCATTTCAACAGCATAATAAAGAACAGAGTATTATAGATGGGAGGACAGGAATAGGCTGAGATGTTGTTGGTTTGAGGTTAAACAGTAAATTAACACATCTAACCCAGGAGTGGAGAACTGGTGGCCCTCTGAGTTTCAGTGAACCACAGCTCCCTTTAGTTCCAGCCTCCATAACCAATGGTCAGGGATGGCAATATCTGGAGGGCCACAGGTTCCCTACCCATGACTTTTTCCTGGTATAGAAGTGGCCGGCTCCCTCGGCCAATAAAGCGAGATGAGCGCCACAACCCCAGAGTCGGTCACGACTGGACCTAATGGTCAGGGGTCCCTTTACCTTTTTAAAGCTGAGTATGGACAAATGCCAGGACGCGGGTGGCGCTGTGGATTAAACCACAGAGCCTAGGACTTGCCGATCAGAAGGTCGGCGGTTTGAATCCCCACGACGGGGTGAGCTCCCATTGCACGGTCCCTGCTCCTGCCAACCTAGCAGTTCGAAAGCACGTCAAAGTGCAAGTAGATAAATAGGTAGCGCTCTGCCAGGAAGGTAAACAGCGTTTCTGTGCGCTGCTCTGGTTCACCAGAAGTGGCTTAGTCATGCTGGCCACATGACTCTGGTCAGGGGTCCCTTTACCTTTACCCTTTACGGACAAATGCCAAAGATAAGCTTCAGCAGAGCAGCCCTGGCAGAGTCCAGCAAGGGCAAGCAACAGCCATATCTAAAACAGGCTTGGAGGGTGCTCTCCCACTTGCAGCCCTGAGATTAATAGTTTGATCTGGAACTCGAGAATCTGAAACTAGGAAATAGCGAAGTGCTAGAAAAGCTAAGGAGGGAACCTGAAGTGCTGCATGCAGAAGATACCAGGTGAAGGCAGAAGGCAAGGCATTATTAAAATACACCCAACAGGCCTGAACAACCCAGAGGTTTTATACTACCAACCAATTGCAGGGGCTGATGATCCGTACCCAAGAAAGTAGCACACAGTCCACCCTGATTCTGAGGTTACCAACTGAAATAACAGAGTCCCCAAGTATGCATAAATGACCATACTCTCAGTCAATAAGGAACAGGCTGGATTTCTGCTGATTTGGGATTAAAAAAGAATTACTAAACCACAGAATCTCAGTAAATTAATAAATGTGTGGTGCATGCGATAAGGCATGTACAAGGAACCCGGGTCCCTCTAGATGTTGGACTCCCATCGGCCACAGCAAGCATGGCTAGTAGTCAGGCATGGAGGGAGCTGTAGCCCAACAGCATCAGGAGGGACACAAATCCCCCCACTCCTGCCATGGTGGCTACACATGAAATAAGGTAGCAGTTATGCCCAGGGTCTCAGACCCATCAGTATGTCTGGATTAGGGAATGTGGGAATGACTAGTAAGCTAATTGGAGTGAGACCGATTAGGGAGACATGGGGACCACAAGGATATCTGGGCTATCCTTGTGACCACCAGCAAAACACTAAAAAGTCAAGGAAAGGTAGCTGTGGTATGAGACAGTATGCAGGTCCTGGTGCAGGTCTATGGAAGCTACTCTTGTACACAGTGCACTGTATGCAGTGCAGTGCAGTGCAGTAAAATCTCTAAACATAAGCTAGAATTCACCTCTGGTGATTTTAGTGATAATGTGCAATGGCATTCACAAAAATGAAACTCAACAAACCTGTGCGATATCTGGTCCCAATGCTTGCACCTCGGGAGGTTGGATGCCCGCAGGTCTCGAGGGCCTGGTGATAACTTCTGCCCATGCACTACTGTTAATGCCTCCTTTGAAAGTACTTGCCAATAATCTGTATTCATATTTCACCCAAGGGCTAAGGGCAGCACTCTGGTCCAGGAAACTCCTTGAATAATTGAAGGGCAAGGTAGCAACTGTGGATACTTGTTCTGTTCCCTTCACTCTCCTTTCTATTATAAAGTTTTCCACCTGCCCATTTGGATGAAGAGGCGGCTGCCATGATATCAGCACAGATGTTGGTGTGTCCGAATAGAGCTCTGGAGCGGGGATATCTTCAGGTGCATCTGGAAGGGTCTTTATGGGCGCTGTCTCGGGGGAAAGAGAGCATCCTTTGGAAGTACAACCTTCTACTTGAAAGTGATAAACTGTGAAAGGGCGCAAGGAATGTACAGTGAATTTAGAACTGGTTCCTGGAATAGTAGTGTGCAACTGGCCATTTGGGTAAATGTTGTAGTGGGTGATGATGCCATTCGGCTTTGATGGATGCTGCCAGGAGATAGTTGCTTCTCTGGATTTGACATTCAATAGAAGTGGTGGATCCATAGGACCTGGTTCTGTAACACAAAATGAGAAAAAGGCTGGTTAATAACTCAGGCTGAAAAAAGTGCCCTACCCCAAGGGCTAGTTCAGGATAATTTGATGTCTGAAACAAAGAATAGGGCACACAAACCTGCCTTGGCCATTCCATGCAAAGAAGTTGATTGGACTGGCATTTGAATTTTACTTCAACACTGGTGAAGGGACAATACACCTCACTGAACATGAGGGAAGCAGATTATTTTAAAGGGGACAAATCAGAATCCATGTTACAATAGCTCTGTCTTTTGATACCCATACCCTCCAACATGCTGAGTCCCCAAACCAGGGTGTGAGTCCTCCTGGCTGTGCTCTTGCACAAGTCACATTACCTGAGCAAGATCACAGAGCCCAAAAGATGCACTTTTTCAGGTGCCCAAGAGCACACTTTTGCAGTGCCACCCAGGATTGTGGCTCCAGAAAAAGTGCTTTTTCAGAGTGAGAACTCGGTGAGAAATCATTCAAGATCATAGCACCCAAAATGGCTGCTGTGCTATCATACGAAAATAAAGGGCTGTCCCAGTTTTTGGGGGGCACTTGCGGGGTATGATACTTCATCACTTTCCTCACCCAGGCAGTTGCTGCTGCCAGAGTCCTCACTCTGTCTAATGGTACAACCAATGTTGTCCACCCCAGGACAACCTTTGGTCTGATCTGTCAGGTATCATCTAATAGCCTTAAACTAGCAATAGTGCTGAGACATGTGTTAGGCTAAGAGATAATGACTTGCCAAAAGCGAGCTAGTGAACTTAACAGCCGATTGGATCAATGAACCCAAGTGTCCGCTGTCTAGCACTCTACCCACTACACAAAACTGCCTCACCAATGCACATACCTAACCATCAATAGTGGAGTGTTACTGTGTTGGCAACTAAATTCTTGCGAAGGCAATTCAGAACTGCGAAGGCCATTTAGAACCACGGTTCTAGCTTCTGTTACCATTTTTCTAGAGCATGCTCCTAATTACCCCCATAAGGCTGTCTTAACAAGCCTATGCATTTTATAGCCCAGTAAAAGCCACTGCTGCAACTCTCATTATATATGCAATATTTTGCTCTCTTCTGTTTATCATTCTAATCCCTTTTTTGCAATTTATCTACTCCCTGTTAATATTACAGGTGATTTTTTACTGTGACTGTGACAGAAGCTGCCGATTTAGCTCTTTCACCTACTGATAAATAAACAATGCACAGATCTGACCTTTAGGTTAACAGGTTTTATGCTTGCTCCACTCAGCACTCTAACTGATTCAATTATCATAAAGGTTCAGGAGCCTCCATGAATACTGAAAAAGACCGACCATATGCCTGCATAGGTGTTGTGGAACAGCAAATACTCTGCAGCCCCCTCCAGAGAAATCCCTTAATTGTAAATAATTTCGCCATGCGACACAATCAAGTCACCTTGAATGCAAAAACCCTCAGCCTGTGGAGGCAAAGTGTTATTTAAGCTTTACTGGGCTGCGTTAAATTCTGCAATTTGAAGGGTTGTTAAGTTTTTCAATTGAAATTTCATTTAAAATGCAGGTGCTTTTTATTATATTGAGGCTTTACTGCTCTCTAGGTACAAGCAAGAACATGGTGCAATAACACAAATCTGGCTCAATCACTGATCAGTAACAGCTGTAATTCCAGAACATTTAGCATTCTTATAAACCACGTCCTGAAATCTATAAATTGCTACAGCAGATCAAGAAAATACTATATCCACCTATTCTGCCCACAGCAATTTTGACATTTATGACATTTTCTGTGAACATTAGATTTTATTGAAAATCTTTAAAAAAGATATACTTGGGTACAGTAATTGTTTAAAACAGCTTTTGGTTTGTTGAAGGCTTTTTTAAAAGTTTCAGAGAATCAAAAGGGCTCACATTTTTTTTAATTGAGTGTCAATGATTGAGTTACATTCCGTATCATATTAGAACCAGGAGATATTCCACATGCAGCCACTATTTACTGCCCACTGAAAGCATATTAATAGTGCTTGTTAGTATACAGGAGGAAGAAAAGCCAGTTTGGGCCATTATTAAACAAAATAAGATGAGAGTATAAGGAAGAAAGAACAATAATTTTGGCATGAAGTATTGTTGCAGGAGATCTGTTTAATTGCTGATATATCACCCTAAGTTCTGTTCCTGGTACCAGTTGCACTGTTACTCATGCTTATAAATTTATATAAAGAAGTTGCTCTGATTCTGATTGTCACTTAAATGGGAACTGATCTGCAACCGCCTTAAAAAGTGATATTTTATTTCAGGGTTATTTCACATTTCAAAAGATTAGACTATAGAACAAACAAAATGCACAACAGATGCAGTGTGCTACTGAAACCCAACCAATTTTGGCACTCATTTAATTTAAATCAGAATTTGAACTTTTATATTAATAATTGGGAGGGCGGGAGAATGGTATTTTGAATGCTTACAGTGCCAGCAAAGGTATTTAGATTCTATATTGTTGAAGCTGCATTTTTTTTTTTTTTTTACGATGATAATAACACAGGAGGGGGGAAATGCCACATTTAAGGCATATTAAATAAAAGGCATGGTGACTTTTGGATATGCATCTTAAATAAACGCAAAGCTCTTTGAAGATTTTTTTCAGGGCTGGTCATCAGCAATTTTTCTAATTATACATATATCTGAAAAATCAAACTGTGGGTATCTGCAGGAGGAAAATAATCAAGCAGTTTGTTCTCCCTTGCGATAAGAGGAATAAGCCTTTCATCCCTACTGAGTACATTGCTGGCATTATAGGTGAAACATTTGGGATAATGAGATGAACTTGTGTTACAAACCCCTGCAGAGTTTAGACATAGACCTCTTAACATTATCTGCTATAACATATGAGAAGAGATGCTTAACTTCAATTTTCTACTCTCCCCCCCCCCACTTTTTTTTTTTAAGGGATGTCTTTCCATATGCTGTCTCTGCAGCTCTTTAAAAAGGCAGACCTTTAAAACTCACTCAATTCAAACAAGACTTTGGAGAGCTGTTTAATTGGCCCCTCTGGATAGAGAAGTGTTAAATCGTGGTACCCAAGACTCTTGCAGAGTACTTCCCATTTAAGTGACAAGCAGAATCATTTTTAACACACAGACACACACACACACACACACACACACACACACACAGCCCAACTAGCATGGTCCTGCTTGGCTGAAAGGGTCAGCACAATTATGTAAAACACGAGTATTAAGTATAATTGGGGTAGTTTGCTAATACAATAAAAAGCTCTGAACATGAGAAAAAGTTATGCTCACAGCAGTAGCTATCACTTTCTAAAGTAAGAATTCATGGGTGAAATGACATGAAAAAGATGGTTATAAAATTTTAATGGAATGATAAAAGGCAAAAGTCAGCCTCTCAGCTGAATTCTTAAAATCTCTATATATCACAATCAGCTCCTTAACTGTAAAATCAATGTGGAATATAACATGTTGTCAATGTGGTTGTCACTGGAAGGAAGACTGCAAGAGGATGACAGCAACACAGCTTAGCCTGCCAATGCTGAAAATAAAATAATAAACTCTTTTTACTTGGAAGGAATTGTTTATAGAGCGAACTACAGAATACGAGGAGTGGAAAGGGGGGAGGGGCATATCACTTCCCTTAATGTCTTTGATTCATTCTTCAAGCCATTTCATTACAGCATTAATACTGGAAGGTAGTTTCATTTTGGCAAATTAAATTATCTTTTATGGGAGGCTATTTTGCTCATCTGCTTCAAAAGTTCAGTCTCTACTTTCTAAAGAATGGTACAAAATTATCATTAACCTTTTCTATCACCTGACTAGAAATGAGTGTTTACTTACTCACTGGTACAGACTGGGGGGAAGTGGGGTAGCCAATTAACCTCTCATGGACACCTGTGGGGACAGTAGAGTCCAAACACATACAGCGGGCAATAGAAAGAGAGTATTAAATATTAAACGTAATGAGAGTTGCATGTTTTCGGAGGGTGAGGAAAACACATCAGTAAAGCACAATATACCAGTTTTAGAGGATATCTCAGTGGTGGTATCATAAATACAACCAAAATGGGGAGTTGTTCAGGAAGTGTTATCAGTTCTAACCAACTGCTGGTTCTAAAGTTACGGGAAATAGTTAAAGTAATAAAGAAGTGATAATTTAAGTCCCACACCCAAATGTGGCTTCTGACAGAGTTCTTGTATTTAAAGAGCTGCTTAGCAGACTGATATACAGCAGGTAAAGATATTCCAGTTGATGCATTGCCATGCTGAAAAAGCTTTGTTCATTAGCTTTCTACATGTTAAAGACACTGGTGGGGAAAGTGTGAAATCCATCTACGGACTCAGCTACATAGCTGCAAATAAAACGTTTTAAATGTGTTATAAAATGCAACATACAAATGTGACACTAGATGGCGACAGTGAACTATGCCAAATTCAACGTATTTTTCAAAACGCTTTTTAAAAAAAGCATTTTCGCAGTGTTTTTTTATAGGTGTGTCGATTCCACCTAGGTCTGGCTTTATCATGAAACAAGACAAACATTGGGTGCAGATTCCATCAAGGATGCAGCTTTCCTGCATCCGACTTTCATTTCTATGTGCATTAAAAGCAAACAAACAAAGCTTCAGGCACCGGGTCTGAGTAGCTCTTGGTGGTACATAAGAAGAGCAATGATAGATTAGGTTAAGGGCTCGTCTACTCCAACATCCTGTTCCTACCAAGTGTTGCCGCCATCCTGAGTGTCCCCCCCCCCCAAAAAAATTACTGCTTCCAACAGAACATCAAGGTTTAAAATTAGGTAAATGAAAAGCCAAAGTAATTTTTTTAGAAACAACACATTTGCTGCAGATCAGTATGATCACCGAACAAAATTATAGGAGCAAATTTCTGCAATTAATGTATGTTTATCCGGCTTTTCAATATTCCATTGATTTCACCACTGGATAAGTGTGTTTAGGATTGTGGTCTTAACCTGCTTAAGAGCGCTGAGTGATGAATCTTGAAAAATGCTATTATCATTAAATCAGATATGATTATGTCTTATATGCTGTACTTGTGGGCATTTACTTAAGGAGAAATGCACTCTGCAGTGCCACAAACTACTTACTGTCCTCTGCTGTAATCATTAGAGTCCAGTTGCTGTATGTATCACCGTATCCATTGCAGGCGATAACCCTCATTTCATATGATGTGTACGGCTGCAGTTCTGTGACTAAATGGGTTAATGAAGCTGTAGGTTCAGAAAGCAATCTAAAGGAAAAAAATACATTAAAAAGAAAAAGAAAATAGGAAACAAAATGAAGGTGGGACACATTACATATGTACAGAAATGCTACTAAATGGGTTAATGAAGCTGTAGGTTCAGAAAGCAATCTAAAGGAAAAAAATACATTAAAAAGAAAAAGAAAATAGGAAACAAAATGAAGGTGGGACACATTACATATGTACAGAAATGCTACTCTGCAGATCGTTTTATATTTCTTCACTATGTTGAATAGATTTTATTATTTGCTTACTCTAGTCTATCTTCTGGGGAGTGCTTAGGCCTCATTTGGAGTCGGTAGCTGGGTAAGCCTGGAGCATTGTTGCGAACTGGTGTAGACCAGACAACCTGAAGACTGGTCGGTGTGGCAGATGAAAGCCTTGGAGGCAACATGCCATCTGGAGCTGTCGAAAAACATGGATGAATTAGAGCAGAGAAAAATGTGGAGAACATATGCTGGATGGAATCAAAATGCTCCATGCACTAAAACAAACAAACAAAACCTGTTTCTGAGGATCAAAAGCAATGTAAGCATGGTCCATTTAATTCAACATCTTCTTCCCCCCTCTTCATTATTGCACTATTGTACTATAGGCTTTCCTTTGCAATGCCATTATCATGCTATGTCTGTGCTCAGAACCATCCCCCCAACACCAACAGGATTTAAGATGAAACACTCTCAAACAGAAAGGGAGTTGGCAATCCACAGGTTCAAGTCACCTTTCTTTCTTTCTTTCTTTCTTTCTTTCTTTCTTTCTTTCTTTCTTTCCTTCTTTTTTAAAAAAATATTTTTTATTAATTTACAACAAAAACAAAAACACACAATAATTTCACATCCAATTTTTCACAAAGTACTTCTTTTTTGGACTTCCTTCAGCTTTTCCGTAAATCGTCCGTAGTCATTATTTAAGTTGCGCATTCCTTAAGTTTGTATTGTCATTATTTAAACCTTTCCTTTTCTATTCCCTTTTAACAATACTTCTCAAATTTCACAGTGCTTCCTTAAATCCCTCTAGCGTTATCTGTCCCTCACTTATACTTTCCAGATATTCCAAAAAATTTCCCCAGTCCTCGATGAACTTTTGGTCTCTTAAATATCTAATCTTCCCAGTCAATTTATCCAACTCAGCATAGTCTAACAGCTTCATTCTCCATACTTCCATCGTCGGTATTTCCTGTTGTTTCCATTTCTGAGCCAGTAACACTCTTGCAGCTGTCACTGCATATTGAAAAAATTTACAGTCCTTTCTCTTTATCTCATTTCCTAAAATTCCTAGCAGAAAGGCCTCTGGTTTCTTTATAAATGTGTATTTTAATATCTTCTTCAATTCAGTATATATCATTTCCCAGAAGCCTTTCACTTTCTTACATTCCCACCACATATGGTAAAAAGAGCCTTCTTTATCTTTACATTTCCAACACTTATTACATGTCTTACACATTTTCGCTAATTTTACCGGTGTCATGTACCATCTATAAAACATTTTCATAACATTTTCTTTTAACGTCATACATGCTGTAAATTTTAAATTCTCCTTCCATAATCTTTCCCAATCTTCAAATTGTATATTGTAACCAAAATCTCTGGCCCAATGTATCATTACCGATTTTACTTCCTCATCCTTCAAATTCCATTCTAACAACGACTTATACATTTTAGATAAAATTTTAAAGTCATTATTTATTATTTCTATCTGAAATTTTGAATCTTTGTCTGCATAACCACATTCTTTAATGTCTTTCCTAAACATTTCATTTATTTGAAAATAATGCAACCAGTCATATACATGTTCTTTAACTTGTTCATATGGTTTCATTTTCCATTTTTCTCCTTCTTTGAATATCATTTGGCCATATGTGATCCAATTATCTCTCATATTGATTTTCCTTACACTCTTTCCTTCTATCTTCCTTTCTTTCTTATCCATCAACTAAATATTCTGGGCATTTTACAAATTTATTAAGAATGCAAAATACGACCCAACACTTAGAACTATAAGCAATACAAATCACACAACATACCATTTTAAATATTGGGCACAGCAATGTAAGTCAGACTCCAGCCCTACTCAAAATCTGACAAGACATTTGGGAAACTGCAATAAAAAAAACTTCAAATCCTTCCATTAAAGGCAACTTATTTCCATGTAAATCCAAGCAGAGTAAAGTATGAACCACAGAGGTTTTGTTTACATGCTGGACAATGTGGGATAGTCCTATTGTATTAAGAGTTACATATAATTTACACATAATTTCTGAAAACATAAAAAATACAAAATTGCACTCTAATGGATCAAAGCACTTCTGTGGAGTCTCTTGTTGAGCAGTAATAAAAAAAGGTGTTCTGTGAAACTGTTCACATGGTGATCATTAAACTTCCCAAGCAACTAATCACCTGCACCCATATATCAAATGCCCACTGATTATTCAAAAATAAAGCATTTCACATATATTTAATAATAGGAGTGTTTCAGGAAACATCTTCCTCTTTCATCTCTTTCGTCCTAACTTCTCCTCCAAGGAATTGCTTAGTATCTAAGCAATAATTAGAAGACAGCAATAATTTCTCTGCCACATTCTTAACAGAAGAGCCATGTACCTATCAGGGTGATATATTGGCTCTAACAAGCAATGCTACTCAAAATGCTCTGCTCAAGGTTTAATATAGCCCTCAAGGGGCAACCACTCCACCAGTAACTTACTGAATCAACACATCTTGTCCAGTAAATGCTCAATTTGCATGGTGAAATGGCATGGTGTAATTACAAAGAAGAAGTACAAGAATGAAAAGTATTACAAAACTGAATTGCACCCTATATCAAAAGGCCTCCACCCATCTCTGTCTCTTGAAGATAGCCTTCGCCAACCCAGATGTTTTGGATAGCAGCCTGGGCTCAGAAACTCTTCGTGCAATTAACCAAGATAAAGATTAAGTCACATCCAAAATACTGACCTCACACCTCTCCCTGCAACCTGGTCTGACAAGAAAAAACCAAGAGGGGGCTGGTTCCATTAATATCTCTTATCCCACCTCACTGGACCCTCTCTCTACATAATGAACCCCGGGGGTGTCAAAGGCAGCTGGCTTCCTGTTTGGTTGAGCCTCTTCCTACTGGGCAGCCCTTTGCAGAATCTCCAAAGATTAAAAAGGGTGGGTTTGCTGCTTGTCTTTCCTTTGAATGCCTTCATATATCTGCTAAAGAAATTTTGTTTAGTAACCAAGTCTCCCTTAGATCTCAATGAATATGTTTTCTTTGTTAAAAAAATAGCTTATTTCTTTAGCTCTCTTAAAAATATTTAAATAACTCTGTTTTTGTAATTTGAACTCTGGTGTTAGCTAAAGTTTTGCCTAGTCACAGGGTCTGACCCACTCACATTGCTTAGCCAATTGGCTCACACTCCATGCTAAGGATAAGGAGTCTGTGACCCTCAAGATGTTTACTGGACTCCAACTCCCATCAGCACCAACCAGCAAGGCCAATGGTCTGGGGTGGTAGGAGTTGTAGCTGAACAACATCTAGCCACTGCTTTAAAGGGACAGTTAAGAGGAACACACGGCAACTCATCTTTACAAGTATCTTTGCAAGTTTATCATCCTCAAGCTGAACTTCTGCTAAAACTATGCAAAGAATAAAAGAATGCCAATAAGCAATTAGTTGACTGATTAATGATTATAAATACGTGTCAGGGAGACACTAGATGGAATCTATTGCTGTCCAGGAAAGCCAATTACCGGTATATTTCATGCTGTTTAAAAAGATACCCAGCCAATAACTGTCATAGAATAATGAGCTACCAAAACAAGGAATAAACAAACAAATGGATATCACATGCTAATCTAAATCTATGAATGAATAAATTCCTTTTCACAGCCATTGGTACTTATAGTTGCTTTGTAGGCTGTCATGTATTATTGACCTCTTGTTAAGGACACATAGCTTCAATAATAATTCAATCACCACACACATGCATATATAATTCGGTAGTCATATGTTAAACAGCTATATCTTCCCAACATGGCAAGAAAAAGAGGACAAGAGGCTTGGAAAGCTCAGAAATCTGGAATGACTTCCCTTTTAATGCATGTATAAAAATAATCAAGGTTTCTACCCTACATCTCTTTCAACCTATAAAGCCTCATACAGCTCAGGATCAAGGGCTCTGGGAGGCTAGGGATGCTCACTTGAGATCTTGCGGAAACTCCGATGGTCCCACAGGATCTCAGAAAAGCATCCCAGAGCCAGGAACACTGAGCAGGCCTTGCGCCCAAGAAAGGCAGAGAGCTAATTATGTTGCATTTTGGTTGCTTTAAGAACTGATCCAGTGGACCTGTGGCCGAATAAATTAATAGCATAACATGTCAACATAAGCATTCCAGCACAATCACGAGTCAAAACCAATGAAGAAGCAATAGTAGCAAAGTTAAATGTTCCAGCTGCAGCATACCAGAACTGACTCGTTGTCTTGTTCACAATATGTCTAAAGAATTCAAAGTATTGGCTCTTTGAAGAAATCTATATTCTCTAGTGTACAAAGAATACTGCATTGCATGTCAGGTTCAGCTAAAACCTATTTTTTATTATTTTGGCTTCTCTTCCCCCCTTAACAAAAATCTAATTTGCTTGTTGTTCCCTTAGGTACACAGTACACAGTTCATAATTCATTTGATGTAAAATGTCAGTTTAGATTCTTGCACTTCTTTGATACATGAGAAAAAACATGTACATTTCAATTTTCTTCTATGAGACTCTGCCAGCAAAAGCCTCCCATTGAGCTGCTCAAAGACCTTTGTGTTAAATTAAACATCAAGATTCAGAAACTGCGAGGAATGATATTTCCAAGACATATAGTACAAATATATGAGCCTGGGAAAAAGGTAATGATTTTTCCTACCAATAAAGTGATCTCTCCCAAAGAGCATCTTTGATCCTTGAATTAGTTCTCAGTTATAATTTAATACATCACGACTGTCGGGAGCTTTCTTTACATTTAGACACAAAGTAATATAGTCAGGTCCACAAAGAGCAAAACAACATATTCAGGGGTGTTTCTTTCTCTCATTATGTTTATTCTCGCAATAACAGTGCATGAAGAGGCATAAAAAGTGGGCACAGCAATGGGGCTGAAAAAAAGGAACTAGTCAAGAAACCACCAATCACTGTTTATTTAATTAGTACATTGCTCTAAGAGACTCATGATGGTGTGCATGCCATCCTCAAAGCTACCCTGTAAGGTAGGGTGGACTGAGACCAGGGCATCTCTGTCCAGGGGCCACAGACGTTGTCCCATCATAGCTCCTGGAAGGCACTGCAAGTCAATGATGAAGATGTACAACTTAGCAACGTAAAACTGCACACCTGAATGTGTGACCAGCTCAAGTTCACTTTGTAAGCATCATGAACCTAGGAATCATGGTCAAAGTCCATTTCTCGATCCACTACACCACACATAACACAGCTGGCATGATACTGTACATGCAATTCACAGGATATCCTAAGATTACATTTAAGAACAGATTCTGTGTTGCCCAGCTATGGTCTCTCTGACATCACAGCAGCTCATGCAATACCTAGGGAGGAAGACTAACATATTACCAAAGTTGTGTTTACCGTATTTTCCGCCCTATAGGACACACTTTTCCCCCTCCAAAAATGAAGGGGAAATGTGTGTGCATCCTATGGGGCGAATATAGGCTTTCGCTGAAACCTGGAGAGCGAGAGGGGTCGGTGCGCACCGACCCCTCTCGCTCTCCAGGCTTCAGGAAGCTCTGCGCAACCCTTGGGAGACCAGCGCCAAGCCGTGCCGGGCTCCGGAGGGTTGCGCACAGCTGCCTGTGCTCTTGGGCTTCGCGCAGCTCTGCACAACCCTCCGGAGCCCGGTGCGAAGCCGCGCCGGGCTCCCAAAGGTTGCGCAGAGCTGCCTGCATTCCGATGCCTGGGGCGCGCTGAAGAGCGCGCCCGGGCTTCCCGCAGCTCTCCGCAAGCCTGGGGAGACCGGTACTGGCTCCCTAGGCTTGCGGATAGCAGGCTGTTCTGGGGGCTGGGGTCGGGGGAAGCTCGGGCTTCCCCCGCGCCAGCCCCGTGCCTGGGGGGGAAATATTTTTTTTTCTTTATTCCCCCCCCCAAAAAAAACTAGGGCGGTGTGTCCTATGGGGCGAAAAATACGGTATTTTGGTTTCTGCAGTTTGACAATATCTACACATTTTCAGTTTGATAACATGGTCTTATCTCCACTGTCAAAGTAACTGCCCTACATAGCCTCTACAAAGAAAAGCCAGAGTGCTGAATGGCAATATAGATTTAATAAAAAAAGCACGATGTTTCTCAAATTAAGGGTAATGTTTCAGGTGCTGCACGTACCTTTAATACTTGCCATCAATGTTTTTATGTTAATGTCCTCATTTTTAGCAACCATCCTTTATTTTTCTTGCAAGTGAATTATTGTGTGGCTGTTTGAAATTGGCTAGGCCAAGTTTTTTTTGGGTGCACTGTGTCATTTAGCAAAAACTCAAAACAGCTTGGCTGGGTTTTGTCCTACATGTCAAAGTAAAAGACAAAGCATTATAGCCAACTCTGGTTACATAAGGGAGGATACATTAAGAGATGAAAAGTATCATTATCAGGAACCTCTTTCCTCTATCATTTGATGGTTCTTAAGAAATTAAAAAAGCCGTCCATACCAAACACAGAGAACATGTCTCATAGCGGGGCAAGGAACAGGTAAAGCAGGTTCATGTTTTTCCTCACTAAAACAGACCTAAGCTACTATTTATTTTCGTTTCATTTCAGATCTTGAGAGGTCATGCAGTGTTGTTGTTGTTATTTTTTATATTATTATTATTATTATTATTATTATTATTATTAAATGCCAAAGAGTTCAAGTCTATCAATTGATCCAAACAAGGATATTTTTTCAATAGTTTAGTGTACTGTTTTCACTTCATGGTTATAATATCCAACGATTACACCACACTTATAGTGAAATCACAACTGATGTGACTTAAAACACAATTGTTTTCAGCATATGCACTTTGGATTCTGAAGTGAGCACAGTTTTGGAGTACAGTTTGGAGAAGCGCCAATAATGGTAGAGCTTCTACTTTGCATGCAGGCAGTCCCAGGTCCAATCTCTGGCAGCTCCTGGTAGGGCTTGGAGAGAACCCTGTCTGAAATCCAGGAGAGCTGTTGCCTGCCAGTGTAGACAATACTGAAAAAGATGGACTAATGGTCTTAGTATAAGGCAGCTTCTGTGTTCTTAGGCTGGTGTCCTTCTTGCAACTCAAACATTCCAACGAAGAGTGGATCTGAAGCCAAGGTTCCAATGTCTAAACAGAATACCACAGGCCACTCACTTGGAAGGTACTGAGTAAAACTACCACATCTTTTGGGGTGAAACATTCTACCCTCCTCCCCATAATGAAGATAGCTCACTTTGTGTTGTTGTTTAGTCGTTTAGTCGTGTCCAACTCTTCGTGACCCCATGGACCAGAGCACGCCAGGCACTCCTGTCTTCCACTGCCTCCCGCAGTTTGGTCAAACTCATGCTGGTAGCTTTGAGAACACTATCCAACCATCTCGTCCTCTGTCGTCCCCTTCTCCTCGTGCCCTCCATCTTTCCCAACATCAGGGTCTTTTCCAGGGAGTCTTCTCTGCTCATGAGGTGGCCAAAGTATTGGAGTCTCAGCTTCAGGATCTGTCCTTCCAGTGAGCACTCAGGGCTGATTTCCTTAAGAACGGAGAGGTTTGGTCTTCTTGAAATCCATGGGACTCTCCAGAGTCTCTTCCAACACCATAATTCAGAAGCATCAATTCTTCGGCGATCAGCCTTCTTTATGGTCCTTCTTTATAGCTCACTTAAGCCATGACAAAAGGACAACTTCAAGCCTTCTTGTTTCAGCAGTGTTGTGAGCAAGTAGGAACAAAGCAAAAGTCTCAGCGGCTTTTCTGCCAGGATCCTCCTTCTGCCAGTGTGAGGCAGCAGCCTACGTTGATCTCTGACACATATGTGGACAACCAGGGTCCAGTACCATCCTGCTTGTACGAATTGTGAGGATCAGAAAGCTGTAAAAAAATGCAGCTGAACTCCAGACTAAGCCCCACAAAAGGATACCAAAAGAGCATCTGTAATGACCAGAGCATGATTATAAAGAAGTCAAAATCCAATGCTAAAAGAATGGCAAACCCGCTGCAATATAACCACAATCTTACAATACACATGCATGCAAATCCTAAAAGTCTAAGCAAGCATTTGATGTCTTCTTCTTTCCATTTTTTATTTTACTATTTCATTTCAAACTACTTCATCTCAAACAGGATTGGTTTTAACCTGAAAGTTATAGAATGCCTGCCTTTGAAAATGGGAAAAAAGCCAAAAGGAAAAAAAGAACACTTATGGAAATCATACTTAAGGAACAATATCCCACTATTTATCCCCTGGTAAAGTGGGGGTGGGTGGGATCAGTGATTGATCCCCTCTTCTCCGCTAAACCCCACAATTCATGCCCTCAAGATGCACTTAAGAGAATTCCTTTTTGTTATCATTTTTTGTCTATATAACCCACATGAGCGTACATAAATGTGTTAGGGAGCCACGTCTCTGCTGGAGGCTTGCTGAGGCTATTGCAAGCAAGAAAGCTTCAAAGCTTCCTCTGCTATGCTTAGTACCTCAAAAGTTGATATTTGGCTCATTTTGCTTGAATATTATTTTTTTAATCAGAAGACTAACCTCTGCATTGTAGCGAGCTCCATGCAAGCAGCATAAGAAATACATTAATGCAGCGTTTTTGCTTTTTAAAAATAAAATCATGATGTCTTCCTCTGCTGACAGTTTATTAAGATGACACTTTCTTGAGAAAGCAGACTGTTATTATTGCATCTACATAAAGTCTTTCCTTCTGAGTCCTGAACTGTCATACAGAATGTATATGTGGAAATATATTAAAGGGTAAGGCATTATGTCTTGCTATCTGCATGCATTTAATACTGGGAAATTTAAATGCTCCCATTGTAAAGTAAGAGCCAGGGTGGTGTGGTTAGCTTGCAGACTGGGAAGACATGACTTGAAAGTTCAGCAGGTCACACTCTTTCTCACAAGCTAATCTACATCACAGGGTTGTGAAGAAGATAAAATGAGTGAAGAAGAACCATGTGTGCCACCTTAATCTCGCTGAAGGAGGGGGGATATAAATGTAATGAATGAAATAAAGTTGCATTGATAAAACACTTCCATGAAGCTCAGGAGTTAAAGAATTCTGGCTACATCTAACACTCAAGCCCTATTTAGTGGAGAGCCAGCCCAACACATATCCTTCCTGAACTGAGCAGGAAGATCGGAATGGGGATTGTAAGTGGGATCAAACCGGACTCCTGATCAAGGGGATTTATAGGTCAAAAGCAGCACCTTGAATTTTGCTTGGAAACAAAGTGGAAGCCAGTGCAGTTGTGCCAGAGTTGGTGTTATATGTCCTGGCTGCTGAATTCTCCACCAGCTGCAGTTTCCAAACCATCTCCAAAGGGAGCCCCATGTATAATACACTGCAGATCTAGCAAGTGTCAATAGGACAGAAAATGGTAGAGAACATTTACACTGCCCCCTTCACTCCCCCTCAAAAAAACCCTGGGGATTCTGGTCTGGGGATACATATGTGCTCCTACTTTGACAGTCTTCCAGGGGAGCCTGGTGCCACTTGAACTGTGACATCCTAGGCATGTGCTTCTATTGCCTACTGAACTGAGCTAGCACAACATACATTTCAAAGAAGTAGGTTCTTCCTTGCACCCTCCTCCTTTGTCTTTCTCACTGAACAACGAAACCATCCCACAAGACAACTATAATGGAATGTATAATGGTCACATAAATTTCTTCATGCTATTTTAAAGACCATAATTGCTATTTATTTGAGTTAATTTCAAAATTGCTTGAATGCCAGCGCCTGATTATTCTGCTGAGCTTCACACACACACACAGACACACACACAACTCCTCCTGAAACATATTAGGACAAGATTAATGGGATGAATTTATTCATTTTAGGGAAAAAGAGAGCTCAGAAGAAAACTATTTCTACCTCTGCAGTATGAAATTTGTCACTAATCATTTTAAACTATGCCCTTTTATGCTTCTTCTGTCTCTTTTAGCTTTCTATGCAGTTCTTTGATGTAACAAAGACAGTTCCAGACAAGATTTCAGTTCCTCTGGAAAAAAAAGTCTTGAGGCCAAATGCAGTGTATTTAAAATTTATACACTCCATAATGCCTTTGTTCTGAACTTGAACATCAGGCAAAACTTCTGTTTTCTTTCGCTTTACAACTCTGAGATCATTTGTTTTCCTGGTTTCAGCTTATTATAATGCAACACTGAGTTTAGCTGGTGGTTCCATCATTTAACTACATGCACAGTCATGGCTGACCCTTTCTGATCAATTGCCAATCCATACAGGTTTGACTGATAAAAGAGCCAATTAGATTTAAGCAAATTAAGGGACATCACCAATGTCAACCACTTATTAAACCAAATGCCAAATTCCATGCATACAAAACACTAATGCACCAAGTCCCATTAAGAGTTGAATTCTTAACCCCATTAGTAACTCAAGACCTCTACAGGGGAAGGGTCACAACAAAGTTTCATATTTATGGATTCATATTTGGATCTTGTTTTTATTTTATTTTTTTATATTGTTTTCTAAGAACTCTTGAACCAGCACTGAAAGAATGAGGATAGTTGATAAAAATGTAACCCCATCTTTAAGAGATGTTTTTAAAAATGACTCTAAACACTATTCTCAGTTATTTAAAATATTACTATGCAATAACCTTCAAAATATGTCTTTCTTGCTATGTTAAAATTTTAAAGAATATTACATGGCAATCTTTTAAATAACCAAACTAATCCAGAGTCTAAAAATGCTACACTTTTTAACAGCTGTATTTTGTTGTCACATACAAATAATTTCCATTAACCTTCTATATAATTATACAATTAATTTTTATCCAAGATTTTATTTTAAAAATAACAACATTTAAAAGTATCATGTTGGTGTTTTGGTTTGTTTTTACTATTGCAAATAGAAAAACTCACACTTTGCACAAAAATTACTACTAGCCAAGAATTGTTATTGTTCATATCAATAAATTACATTTCCTTTTGGTGAACTTACAGTAATTAACAAATCAATAGATTTTATGCTGAGAGTACATTTGGGATAATAATTTCTCTTGATTAGATTACACAGGTAAATCATTTGTTCTTTCAAACACCATGTCAAATATGCTAGTGTCCAAATCAAGGGATATCCACCAAATATTCAAAACAAGTTCACTCCACGGGAGCCTGCTTCAAATTAAATAAATAAACCAATTTCCCATTTTATCACAGGGAAATGAATGGATTAATCCTAGCAATTAAGGCATGCTTTCAGTTCAAACCTTTACATATTTCTCAATTCCCATTCTTCATTAACTGATATGAAACCTTGTGATTTCAACACCTGCTAGAGAACACTGAACACAGCCACAAAATCTGCAAGGGTGGCTGAGTTTTTATCAATAGTATCTCTTAGAGTGGTGAATTGCACTATTTAGAGGGAATAAACTCCAATGAAAATATTATTACATTTTTTTGCATGGCTGTTTATTTGTATATATTTTAAAATTTTCTATATGGATGTTTTATGATGGCCTATATTTGCAATGCCTAATAAACGGTTTAGCGAAGTAAGTACAGCCACAAAAGGTAGCTTCTTTTGGAAAAGAATATACACATCCCCCTGTTTTGTAGCCTACAGTTCTACACATGCCCTTCAATTAAGTGAACAAATTTTTTTGGGGGGGGAGGGATAGTAATTGATTGTTACAGTTCTGCTTCTGCCCTTTAAGAGAATGGCAGGGGGGTGGCAGGAGTAAACTGCACAATACCAATCTACACCAAAGTTAGCCAGATTATAGAAACCATCTGGTAAGCAGCCATCTCATGCAAATAAACGTATTTCCTACATTTCACACTTCTGGTGTAAAGGATGTGTTTTGTGAGAAAAACAAAGAGTTAAGATAAAGAAAGGATCATTACCTCCCTAACACACTTTCAAGAGCTGTTGTAGAGGAAGATTGAATGAATCAAAGGCAGAACAGTGATTTGAAATAACTGGAGGAAATATACACTAAAGGAATGTGTTAGGTCCCTGTATTCATCACTGCAACTACAAGGGTCAGGAATATCAGCCACAGAAGTCACCACACTTGGCCACCAAAGAAGAATTCTGGATGACCCAACGGCTGCAAATGATATTGTAATCACTACATATTGATTCAGTAAGCAAAGTCCACAATGTAACACTATGAACCGTGTTCTTGTGCTTTTTGGCACCCCACACCCTATAAATCAAGTAAACATCCTGGTTAGGTGTGCCAATTCCTGGCTGGTGGCGTTATGCAATGGCACTGGTTTGGGAACAGAGCTAAAAGGATCAGCTAAAAGGATAAGCCTGCGTGAAGAATGCTTGTCTTTCAGAAAGAGAACCAGCACATACCCAAATGCCCTCCAAAGCTGGACTTTTAAGCCAAAGTCTTCAGATCACCTTCAGTTAAGCTTGCAAATCTGATAAATTCCTCTTACCAACTGGTTGCGACAGAGTGCCGCAGTTTACTGTTTCATTTTAAAATGTGGCATTAGGGCCTAGAGTGTTAATGCACTCAAACAAAATTATTATAATAAAACATAATGGCAAGGTAAATATGGATTATAGAATGTCCTATATATCAGTGCTTTTCTCATATGTGCTGGTTCATTTATTATTCATTTCAGTACGAATCACAGTCCACTGGACAACGGGATGGGAAATTTCTTTAATAACTTCCAGTGCTAATTTAATTCTACTTAAACACACATAGTCTAGTGAATGCCACATGCTTTTCAGCATGATTTTATGTGTAAATCAGGATAATATGTTTTCAGATCATTAAGTAAAAGGAAGCATGAACTAAAACCTATTTAATCAATGAGGTATTGCTTTTAAAGTACCACAAGGTCATAAAAAAGATCATTTCAAAGCTATACGTTTCCTAATTGTAATCAACAACAATCAAATGATGAAAGAAGCTATATCATAATTCCTAGAATAAGTTGGCATAAATATTAAATATATGCCCATTTTTAAAGATGCTCTGCTTTTTTGTGAGTCTCTCTCTCTGTGTCATAAGCACCACTACCCTCTCATTCACAGCCAGACACACACACACACACACCCCTAGCTCACACTGCAAACACCATTCTGGAACAAGGAAGGGAAGTAGGTTGGGTTGGCCAAGGTTTGGGCTGCTAGCAGCTGACCAAGAAAAACGAAATAAAACACAGCCCCACCCATATTGGGAGAGGTCTGCAGTGCAAAGGGTGGTTTGTGTCTGCTTGCAGTGTGGGTTGGATGGCACCTGAAACAGTTTCTCATGTTTCCAAAAAGATTGGTGACTGCCTACCTAAACAAGGATGGAAATAAAGGCCGCTCTGTACTACACATTTAAAGCAGTTGCATATCACTTCATGGCTTCCCTCAAATGATCCTGGGAAGTGTAGTTTGTTGACAGCACTGAGGGTTGTTAGCAGGCTCCCATTCCCCTCACAGAGCTACAAGTCCCACAGTCAATCTCTCTTCCCAGGGAACTGTTAGGTCTGTGAAGAGAACAGGTGTTTCCAAACAGCTCTCAGGACTCTTAACAAACTACATTTCCCAGGATTCTTTGGGGGAAGCCAAGACTGTTTATAAAGTGGTCTGATACTGCTTTAAATGTATAGTGCATATTGGGGCGAAGAGGGCAGTGACAGCACAACTGCACCCCACCTTCAAATATTCAATTGTGACCAGAAACTGCTCTCGTGAAAATGTTTGTGTGCTTTACTTGTGATGGAGTGAGTGGAGAACATTTCATCATACTTACCTGAAGGAGGTGTGGTGGTCATCACAGGATCACTCATCACATAGCCTTGGCTATTGGAAGCATTCACCTGAACTGTGTAGTTTGAAAACGGAATTAGTCCTCCAATGGGCACCCAGATATTTGCTTCTTTGCTGGTATGCAAACTTTGTGTCCCATTTAAAATATCATAATTGCCATTAGCTGGAAGAGAAAGAGAGAAAAGGCTAAAAATTTCTCTGGCTGCTAAAACTCATCCATGTTAAAAACAACAACAAATTGTTACAATATTTCTCCATAATAAAACACATGATCATTAACAGAAAGCTGTAAGTCATAAAGAACAATTGTCATTGCAGACAGGGCTGGAAAAGTGAAAACCATAATGTGGGTGTGTTCTGGCTGAAAAATCACAGTATCAAGAGTCTGTAGAAGGGGGTGGGTTTAATCGCCTAGGTGAGAGGGTGTTTGAGAGAGTGGAAATGAGGGGGTTTTTGTGTTTTCTGCTGTTACTGGGTTGTTCTTATTCAGCAGACCTAATTTATTGTGCCTGGTTGTTGATTATTTTATTTATTCAAAGGTGGCTGACTTATTTTAAAATCTGAGGAAAATACTATAGAATATCAGCAACCAGAACTTCATTAAGCATTTAATTATGGCTAAAGAGTACACCGAAGGGTACACACACTTAACTTGTTTATGATGTAAAACTGGGAAGGAAAGCAAATATTTTATAGTAGCAGCTAACATGGTGGCGCTGTGATGTAAACCACTGAGCCTCGGACTTGCCGATCGGAAGGTCAGCGGTTTGAATCCCCGCAACGTTGCTCGGTCCCAGCTCCTGCCAACCTAGCAGTTCGAAGGAATGTCAAAGTGCAAGTAGATAAATAGGTACCACTCCAGCGGGAAGATAAATGGCATTTCCATGCACTGCTCTGGTTTCACCAGTAGCAGCTTAGTCATGCTGGCCACATGACCTAGAAAAACAGTCTGCGGACAAACGTTGGCTCCCTCGGCCAGTAAAGCAAGATGAGCACCACAATCCCAGAGTTGTTCACGACTGGACTTAACTGTCGGGGGTCCTTTACCTTTTTAACATGGTGTCCTCCAGAAGTTGTGGACTACAGCTCTCACCATTCTTGATCATTTGCCATGATGGCTGAGGCTGATGGAAGTTTGAGTCCATCACATCTTGGCTAAACCTGGACTAGGCTATGCATTTTAGACCACCTTGATATAGACCAACAGCCTTGGTCAGGACGTCCCCAGCACTGAATGCATCAGAAATGGTGTCTACATACTTGAGGTGGTAGACGATTTTGTCTACCTGGGCTCCACCATAACCAGCAACATCTCCATCGCAGCTTAGGTCGACAAGCGTATTGGGCAAGGCAGTGATGGCAATGGCTCACCTCTCCAAAAGCATATGGGAGAATGTTATGCTAATGACCAATACCAAGATGAAGGACTACCAGGCTTGCACTGCTTTGTGGCAGTAAGCCTTAGGAAACTTACACACACCCATGAGCAACTCCTCAACACCTTCCACATGCACTGCATCAGTTTTTGGGCATCACATGGCAGGACAGAGTCTCAAACAAAGATGTGCCCTCCAAAACCCACATGTTCCCAGCTTGTTTGTAGACTCCTGTCTATGCTGACTTGGTAATATCCACAGAATGGAAGATGGCAGGATCCCTTAGGATGTAAGCTACATGGAGCTGGCTTCAAACACCAGACTCATTGGTATATCAACTCTGCATTGCAAAGGTGTCTGCAAACATGACATGAAGGCCATGAACATTAACCCTGCCATGTGGGAATCCCTTGAAGATGACTGCAGTGCCTGGAGACAATCATTCAGGTTGTGTTTCCACAGCAGTGACCAGAGGAGAAATGACTGCTGGGAGCAGCACAAAGAAACAACGCCATAGTACACCTGCATCAGCACAACTGGTTGCCTTCATCTGCCCCAGCTGCAACTGAACACTTCTCTTCCATATTGGTCTCTACAACCACATCAGGAGCTATAACTCTCCAACAATTTGACTTCACTTGAGGTGCACTCTTCCACTGTCTCGCAAGACAGATGGATGCCAGTAACAATTTTCATGTATTATATTCCCTTGCATTATACAATTTTTTAAAGGAGCAACATTTTATCCCATTTACAGATTACAAATGCAATGAATCATTCACACAATCATTTTTCCCACTTGCAAGAAGTGTTATTTTCCACTATATGTTCAGTATGTAAGATCCACTTTCAGCTACACAACAAATATTAGTATTTTTGTTTTAAAATGCTTACGATAAAAAGCTATCAGCAAAGCAACACTTTGTTCTGATGCCTAGATAACAACAGTAATACACAGTAATTATATAATTAGTTGTAACATTAAGTTCTAGTTATAGCAGAATGATTACTTGGTAATTATGAGAAGTATATAATTACTCAATAATTATGAGAAGTATGTAATTACATAACCATTTTATTCAGCTCCCCCCAAAAATGAACTTGCACATTTATAATGAGTTAGGCAAAGCAGGAGTTCAAATTGCTCACTGCTTCAAATTCCAACTGAGGAGCCAGTGACAGATCTCCTAACATGAATTATGTACAGAACAAAGGTTTCTTATCCAAACAATTTGCAGTACTGGCAACTAAAATATTAGGAAAATCTTATTCTCTCTCTCTCTCACACACACACACCTTTCTTTAAGAATGCAGGTCCTCAAATTACTCATGCTGGCAGTGACACACAGTGTGCAGCTTTGCCACTTTTCACTGCATAAACTTGACTTTCAGTGGGCTGGAAAATGCAGCCACATTGGTTCAGCCTGAAAGAAAGTGCGACACTGATAAGCATTTCATATCATTTGATGGCATTCCTGACTAGTTTGCCTCAGCTTGGATCCTATTTGTGAGTATAAGTGGGTAGTGCATTCCTCTTTCCATTTTTCATATGTGTCCTTCTTTGCACCTGACTCGCAATTCTAAACACAGCGGTTTGACAACAAGAACGCGCCTCATGCCTATATTAGCAATAGCCTGGGATACTGGGAAGTTTCAAGGCAATTGTTCTTCCTCCTGTATGGTTTGCACTGTGGCAATTATTTATCCTATTTGTTTCAGCCTTTCCCTTTCCTGACAGGATCCTCAACCAGGATGTTTTCATCAACCCCTTACTATCAACTCCATTCAGCAAGGATATGTCCGCGAAGGAAGCTTCTAGAACCAGCCTTTCCTCATGGAGAGCCAGGAGAAAGTTGTTCAGTAAGCAGGCAATCCTGGTTTTGGGACTAATTCATACAACCATCTCTCCCTAACAACAGCCACTGCCTCAAGAAAACAGTTAACCTGGATGACTTTTAAAGGGGAACCAGATAATTTCATGGAAGAATAAGCTTGTCAGTGGCTACTAGTCATGATTGATATATGCTGCCTCCAAATTTACAGGAAGTGGCTGTTGGTGAAGAACAGCTAGAGCAGGCAACTGACCTCATGTCCTGTTTGTGGACTTCCCAAGAGATATCTGGTTAGCCATGGGGGGAACAGAAAGCTGGACTTTGGTCTGATCCAGCAAAGTTCTTTTTATGGATACAGTGGTATGTCAAAAGCCAATCCAGCACAAATGCATAGCGGAACTACAGAAAAGGCTTCTCTTCTACATATTGGTGGAGGAAGGGGGTCCGGTAGGGGCGGGCCGACCCGGGTGTCACCCCTGGGGGGGGGGTGACATCGCTGTGCCTCTCCCCTGGGATACACACCATGGGTGGCACCCCCCTGGAACGCTCGACACGGGCAGTTTAAAAAAGTCACTAAAGGGAAATAGTACTGAGTGAAGCCAAACAACTCAGGCCCATTTTGGAATTCCAAATACGACCAATACAATGGTACCTCGGGTTAAGTACTTAATTCGTTCCGGAGGTCCATACTTAACCTGAAACTGTTCTTAACCTGAAGCACCACTTTAGCTAATGGGGCCTCCTGCTGCCGCTGCGCCGCCGGAACACGATTTCTGTTCTCATCCTGAAGCAAAGTTCTTAACCTGAAGCACTATTTCTGGGTTAGCGGAGTCTGTAACCTGAAGCGTATGTAACCTGAAGCGTATGTAACCCAAGGTACCACTGTATCTAGCTGCTATTAAATATTACATCACTGAGATTACAATAAGGCTTTTTTCCCCTTAAAGTAAATGAAAAGTGGACTTCAAAATCCTTTCATTTCAAGGCATTGAAAAAATGACCCATAAATTAAGACTTATTTACTTTTCCTTCTCATGGCTTCTTCAAACGTGCTCCTCTACAAGCACAACGAATAGAGTGGGGCGGGGGAGGTATATGATATTATCCTATGTTCTCCATTTTTATTGCAGAAAGTGCCCCTGTGTGTAAATATTAAAAGAGGGGGTGGGTGGGTATTTGTAGCCTCATTCTAAATGTTTGTGTGTCATCAAATAGAATCTTAGGCTGAGGGTTTAGGGCAACAGACCAGTGCAATAATAAGGGGGGGGGGTTTAAAATCATGGTCAACCTTTTAGGGTCCCTATGCGAAAAACACAGTTGGAAAGAAATGCCAGGACCGAAAGGTAACCCTCCTTGATCTTCCACCATCTTTCGTTAATTATATCATCATTGTAGCACTCCAAGAAATTCACACAGAGCAAAAGTTCCATGCAACCTAAGTGAGGTTTTCCTTTGAAGCAGAGACCCATGGGAACTGATCTTTTGGATTGACTGCTCTCTTTGGCAGCCTGGGCCAGCCCCCCATTGTGTTCACTAAGATCAGTTTGTGTAAGTAGCACTAATAAACTGACAAGGAAATGCCATGGAGAGCAATGAAGTGGGAAGATGAAGGCAGCTTTCTGTTCCTTATACTGCCTACAACCTGTAGATCATGCAACCTTTTTTATATAAATATAAAAAAAGTAATAATACTTTTATCTCATAGACTCACAATGCCTGCTGAGAAGAGGAGGGTGAAAAATAAATGACCCTTTGACTCAAGTGTATTTAGGGGCTTGTTCAATACAAGGAGGTTCACAAAGGAGATGTATTATAGTCCAGAAAAGTCTGCAGGCTATCATATCCCCCGCTGCGTGAGCAAAGGTGGGAAATGTACAAACCACAGATATGGAAAAGCTCATTTAGAAAACAGCCCACACCACTCTGCTGTTTCTAACTATGAGTCAAGCACAATTTTATGTGCCTTGTTAGAAGCAAAAATAACGAACTTGTACCGAGTAGCAATCGGTGGATGGAAGTTGGGTGAAAAAGGATCAATAGAGGTTAAATGTAATAAATGAGATTTAAAATATTTTCCATACGCAGAGATAACACAGAGATGACTGCTTTTTAGAGATAAAAAATAATGCCAATAATGACGGAATGGCTATAAAGATTTGCAAAAACTTCTTACAAAACAAGCTGAAATTTATTTTGTTCTTATTTATGATTCATAAATTCATGATGGTGGCAGCATTTTCCCAAGCTCTTGATTGGGTTGGAGTAATTATCCAAATCCCCTACCTCTGGGAAACTCAGGAGGTTTACAACCCAATTTGCTGCCCAGCAATCTCCATGCCTGAGCTGACGGATGCTGAGGACTCCCACACTGCTGGTTCTGGGGGACTTCAACATCTTATTCACCAACAGGTCACACTCTGGACCTTGTTTTCTCAACTGGGCAGGAAGAGGGTGATCTGAAAGTGTGTGATATTGACACCAGAACCTTGTCATGGCCAGATCACTTCCTGTTGAGGTTTCTGCTTTCAACACCTTTCCCCCTCCGCAGAGGCAGGGAACCTTTCAGGATGGTCTCCCCCTTGAGGCTGATGGATCTGGTGGGCTTCCAGATGGCTCTGGGGGATTTTCCAGCTGATATGCCTGGTGCTCCTGTCAAAGCCCTGGCCAACCTCTTGAATATCCAAATGGCTCAGGCCATTGACAGAATCACCCTGAGTGCACTCTCCAGCTTTGTGGAGCCTGCTTGGCTCTTTGGGATACTCCAGAGCTTAGGACAAGGAAACAAGCTATGAGACGGCTCAAATGTGAGTAGAGGAAAATTCTAGTCAAATGCAGTTGAACAGCACTGGTGGCTCATCATTGAACCTAGCTGGTGGCAGTGAAGGCAGCAAAGATGGTATACAATACATTGCTGCCTCCATTGCATCCTCATTGTGTCATCTGGCAGAGCATCTCTGGGTAGTGAGAGATCACTTACAGTCTGGGCTGAAGGAGGTGATAGAACCAATGGGAGCTCACTGTGGCTTGTTTTCATCCACTGGGATCTTTACTCCACTTTACAGCAGATAAAGGTCAAGGGGCGTCCAGAGAACTGTCTAGTCCTGTTGTGTTGGATGAGTTTCATTTAGAATCACAGAATCATAGAGTTGGAAGAGACCACAAGGGCCATCGAGTCCAACCCCCTGCCAAGCAGGAAACACCATCAGAGCACTCCTGACATATGGTTGTCAAGCCTCTGCTTAAAGACCTCCAAAGAAGGAGACTCCACCACACTCCTTGGCAGCAAATTCCACTGTCAAACAGTTAGTAAGAATTGAGGGTGTGGATAAGATGCTTGGATCGGTCAGGGTGACCACTTTCACTCTGGACCCTTGCTGCTCATGGGTGATTAAAAAATAGCAGGGAGGGGACAGCTGGCTTGGCCAGGGAGGTGATTAATGCTTCCTTGTGAGAGGGGGTGGTTCCTGCCTGCTTGAAGGAGGCAGTGTTACGTGCTGAACTGTTGCTCTGCATTGGTAATGGACTGAATGAGAGCCAACAAACTGAAGCTGAATCCAGATAAGTCTGAAGCACTTTTAAGGGGTGGTTCCCTAGACCGGATGGATGGAAGGTTGCTTCCTCTTGATGGGGGTCACACTTCCTCTGAAGGAGCATGTACATAGCTTGGGGGTTCTTCTGGATCTTTTACTGTTGCTTGAGGCTCAGGTGGCCTAAGTGATGTGGAGAGCCTTCCATCAGCTTGGGCTGGTGGTCCAACTGCTCCCCTATCTGGACAGGAATAACCTAAATTCTGTTGTCTATGCTCTGGTAACCTCTAGGTTGGATTACTGCCTCTGAATACAGTTTGGAAACTTCAGCTGGTACGGAACTCGGCAGCCAGGCTGCTCACCAGGGCAAAACGGTTTAAGCATATAATGTCATTCCTAGACTGACTGCACTGGCTGTGAATTAGTTTCTGGGCCCAATTCAGAGTGCTGGTTTTGGCCTATAAAGCCTCACATGGCTCGGGACCGCCATACCTAAAATACCTACCTCTACTCATATGAACTGATGTGGACCCTGCAATCAGAATCTGAGGCCCATCCTTGTGTGCATCCTCCACAAGAGGTCTGGAGGGTGTGAACATGAGAACGGCGCTTTTCTGTGGTGGCTTCCTGTTTCTGGAATGCTATCCCTAGGGAGGCATGCCTGAAAACTTCATTACATATCTTTAGGTGCCATGCAAAAACATTTCTCTATAACCAGGTCTTTGGCTGATTGACATTTGATGGCATTTGTGCTTGTGAGAGGTGGATTACTGCTTTGGTTTTGATTTGGGGGTTTCGCACATTTTGTGTTCTCCTTTTGTATTTTTATGTGAACTTCCCTGTGATCTTCGGATGAAGGGCAGTATACAAATTAAATAAACAGATAGATTTCAAGCTTATTTCACAGTTTCTTTGGGAAACCTGCCCACCTTTAGTAGAGAAGGGAATCTCATGTCTTGTAGAGAGGTGCCTCTTACTACTGCCATTTTATCCTGCTAGTTTCTATATAAAATGATATGCATAGATTAAAAATATCTATCTGACAATCTATCTGGGTGAAAACTGAGGTAATAAAGTGTGCTATTATGGGCACATACTATAAGCTTCACCCAATGCTCCTATTGATGAATGAGCATGCAAATGTAAGGGAATTGTTCGAAAGAGGTTCTAAAGCATGTTTTTTTCTTTAATATTCATGTAAATAGGTGCATAAAACTCTAGTGGATTGCTGGTGCATGAATTACTGCTGTCCTGGGTCCATCATCCTATGGGGTTCACTAGACTGAAATAACATAAATGGGCATCCTTTCCCATTCTTCTTATAATCATTGTCACAAGAATTTTAATGCCTCATATATTCCCGTAATTTTTTTTTCCCTGTGAGCTGTACTGTTTTGACCTTTTCAATATTCTGTAATTTGACTGGCTGGCCATTTCAAGTTCTCTCCTTTTTACAGCCTTATTAACTTGTGGGAAAGAGGTGAAATGGACAGCCAATCAGAATACATAATATTGCAAAGGTCACAGTAGTGCAGTATAGCACCAAGCAGACATGGAATACTATCTGGTAGGCATTAGCATTCCAATTTCTTATTCATGTTACAAAGATTGTAACAGGAATAGAAAATGGCACAACATCAAGCCATTCATGGCAAAGACTGTAATAGAAAAGGAAATAGAATAAACTAAATTCGTTCTTTTTTGCATTCAGAAAGAGGAGTTCTCTTTATCCCATACTTCACCTCGCTGAATGAATGTATACGTGAAGAAGCAATAGTATTGAATGGCAATATCCACTCTGATTCACTGAATTTACAGCAGTCATTTTGTGCTGCTAATCCAATCATTTTAACAGTTCAGAGTCCCCTTGCCAAGTAACAAAATTGCTCATGGTCATGTACAAAGAACACATCAACCTTAAAAACATTAAAGCCTATTTTAAAAACACTAATTCAAAGCAACACGAGAGGCAGCATAATAGAAAAATAACACATCTGGAAATAACTGTGAAGTGATAGATGCAGAAAGCACACCGGAAGGTGACTAGGTAGAACTCTCTGGTTAGGAATTTAAGACTAGGTGCCTTCAACAAAGCAGGCCTTGCTGTGCATTTCATGGCCTCGTGCTACCTACATTACATGTAAGCCATTACAGTGCAGTCATGGGAAAAGGTAAATACGCTAGTCAGAAAATGTAAATTCAGACAATCCAACTGCAGGTTAAAGATCCATGCTGGAGTTAATTAGTAACTGGATAAGATTGTAGATACACTTGCAACGGGTTTGAGGGTCTACATGTTTGCTCATGAGTAGCTTCAATTCAGCAATGACAGACAAACCTAGACAGCATCTTAAAAAGCAGAGACATCACCTTGCCAACCAAGGTCCGTATAGTTAAAGCTATGGTTTTCCCAGTAGTGATGTGTGGAAGTGAGAGCTGGACCATAAAGAAGGCTGATCGCCGAAGAAATGATGCTTTTGAATTATGGTGTTGGAGGAGACTCTTGAGAGTCCCATGGACTGCAAGAAGATCAAACTTCTCCATTCTTAAGGAAATCAGCCCTGAGAGCTCACTGGAAGGACAGATCCTGAAGCTGAGGCTTCAATACTTTGGCCACCTCATGAGAAGAGAAGACTCCCTGGAAAAGAACCTGATGTTGGGAAAGATGGAGGGCACAAGGAGAAGGGGACGACAGAGGACGAGATGGTTGGACAGTGTTCTCGAAGCTACCAGCATGAGTTTGGCCAAACTGCGGGAGGCAGTGGAAGACAGGAGTGCCTGGCGTGCTCTGGTCCATGGGGTCACGAAGCGTCGGACAAGACTAAACGACTAAACAACAACAACAACAACGACAAGGTTCAATTCCTTGTACGATTGTTGAACTGGAACTGCTTCATCTTAACCCTTAATTGCTTCCTCCAATTCATCACAATGGCATCACATTGAGCTGAACTTTTCAGTAAGAGATCAAACAAAACCTTAGATCTTGCATTTTTCATCACATTCATCTTCCTAATATTCCTGTAAGACAGCCCAATATTGTTCCCACTTTACACATGGGAAAATTAGCTGAGATAGATCACTTTACGATTAATTCAGAGGAAGAGCTAAAATTGTCTTACTGATCAACTTCTATTGCAGTGGTTTTCAATAAATCTGAAGGAGTTGCAGGTGAAGTTGTGTAAGGGCCACAAAAAGAAAACAAAGGAAAAAAATTGTGCACTAAAGTTCTCTGTCTAGCTATCTTTCTATCTTTCTTTCTGTCTATCAAGTAAAACAAAACTCATGTTTGTTTGGCAGTACTTTTCTTTTTTACTTGTTTATCAACAAGTAGTCTAATTTGCATGGTTCTTGCAAATTGGATTTTCAGTCAATTACAAGTTTGGGGAAATTGGGCCTCTGCACCATCAAAAACATTTAGAAGTCTAATGTCATTTTTGTTCAGCCTTTGCGATTTTCTTTGTGAATGGTGCTTTCAAATAATTATGAAAACTGGTTTTGAGTTGATGGATGAGTTGGCTGTTCTTGCAGTTGGATCAGAATTTCAAGCCTTCTAATTATGCTATAAAAGTGAAGGTACATAGCAAGGTGTTTGAAAATTGGTGTGGCCTTAATGCAAGAGAAGTCAGTTATGCCCCTTAAAACATATTCCTGTCCATTACTTTGTGAATTCAACTCTGAGTACTCTTTCCAAGGTCTACACCCTGTAAGTTCCTTTGTTTATATTGTAACAAGAAATCCCCAAAGTCCCAATTCTTTAACAAGTTGTTTAACCAAACACCTCTCCAGGCTGGAAGAATTTAATTGCTTCTCAATGTCATAAGGTAAACAAAATAAGGATCCACGCAGGGCATATCTTAATTGAGCAATCAGAACACATGACAGCATTAGATCATTTTCACCACTGTTTTTCTTTGAAGCCAATGAGACCTTAAACCATTTCCAGAAACTACATGGTTTCAGTAAATGTCCAGATTAAACAAAAACAATATATAGAGTGTCCTGTGCCCCTCACTTTTAAAGATATCCTATCCTTTCTATTGTCTTCTGTATATAGTTTTACTCAAAGAACAGTGCATGAATTCAGTTGAAGATTTTTTTCTTTTTCAATATAATCACAGCTAGTGTAGCATAATGTGCTTCAGAAGTAATCTATACACAGAGCCAGAGGCTGCCAAGACACTAACTAAGGAGCCAGATCAAATTCAGGACTCTGAGGTGCCTGAAGAACAGGAGACCACTGCGCCCAAGGCTGTTGGACAGGTGTGTCCAGTAAAACCTCCTAGGCTACCAAGCCCTATAGGGCCAGAGCCCAGAACCTCATGGGCACCTTCTCCTGAGGAACCAGATGTCACTGGTCAAGCAACACAAGAAGCACACCAGGATCCAACCCTGCCTCCATCCTCCGTGAGATCTGGCATTAGACCAGAACTGTGATGCTTATGTGAGCAGAGGGTGGGGGACAGTGGTGCAGGCATCTCTAATAGATCTACACTAACTGTGGCAGATCAGCTCCTGCTAATCAAGGTGGAAATGGGGGGGGGGGTATGGCTGTTTTTTTGCTGTACTAGCTCCAGTCCTTGAAAGATCTGCAGAGCCGCAAATCCCACAGATCCAAAGTATCTGCCTTCCTGCAATAAAATGGCCTGTTTAGTGGCTTTTCAGTGGCTACAACCTTGGGAGATCTGGTGGTGCTGGCTGCCCACCAATTCAGGCAGAGCACATTCCCACCAAAAGTGGTACTCCTCTCTGCTGATGGAGGCTGGTGGGGAGACAGCTCTACTGCATGCTAAACTACCCTTCCCAACATCAACTTTGGGGTGCTGGTGGTGAAGATTGCAGCCTATCCTGTATTCAATGTGAATTCAGAGGTTTCTGCTATGGATGTAGGTCTGAGGAATTCAGATCTACAAAAGACTTTCAAACTACCTCAGGAAGGATGCAGACAACTCCAAATTATGCTGAATTCTTCATGTAACAAAACTGAAAGTATATTAATTATGACCTAATCCAGTTTATGCTATGATGTTGGTCCTCCAGACTACTGTAAATCTTACTGAGTCGAACTTTTGCTTTGGGGAGCTCACCTCAAACAACTTAAGCAACACAGCCAGTCATTAGTGGTGTTATGCAAAAGTTTATAGAATTACGCTTAACATGGAGAAAGTGGATAGAGAAAAGATTTTCTCCATAATTCATAGCAGTGCAATTTTTTTGGATCGCCAACGAACCTGAACGCTGGAAGGTCCAGGACAGATAAAAAGTACTTCTTCACACTGTGCACAATTAAACTTTGGAATTTGATCCCACAGGAGGCAATGATGGCCACCCAAATGGGTGGTTTTGAAGGGCGATTGGACACAGTCACTGAGGATAAGGCTATGAGTGACTATTAGTCACAACAGCTAAGCTCTGCCTCCATGGTTAGGGGCAGTGAGACTTCTGAAAACCATGTCAGTGTTTGTAAAAAGCAAAAAAAGGAGGAAAAGGTTCTGACCTCCCTTTGTCTCCTCAGCCTGGTCCTCGGACCCTTGTCGGCACAAAAAGAGTCCACGAGAATATCCTTGCAGAGTTTTATTCTTAAAAGTCTTTGTGCAAAACACGACTGAATAACTATACACACCAGCACTAACCAACCAACCAACCCAAACACCAGTCTCAGCACAAACTAACATTTCTCACTTATATATACAACCTGCTGCAGGCCGCTGAGTCATGCTGACCCAGCTTTATTCGCATTAAAGAAACAGCGGCCATTTTAGCCATGACAAAGCAGTTGATGGAATATCAGTTGTTCGAGGAGAGAGTCTGTTGGGCTCACCACCTCCTGCTTGAAGGTTACCCACAAGGCATCTGGGTGGCCACTGTGCGAACAGGATGCTGGATTAGATGGGTCGCTGGCCTGATGCAGCAAGTTTTCCTTATGTTCTTATTACAGCCAGGTATTAAAAATTTAAGCAACTATGCCACACAACTTTCCTAGAATGCAAAGTATCTGTTCAAATCATGGCCCTTTGCATTAAACAGATTCATACTTTTAATAAATTTAATCCCCCAAGAAACCTAAAAACAACAAAATCTGCTTTGTAATATAAATGTTATACAAGTTGTGTTGTATATCCTCCCATACAATAAAAGATTATGAATTGGTGTTCATAATTCATGGTTGTCAATAAGAGTTCTCAGTTCTCCAGAGATGCTATGGTAGAGAGACTAGTTAAGCAGCGGGGGGGGGGGGGTCAAATCCACAATCAAATATCTAGATTGATTGTGTCACTTACACTTGTATTGATTCCAATTGGAGAAACTGACCCAGGAGAATAATAAAAATGTGGAATAAAACTGATTTATGATAACAAAATAAATCCTTTTGTGAGCAGTAATGAACCGGTTCCCTTTAACATGGTCAGTCACAAACCATTTAAAAATATAAATTTGCTTTTGGAAGAGTGAAGTAGTGAAAAGAAACCATTTTATAAAAAGTCATATAATAAATACAGATATTGTCAACAAAATACCATTAGTGTCAAAGTGTACTCCTCCACAAAGAATGGAAGTTATATTCAACACGTTCCTGACATTGCTAGCTGAAATTTGAACAACTTCATATATGAAGGGCTTCTGCATAAAAGGAATCTGAAGACAAATGCTGGCCAGTAGGATAAAATGCTGAAATCTGTGAGGCCAGGTTCAATATAAAATACAAATGTAGCTGCTAACTCTATGTAAGGAATAAATTAGTAATAATAGTGACCTATTGGTGTGGCTCACATGCTACGCTAAACTGTGGTTTAGTGCTATGTAGGTGCTATGGTCCAAACCACTGAGCCTCTTGGGCTTGCTGATCGGAAGGTTGGAGGTTCGAATCCCCACAACAGTTGAGCTCCCATTGCTTTGTCCCAGCTCCTGCCAACCTAGCAGTTCGAAAGCATGCCAGTGCAAGTAGATAAATAGGTACCGCTCCGGCGGGAAGGTAAACCGTGTTTCCCTGTACTCTGGTTTCTGCCACGGTGTTCTGTTGTGCCAGAAGCGGTTTAGTCATGCTGGCCACATAACCCAGAAAGCTGTCTGTGGACAAACGCTGGCTCCCTCAGCCTGAAAGCGAGATGAGCACCACACCCCATAGTTGCCTTTGACTGGACTTCACCACCCAGGGGTCCTTTACTTTTACCTAGATAAGTCTGAATAAGCCCAAGGGGAGCAGTGAACTTACACAATCTTCCCTCCTCCTCCATTGTGACTAGGAGGGGGACTTCTGACCAATTAAGTTTCATTTTTTTAAAAAATCTCAGTGTTGTGCATGAACCAGGGATCCTGATTTGAAACAAACTAATCAGTTTCATAATAAGTTAACTTCCAACCATAGGTCCTATTGATTTTTTGATGCCAATGCAGGCACTGATGCCAAATTTTGATTTGTAGTTTGTGATTCAGTTATAATTTCCATAGGGAAGCCAAGGTGGGAGGGGAGTTACATGTCCTAATATCCCCCAAAACTACAAAAACATAAGCAATATTAAAGCATGGGAAGGAATTGCCAAAAAATAATAATTTATGGACAAAATATTTGCAGGCAATAATATATAAAGTGAGAAATCCTTTCTCCCTTCACTATTATGGACAAATTTCCTGGACAGCCTTTCCATGCAATTCCTAGGTTAAGCACCATTGTTTCAGATAGTCCCTCTTTCCACCATATTGAGGATTCATGCACACTATCTTCTTAATTTAATACTAATTATATTTATCACTTACATAGAACATTGTAATACACTAACTAATTAGTCCTCACCACTCCTGGGATATAAAGTATTATTATCCTTCTTGAATAAAGATACAGAAAATTACAGAAAGGTTAAATGAACTGCCCAGGTCACAGAGTAAATCAGTAGCAGGTTGGAAATAGTCAGCCTCTTGGTATCACATTTATTTAATAAAAGTCTTGAAACAATGGAAGTGTTATTCCACATGTTATAAGTGTGAGCCCTTCTCCTTGACATACTAGTAGATTTTTTTTAAAAAAATGTTACCCCAGAGGTGATCACATAAACATAAAACATTCCACCTGCAGCCTGAAATTGTTCAGTTCAGGAAAAGTTTCACAATTATGATATAAATTGGCCCTGTGTTTTGCCATCCACTTCAGTCACTGACTTCAGAACGAATGTGCATGGAATATAACACAGGGAACTTTTAAAAATTATTATTAGACACACACACACACACACACACACACACACACACATATATATATATATATATGATTTTTTTTAAAGGACTTCCTTTCAAAAATAAAGGTAGCAGGAAGAACTTCCCTTGAAAGCAGAGAGACACCAATATCCATGTGTTAGCCAGCTGCACTAGCTTCCTGCAATTCAATTAAAGCTCAGGGGAAGACAAGATGAAATAACTAGTCTCATGGGTCTTTTGCAGATTAGAAAGCATGGGAGAAAAATGGAAAGATTAGAAAGCATGGGAGACAAATGGAAAGAAAAACACATGGAACCGTTTGCCAACATGAAATAGTAATGTAAGAGAACACCAGAGGATGAAAAAGGGCAGTGGGGAAGTTAGCACAGTACCCTGCCACTATGCCCACATGGCACTAACCTTCCTCCATTTCACCTCTTTTGGTAAGCAGCTTAAAGTAAAATGGGAAGCACTCTACGTCTATATACTGATGTGGGGAAGCTTACCCTAACCAACTTCTCAACTGTGATTGTTTGCTTCCACTTTGCAGTGAAACAGAAATGAGCCTACACATCAGGTCTTTAACAAATATATGCCTTAGTTGAACTCAGTACCTTTATTTCTGAAGGATTAAAGACTATTAATGCTGTACAAGTTCTCTCTAGAATTTGTACTGAAGCTGTGAGTGGGAAGCAAGATATGAAACAGCCTGGCAAATGATCTAAAGTATCCTGCTTGGTCTTCAGTTCAGTTTTACTAATCACATACATGTGAACGAAAAGCCCAGCAGAGGTTCTGGTTTCAGATTTCTCAGTGCCAAATATTTAAGCAACAGCTCAGGATAAAGCTAAATGCCAAAGTTTAATAGAACAGGTAGCAACCTTTAAATACCTGGGTGTAACCTTCCAGGAAAGGGGCTCCTGACGCTTTCAGATTAATAATGCTATTGCAAATGCAGAAAGATCTACCAAAGCGTTAATAAGATTCTTCTATGGGAAAGGGAGCCAGTACATACCGGCAGCCTCCCAGGTCTTTGCTGCCAAAATACTATCACAATTGTTATATGGATCCCAGATCTGCAGCTTTAAAAACCTTACTCTCTTAGAGGCATTTCAAACTAAGTTTTTCCGCTGCCTGCTGGGGATCCCCTCTTGCGTATCCAACATAGCGGTCCGTTTGGAGGTTGGGCAAATTCCTATCAGTACTCGGATATGGATATTGAAGATCCATTATTGGCTAAAGCTTATTTTCTTCCCGGTTGGGCTGGCACCTTTAACCTTATTAGATACCTACCAATCCAAATGGAAAGCTACACTGCTGGAAAAGCTTAAAGGCTTGGGGATCCCACAGCAGACCCTGATAGCGACAGGCTTCGAGAAAGCTAGGACTACAATTCACCAGCGTATCTGGGACGTAGAATTACAATGCCACATGAGCGAAAAGATCAAACATCCAGCAATAAGGGACCATGGGAGAGGTTTCTCTCCAGCTAACTATCTGTCAGGTCTTCAGGTACCCAAATACAGACGGTCT